>NC_135784.1:291733712-292064427 GCF_051106095.1 Pogona vitticeps
CCCTTGGCTCCAGAGGCTCATCAGAGATTACCATACATGAGGACAGCTTGCTGCTTTTAGGGGAGGGTTGTACACACATCATCCTGTCCTCAAGAAAGGTCAGGGAGCTCCCCCTGCTGTCCCCAAATTCTGCTGCCTGAGGCCAATAAGTGTGGAATGCAGCTCAGGAAGCAGGACCTGGTGACTGTTACTTTATTTTGAGTGCCAAACTAGTTGTGATGTTAATTGTGTGAATGCAATCACTGTGTACATCTCTACAAGTGTAAATAGCAATCAAAGTGGGTGGTGGGACAAATAGTACATCAAAGTTTCTAAGGGTGTGCCATGCTTTACAGACCCTTCCTTGTGCTGGTGGACCTCCTCGGAATACATTCCCATTTGTCAATGGCTCTCTAGAAATAAGGCATCCAGCACTTCACATAACATTTATGATTAAGAGAAATTTTCGAAGAATATCAGCAGTAGATCACATAGCTGCCTTGAGCAGTAGATATGCTATGATACAGGTGTTTGCATGGTAGCTAGGTTGCCTTTTCTCGTGTAGGCTGCAGCTACGTTCTGAACTGTGGGTCCAACACTGGCCAAGGAATTTGACTAGTTTATTTCCACAGGTCCTTCAGAAAAGAATTTGCCAAAATTTGCAAATTCGTAGTTTTAGAAATACAAATAAAGAAGGACCAAAATGAACAGATTACTCTAAATCGCTTGGCAACATAGTGCAAAAAGGTCAAAAGTTTTGGAAACATTATCTGAGGTGGGGGGGGGCTACATCTTCTTGGAACAACACTTTCAGAATCTTGTCCAGAAACAGAAGTGGAAATAGTAAACAAACCGAATATCAGTTAAGCTGTGCAGGGGTTCCCAGCCTTGGGTCCCCAGATGTTCTTGGATTACAACTCCCAGAAATCCTAGCTAGCAAAGCTGGTGGTGAAGGTTTCTGAGAGTTGTAATCCAAGAACATTTTGGAACCTATAGTTGTGAACCACTGTGTTAGAACAAGTATTCTTGAGTCAATTCTTACCCCAAGATGAGTCACAAAGCAGTTGAGTGACTATTTATGTACCCCAACTAGATGGACCTTTGGTCTGATTCATTGGATCCTTTTGTTCCAGGTGTACATTGTTCTGCAGGCACCTGAAAAGCAGAATCTGCTGGAGATTTCTCCCCTTCTGTGCAGCTGTTAAACATAGGGTGCTTATTTGCACATGGTCACCTTAATCACACCTCTTCTTAAATAACAAGGAAATGTCTAAGGGCAAAGTAGGTAAACTCCTTTTAAAAAAACAAACACATTTGTTTAGATATCCTTAGATGTTGGTGTGTTAAACATGTCCTATTATTTCTGCAAGAACTAGATGTTCTACTAACAATAAGAGAAGCTCTCAGCTCTCACTGTGGACAGAGAACACACGCAGCACTCGAGCTAACAGGATAAACAGAGTGAACATGAAAAGCCCAGCCTTTGCCAGGAAGGAATCAAAGCAACAGCAAATAAACAAAATATTGGTGGTGGAGGGTGGGCAGAAGAACCTGATACATCAATCCCTGGAGTGACATGTACGTTCCGACTGGTAGAGACAGACAAAGAACAGGGCACGTCAGTTAACCAACAGGTGAATTTAGGCCAAGAACATTGCCTCCACCACTGCAGAGATGGAAAGAGCCAAGCTTGGAAAAGCTAGAATCATAGAATAATTGAGTTGGAAGGGGCCTATAAGGCCATTGAGGACTTCTGTAGTTCCTCTGCATATCAAAAGGAATTTTATCTAGAAATTCAAAACTCTGAAACAATTTCATCACCTTGTTACACATAGAGGGCAGTGAGCTGGGAGAAAAAAAGACTGCTACACCCAAGAAGATTCTCCACATGAATCAGGAGACCACCGGGACATCTGGCAGAGCAACACCATGACCAGAATCCTGTTGGGTATTTGCATTAAGTTTGCATAACTGGCTGCAGATAATTGTGGCCAATGGAGGAGGTGGTGGGATACATTTCAGTTGTGTGCCTGGTCATGAGCCAAGTTATGAAACTGAACTTCATCTTGGCACCTCGTCAATTAGCTGCAATTAGCCACAGCAAATTATGCAAGCCTAACACAAACACCAAAGTGATCTTGGCCCATGCTGTGAGTGCTTTATAAACTGGCTGCAAAACAAACAGTTTCTTCCCTGACAGCAAATCAAACCCAGCTCACTTTCATACAAAATTTTAATTGTGACTGCAACTCAAGCTATTAAATGGGATAGGATTATTGAGATAATTAATCATGCATAGCTTTTATTTTCAGTCCAAAGTGTATGCAGAAACCCTACAGCATGGTGTCTTAGAACTGCAGAAGGATGATGATATAATAGGCAGGAGATAATTTTCTGAAATTTAAAACTTCCTACTTCTGTACTGAAGTTTCTTCCTACTCCCAAGCAATCTATTTCATTGTGTGGAAGCCTTGGGAGCCTCAAGACAGTACGAGGATATATTTAAATATTAAAAATATCCTCCGGCCAGTAATGTTATCCAGTGGTGGCAATTTTCAATAATTTGCAGTGAAATGGGTTCCTTGGAAGTCAGAAAAATCTACAGGCTAGAAAAAGGAAGTTTTCAAATGACCTCTTTAAATGCCATAGATTCCATGAGAGAGAATGGCTTAACATTTGGAAAGGTAAAGGTTCCCCTTGGCATTGGTCAAGGGGAACCTTGACCAATGTCATACTGGTTGGTTGGTCACACTGGCCAAAATCCAAATATATGTGGGTGCAGCTTTTTGAAAACCTGTTGAGAGCTAGGGTCTTGTGACATAAAGCCAAAAGAAATGTTTGTCTTCAGCAGAGTAGACAGAGAGGACCACTGCTTGTTTCCAAACAAGTCTTGTAATTCCCTGTCTTTCCTTTAGTATTGTAGAAGGGTAATTTGATTTTATTTCTGCAAGTATTTTATTGCCTTATTCTGGTAAAAAGTTGCCATGGAGATGATGTATGCACAATTGCATCTTTTATAACAGCAGAGAACAAAAATTATCTGAGGTCTTCAATAGCTCACAACACATATGTCTCTACAAGACAAATGACAGAGGTCAGGAAAGTTCCCTTTTTGGACTACAATTCCCAGAATTCCCTAGCCAACATGGCAGTAGCTGTAGCTCAGGGAAGTGCAATAGAGCTTTCTATCTGGGTATTCAGAGTAAGCTGCCCTGAGTTTTTTGGAGCTTGGAAGAGTTTTTTTAAACTACATATCCCAGAATCCTTCATGGCCCTTGAAAACATTCGGTCCAAAAAGTACCTTTGCCAAGCTCTGGAAACCATAAACAAAGTAAGTTAGACAAACATAATGGGATGGCTCTAGTTTTAACCATTTTCTGAAGTTGAACTGGTGGCCAAATTCTGTTGGTAACCTTAACTAGAGTGGATCCATTGGCCTAAATTCCAATTGTGAAATACCATTCAAATAACAATGTGGGGTTTTGTTTTTTCCTTCTTTTTCTTACTTTTTGCAATTTGCTGTCTGCCAGTTTTGCGTCTGATTGTGCAACTCATCATGTGTCTCATTGCACAACCAGAGGACTGTGCACAACCAGCAAACTCTCCCCTATTGCTTGTGCAATTGCTGTTATACAACCATGTAATGTCATGGCATTCTAGTTATGAAACAATTCTTTAATGGTGAATACCTTAAGTAAATCCCATTGATTCAATTGATTCAATATTCTATCTTTAGGATTATGGCTATTGAAACCAGTGGGTCTTTTTGACTAACTGGCTGAAATCCAGTAGTAAGCTACAACTAAAGTAGGTCTGCTGAATCAGTGAAACATACATAGCTGTTTATTCACTAGATCACTGATTCAATGATCCTACTGTAGTTATGACTTACTAGTGGATTTCAGCCATTGATTTCACTGGGTGTACTTTAATTATGACTGAATCTGGATCCAGCCAAAGCAGATATTTTATAAGCAACAAACATATACAACACGAGAGACGATATTCTCCATTTCTTGAGTAGATCAAGGATGTACATGCTTTTCCATTCTTCATTATGCAAAAGATTAATGATTGTGCTCATGTTTTTATAATAAATGGAATAGCTGGTATATATAGTCAACAGAGCAAATAAAACCCACATGTTCCCGCTGGGATTAATTGTGTGTGTGTGTGTGTGTGCGGTATGACTTGATGTCCTAAAATACCACTGATAGCAAGTGACATTTCAGAAATTATTAAGTGCTGGGAAACAAACAGTTCTTACCCTTGGCATCGCAAGAGAAAGAAATGACAATTCCTCATTAGGTCAAATTACATGCAGACAATTATTCTCAGGAAGCCAAAAGATAAGCCCTTTGAAAAATTGCTTGCCACGTTTTCCTTGAATGCCAAAATTAGCTAAATTAGATGACTCCGATGCAAGAAAAAGCCTGTCCTGGCTCAAGACGTATTGTGCCAGAGTTACAGGAAATGCTCCTACAAATGAAAATATGACAGCACAAAAGAGATATTTGCTGCAAGAGATAAATGTTCAGCACAAGAAAGTAAATGTTCAGCACATGGAACACAGAAAGAACATCCCAGGGAGCTGGTATACCTCCTGGTGTGCACTCATTGAGTCACCCCTTATACTACTTTCCAAGAAATGAGAATTCCTTGTTTGAGGGACCCAAATCCAAGATGCAGCAGCTCCACTTGCTGCTCATCCATTTCCAGGTGCAGTTCAAAGTGTTAGTAACCTACAATACCCTCAATGGCTTGAGTCCAAGCTTTCTCAAAAACCATCTCTCCCTTTATGAGTCTGTCTGGGTTTCAAGATAATCAGGGCAAGCCTTTTTCTCCATCCCACCACCCTCATAAGTGTGCTTGGTGGTGAAATGGGAGAGGGCTTTCTCTGTTGCTGCCTCCAAACTCTGGATCCATGATAGGGAATTGAGGGGGGGCTTACAGTCAAACAATAACTAGAGAGCCATGTACAGTGCTGCCTTGACTTACGAACGTAATCCGTATTGGAACGGTGGCCGTAAGTCAAAACATTCGTAAATCAAAGCACCATTTCCCATAGGAATGCACTGAAAACTGATTAATCCGTTCCGGCTGTTCTTGGTCCTTATGTCAAGGCACGGTTCATAAATCAAAGCATTAGTTCCCATAGGAACTAATGCAAAGCCGGTTAATCCGTACTCTACCACTAGGGGAAGAATTTTTTTCTTTTAACCTAAAATGAATTTTTGTTTGTTTGTTTGTAAGCCAAAGCTCCATTCATAACTCAAAGCAATATTTTGCATCTGGAGCTGTTCATAAGTCAAAATGTTCGTAGGTCAGGGCATTCGTAAGTCAAGGCACCACTGTATTGTCCATCCCACCAACCTAGGTTGAGATTAGGCTGTTGGCAGAGCTGGTGACACCTCGGTTGTGGAACTCTCTCCCAAGGATAACCAGGCTGGCTACATCATTGCTGACCTTTTAGCAGCTCAACAAAAATGTAGTATTTATTGATCGTAAACTGTTTTTTTTTAAGTTGACTGTTTAAAGAGAATTTTAAATAATGTTTTCTTAAAGTCTGTTTTACCATACATTGTTTGTGGTGGGCAAAAAGAATCCATAATTTAGAGACATGCAGCCGTTCCAAGCTGCCCGCCTTAAAAATGCTCACATCTCGAAATCGATAAACAACTCTCTTCTGGAAGAACCAGAAAGTAAGGTTTAAAGTACCATCTATGGAAATTCACTTGGGATGAGAAAAGGAGGTGAAGATAGAAGCACATGGGTGGTGAAGTAGCAGCAGCTTTGGGAAGAATGGGTCTCATTGTGATAGTCCTTGCCACACAAGAAGAAGCTCAAAAATACAGGCAGTGGTCCATATAAAAATTATGAAAAGCAACTATTTTATAAAGTTAATGGCTATGAATTGCCAATTTAGCAATATGATACAAGCCGTAATCTAGGACCACTCCCACTTCTTTTGACACACTGTGCCATTTTATATGCAAACTTTAGAAAAGCTTTCATTTTGTCACCAGTTCCAAAAATCTCCTGCAAGAGGCCAGCGGCCACGTCAAATGATGCTGTGTAACCAAAAATACTACTTTTTAAAGCTGTGTCTTCAGGCATTCCACAATGTGTCTGCCTCATAGTAAAAAACAGAATAGGACAGAGACACTGGCAGGCCTAGGAGAATTTGACAATATACAAGTTCCCAAAAGAAGGGGAACCTATAGAAGAAATCTTAAGTGGAAGACCTCACCACAAACTGAGGGAGGAATACTGAGTGGCCATGGAATATTGTCTCATGAAGTGGGATCAAAAAAACAGAGAGAAGAAAGGAAAGAGGAATATATCCAGAACTCTGAGCACTTCACACTGCATCCTCTCGTGGTAGGTCCATCTATCTTCCTCTCAGTGGACAACACTGGGAATATAACCTGCTTTGTGGTTGCATGCTATAAGAGCAATGGCACTATAGTTGTTCAGATTTATAGCCATCACATTTTTATGTGGATAAGTATTTAGGGAACAGCACAAACCCCAAGTATTATGGGTTCCTATAACTCTAAAATAATAAACAATAAAATATACTGCGGCTTGTCATTTCTACCTATATTGCATTTTTGCCTGGGGACGACGAATGTCCCTTTTAATACAGTTTCACAAGCCAGTAGGAAATATCTCTGTCAATAAAGTGAGGGACACATTCAGTACTGGGATACTAGCCGCCACACATCAAAGTAAACTATGCATGGGATGGGAAGATGTACGTAGATTCCCTTGGCAGGTAATCCAGCAGGGTTGTTGTTGTTGTTGTTGTTTAGTCGTTAAGTTGTGTCCTTCGTTAACTTCGTGACCCCATGGACCAGAGCACGCCAGGCCCTCCTATCTTCCACTGCCTCCCAGAGTTGTGTCAAATTCATTCTGGTAGCTTCGATGACACTGTCCAGCCATCTCATCCTCTGTTGTCCCCTTCTTCTCTTGCCGTCATACTTTCCCAACATCAGGGTCTTTTCCAGGGAGTCTTCTCTTCTCATGAGGCCTCAGTACCTGGTAAAAGAAGCTCAGATAGGTGGACATTTGCTTCAGGCCTGGAAGACGGATGGGCAAGCAACAAGAACTTTCCTTCTGTTCAGTTAAAAAAACACACTAAGAATTTACCAGTATTCTCAGCTATTTCTTATGCAATATATTGGGGAGGTATCCCTTCTCATTACCATCACACTAGCAAGTTATGTACCCCCAAGTAGTTTCAGGCACCTCTGGCATCTTCCCCTAAACCTAGCCACCTCTTTCTTAGTGCTAGTAGGCTAAGTGTCAGAGCAGGGACTGTTGGAGTTTGCAACCTCGCATGTTGCCTTTCATAGATTTGGCTGGGAGGGACCTTTCTGCACTGAGGTGATTGTGAAATGAGGGGGGGGGCACCGGGTATCTCCATGCTGGGGCCTGAGAGACTGAGAGAAGGACACTCGGGAAGATCTTAAAAAGCAGATGGAGTTGGGTGTCACCAGCACACTGGTGGTACCAGACCACAAAATTCTGGACAGTCTCTTTCAGGTTTTTCATGTGTATGGGAAATAGTACGGGGAATCATGGAACCCTGAGGCACTCCACAATGCTGAACACATAGACCCATAGAATAAATACAAAACATATTAGCTAGGGTTATGGGAGTTATAGTACAAAGTAGGAGCACTTATTTGTATGCGCCCCCAGCTTATTTGTATGCGGCCCCACCTGCAATCTCCTGGGGATGTGGTGGCGCTGCAGGCTAAACCACAGAAGCCTGTGCTTCAGGGTCAGAAGACCAAGCAGTCGTAAGATCGAATCCACGTGACGGAGTGAGCACCCATCGCTTTTTCCCAGCTCCCGCCGACCTAGCGGTTCGAAAGCATGTAAACGCGAGTAGATAAATAGGTACCACCTCGGTGGGAAGGTCACGGCATTCCGTGTCTAAGTCGCACTGGCCATGTGATCACGGAAGATTGTCTTCGGACAAAACGCTGGCTCTATGGCTTGGAAACGGGGATGAGCACCGCCCCCTAGAGTCGAACACGACTGGACAAAAATTGTCAATTGTCCACCTGCAATCTGAAGTACAAATGGAAAAATCAATGTTCCCAGTGTGAATCAGGACTTTTCACAAGGTTCCCAGGCATCAGAATACTAAATGAACCAAACTGTTCCTAAGTTGCTTACAAAGCAGGCTTCATACAAGCCTTTCCTTTCTCCAGTAGTCCTTTTAGGAAATGTCTTGTTTATTTGTGCTATGTCCCAATATACAGTAACTAGTTAAATCTGCTTGATATATATATGAAAGTACTTTCCCCCCACAAATTATTCTGCCTTTGTCTCATAATTAGAATGTTATCCAAACAACTTGAGCTTCCCTCTAGAGGCATATAACACACTGGCCATGCACGTTCAGCTCTGTCTTCGTTTCAGTTTTGTATGTGGAATAAAATCAAGGAGAGAACGGATTACATTTAGAGGCCGTTTTGCTTTCCCATTTCAACTTGGCACAAACTTTTCTCCTGGGCAAAACCGTGAACATCTTCTTTGGAGGGGGGCAAAATCAATGTAAGGATCTTTCTTTTGCTTGCAACCTTTTATGATAACTGAATATTGCAGCATTGTGAAATCTTAATTAATAGCGTGACTTCCTTGTTTTGAATAGTATGTTTTGTGTTGCCTTACTGAATGCACACCTTAATATGGTGAAGGGTTTGAGTGTCTCAGGGAAGAGGAGCGCAATGCTATCAGGAAGCCTGACTTCATTATGAGCTGGGACTTCTGGGACCATCCCAAGGCAGAAGAGTCATTGCTGAGACACTAGACTAAAAAGCATCCTCCCTCTGCAAGGGATTTTCTGGGCAGCAGTGGCAGCTGAAGGTGACACTGGTGCAGGAGGCAAAAGCAGTGATACACAAATTAACTATTGTTAATGCTGTGCAGAAGGTAGCCAAAGTAAACCCCTGCTGAACTTTCCATACCATGAAAATCCTATGGTGAGATTATCCAAAATGAAACAAGAGATAGTGCTGGAAGTTGAGACTCCCAAGTAAAAAAGCACTAGTGAAGAGCAAATGATAAGTACTAATAGTTCTGTCACGAATAATACAACTAGATTAAATCCAGAGGGATATCTAGTGACTGACATAGCACATAACACATACAATTGGAACATGGTGAATGACAGATATGAATCAGGGTCGACTAGAAACCATAAAGCAATAGTGGAATGTATAAACATTGCAGTGCTTGATATCAGTGGACTAAAGTGGACTGGAACAGGATATTTTCAGTTCAGAACTCCAAAATGTTCCAATCTGGAAATGACAAACCTGGAAGAAATGGAATGGCTCTAATACTAAGGCAAGGTGTAGCACGGGCAATTAGGGGCTATAATCCAAAGTGGAAAACCTATTAATAAAACCATCATTCAAGACAATGCTCCAACTGCTGATGCTGAAGAAGACGAAACTAAAAGATTTTATGCAAGCACCCAAGAGGAAATTGATCATCCAGCAAAACAAGACATGCTGTGCAGCTTGACCAAGTCCACCCAGGCTGGCTCTTCTGGGATGCACAGGGAGGAATTAAACTTCTAACTTCTGGCTCTGCAGCCAGATGCCTAATTCACCGAGATAGCCACCAAACAGGACTTTATCAAAGAATACAAATCATGCCAGACCAAACTACGCTCTTTGATGGAAAGCAACTAGTTTAAGCAACTGTGTTTTATAGAGTGCCATCTTACATGATGGGACATGGAACAGGTGCCTCCCCAAAGAATGTGAGGACCATGAACAAAATTGGGCATCCACTGGGCAATCACCGCCACCTGTTATAGAATCCTTCAACTTTGGAAGCACCGTTGAATTGTTTCTAACATGAATTAAGAAGATTGTACATGACGCCCCTGCACAATACTTCGAAAAAAGTGGAACAGACCGAACAGCTGTCCCAACAGATCGTATTGGTCATAGAGGATATTTATAGTGGAAGGCAGCAGGAAAAAAGGAACACGAAATGAATTGATTCCCTAAAGGAAGCCACAGACTTGAGTCTACAAGAGCTGAGCAGGGCAGTTGAGGATGGGCATTTTGGAGATCCCACTTTCATAGGGTCGCCATAAGCCGAAAGTGACTTGACAGCACTTAACAACAACATTCCCATGTTTAACAGCTAGATCAATCACAGTACTTTTTGAAAGTCATGTTCTGTGCCATTCATTCTTCTGGCGGCTGCTGATTTTTATTCCTGACTCAGTTGCACTTGTGACCCAGGCCAGCTGGGCACCCGGTCATGAGTGGGGCAACATCATTTCTCTTACTATTTTAGCAAATCAGATTTGGCTTTATGGTGACATCACTGAGAACAAATGCTTCCATACTCCTGGAGCACATGTACAGGTGCTTACAGGAAATAAGGAATTAGTCATTACAGTACCACCATAATGCTTCTCAGACAGAGCCTGGAGGGCAGCAGAAGCCAACAAAGGATGATGGCGAGTTAAGGTGAAAGGAAGTGAATAGGTGAGTCACTGGGAAAAAAAGGTAACTTGAAATAGCTGTGTTCATTTGAAATTTTAAATAAAACTTGATTTTGTTTATTTGTTAAGGTGGGCTAAATGATGGTATAGAAGAGGGAGAGAAGACAGAGAGCTTCTCAGACATTAAGGGAAAAACGTTTGGGCAGCGCTGCATTAACTAGTAGCAAGCAGTTGGCATCTTGGATTCCCTAACCTACTGTCAAAGTGTTATTTCACATAATTCCTAACGATGTGTGGACTCATCCACACAAGGTGTATGGCTCAGGTTTGTGGGAGATTAGACCCATGGTTCCATTTCCCTATAGATCCAGTTCTTTTTCTCTCTTTCCTGAATTTCAGGCACAGCTGCTTAACATGGTCTGTTTATTCTGTCTGTTTACAGTGGCTGTCACAGCTGGCAACATACAATCATCTAAACAATCACAATTGATGAGTCACAGGTATGAGTCAGCAAATTCTCCCACTATACCACAGAGCAAGTTGGAACCAAAGTCTAGCAACCATGACACTCGTTTCCTGCCTAGTGATAATGCAGCATTTGAACCTTCTGTGAACTTGAGAGCTTACATTTCAGAAAGCCACTTGCAGAACTGGAAGTCCTCTGCGTCAAAAACCCAATATGCAAGCTGGTGTGAATTATGGCTGCTTCAGAGCCATGATTCTGCCCATTCAGTGTGGAACATAAAAGAAAAATGGCATTGTTCTGCTATTACAAATCGGTGAGGACCACGAATAAAGGCAAGAGAGCACAACTGAATACATACAACTTCAGAAGAAACTTTATAAAAAATATTATATGTGCACTTTGGTTTTTACCGTTACAGCATTGTTTTCTCATACAAATTCTAAACAGGTCAATGGTATACTAAAAAAGAATGTATGGGGAAATGATTGAGAATTGCATGGGATGTTATAAGGATAATGTATGCAGTCATGCCCCTGTTATGACAACGGTTTTTCGATCCAGCAGAGGCTTCTGTCATCAGAAAGAGGGGTGACGAGAAAATTTCCCCAAATTCTCTCCTTCTGTTGTCCCACAATGCCACCTCACTCCCTGTTTCAAAGGGTCTCCCAGTCCTCTAAGCAGATTAGTTGGAGGTGTATACAAATGGATTTGGAGTTTTAGCAACCTTGCATGCTGCCTTTAGTAGGTTTGGATGGGAGGGATCTTTGTGAGCTGAGATGACTTTCCATCTATCCAGCACTAACTAGGTGTTCCTTCCCTGCCTATGATATCAAAGAGAGCTCTGTCACTCTGCTCTGCCTTTCTTTCCCTCTCTTTTGTCTGTTGGAAGCAAATCAGTGTGCCTTTCGAGGCTTATTGCTGCAAGCAGTCATGTTTGTTCTTAGTTTGCTGTTTGATCTCTCCTACTGTAAGCAATGTTTTTTAAAAAAATTCTGCCTCCTACTAATGTCTGAGTGAGTTGTTGAGACTATAAGTGCCATTTAATGAAAAAAGGGGTAGACTCTCTGGGGAGCTTGAATCTATTCTGCTCTGTGAATCCCTGTGTTTCTGCTGTGCAACTAAAGGAATTTAACAAAAACATTCAAAACTCTGCAACGAAGGGGACTGGTGAAGGGAGAGTTGAATGAGACAAAAATCTCTCCCAACTTTCTGCTCACGAAGGTTTCCACTGGACACATCTGGTTTCAAGCATAGAACAAAGATGGGGACTGTGTGTCCCCTTCAGATGCAGTTTGACTGGGACTTACATCCTCCTCCTCCATTGATTGTGTTGGCACAGTTGATGGGAGTTGAAGTCCAAGAAGACTTAAAAGGCCCTGTTTTTCCCACCCAACACTACAGAAGATAGCATGTGTGATTATTTATTTATTTATTTATTTATTTATTTATTTATTTATTTATTTATTCATTCATTCATTCATTCATTCATTCAATCATTCATTCATTCATTCATTCATTCATTCATTCATTCATTCATTCATTACCCATCCAGTGAAAGGCCACTGCTGCGGGCAGTTTGCAACAAAGCAAATGGTTAAAAACCCAGACAGTCACCTTACCAACCCCAAAAAAACAACAACAGCAAAATTAGACTAAACGCAACAACAAAATAAACACAACAATGACAGTAAAGCCATGTGGTAACAAGAAAAATAGATGATACAACAGAGGATCAACAGAGAACTGCTGAAAGGGAAGGATATTACTAAAAGCTTCTTTTAAAAGTTCTAGTTTGTGAAAGGTCTGGAGGGAGGACACTTGGCGAATCTCAGATACAAGTGAGTTCCACAGAATGGAGCCACTACTGAGAAGGCCCGGTTCCTAGGTGACACCTTTTGTTTAGGTTCCAGTAAAGCAAGGCCTGAGAGGAATGGGCGACATAGAGAGCAGTTCTTTGGGAGAGACCCCCGCCCAATGGGTATGGTGGACACTCTTAATCCGCCCAGAGTAGACCTTTGGTCTAGATGGGTGGGATAAAAGTCCAATAAAATAAATAAATCCTAATACAACAACCAGTTTCCACATGGCCTGCATTTACCATCTCTCTCTGATGTCTTCCATTTCAGAGAAGCATAGAACTGGAGGAGGGCTGGTACCCCTTCTCATCCAGCCATTCCTAACTTGGTGCCCTCCAGATGTTTTAGAGTTCATCTCCCATGAGACACTGACTGATGGTAATGACAGTAGTTATCCGATCCATCTGTAGCGGAACGGGCCGAGAAAAGCTGGCTCTCCTATGGCTTGCCCCTGAGTTACGCTCAGATTTTATCTACAAGCCCAACAGGGTGACTGCAGACTCACCACAGAATATTGCAAAATAGTTAATTTTCTTCCCCCGGCAAAACAGCATACCAGGAAAAAAAAAGGCAAATTGGCTCTGCTGTTTTGCAATCATTTCAAGTAAACAAGAAGCTGATTTATCATTTGGAGGAGCAACTACCTAACCTATCATCAAAACATTGGGGCTTGGCTCAAATTCTGCCTTGTAGAAATGAAATTAAGATATTCCAAGTATGCTTCCTTTCAGACCTCCGCAAAAGCTACTTCCTGAAATTCTCCACTTTCTCTGTGGCTAGAAATTCAGGAGAAATAATTTCATCTAATATCCCCAAGAGTTCATCATTCACTGCAGCAAAAGCTTATCTTCTTCTTCTTCACTAGAAGTTGGAGCAAACAGCACGCATTTTGCCACCCTCACACACTTTCCCTCCTGTTATGTACTGTATGGGCCTTTCCTTCTGCTTTCCATATTTCCCAACATTATTGTCTTTTCCACAGAATTCTGCTTTCTCACCACACGCCCAAAGTGGGATGGCCTCAGTTTTGACATTTTGCTTCAGAGAGGGTTCAGGTTTTATATTCACTCAGTATCATCATCATTGAACTGCAGTGCTGGAAGGGACCCTGTGGATCTAGCTGCTTATAAAACCTATATTCAACCAGAGGTATCAGAGAGAGAGACATTGGAGTTTACTAAATAAAACGTTGGACTTGAAACCTTTGTCCTAGTCATGACCCTTACTTAGCAGATGACCTGGGGTCAGTCAGTCACCTCACAATTAGGCAAAGTGAAGTGGCCACCTTAAACAATACATTTTGGGCTATTGACTAAAGCATACTGTTGCACATCTTTCAAATATATGTCATAGAAAAAGGCATAGAATTCATAGAATTCTTTCAAATATATCCCTTTCCTGCTGTGCAAATTTAATTGTATATAATTAAAAGAAGAGGAAAAATACCAGAGGACAAGTAACTAAGTAAGAGAGTGCTTTTTAATTTTTTTGTAAATAATTATATATTACAGATAACATCAGGGATGTGGTGGCGCTGCGGGTTAAAGAGCAGAAGCCTCTGTGCTGCAGGGTCAAAAGACCAGCAGTCGTAAGATCGAATCCACGCAACGGAGTGAGCTCCCATTGCTTGTCCCAGCTCCTACTGATCTAGTAGTTTGAAAGCATGCAAATGCGAGTAGATAAATAGGTACCACCACGGTGGGAAGGTGTCTAGGCACGCTGGCCACATGACCACGGAAACCGTCTATGGACAAATGCTGGCTCTACAGCTTGGAAATGGGGATGAACACCACCCCCTAGAGTCAGACACAACTGGACTAAATGTCAAGGGGAACCTTTACCTTTACCTACAGATAACAAATCATCAGATGTATGAGTAGTTTAGGTCCCTGGCTGCAGAGCGAGAGGTTGGGAGTTTGATTCCCTTCTGTGCCTCCTGTGAGCAAATTGCCCAAGACAAGCTTGTATGGCCTTGGCGAATCTGCACAGTTCCAGAGCGCCAGTGGTAAACCACCAGAAAACTCTGAAAAAGGGTCACCATAAATCAGAATTGATTTGACGGCACATGATGATTATTTATGAGAAGCAGGAATGTGCTGATTGTATGTGATTGTCGCAACAGGAAGTTTTAAAACATTTCTGTGGTTTATAAAAATTAGCTTTGACTTTAGTCTTCGGACCAAAAATACATTCTTCCTTTCAGACATGAAGGACTGTGTCAGTCACGATTCTTGAGCACAAATGATTTCAGCACTAATGACAGGTTGTCGCTAATATATAGTTTTAAGTGATGCACGTGGCAGACTTACCTGCAGGTATATCTGAACCATGATAAAACAAACTGGCAAAGAACATCAAACTCACTCACTCACTAACTAGGTTATGGCCAAAAGCAAGCAACAGCCAAATAATATAACCAGCTAGACATAATTAAAAACTTATCCTAAGATATTTTTTCCAACATAACTTTGAATAACTTGCATTATTGGATCTTAAAAGGAGTCCTTTAAAATAGTTCTGTAAAATATTATATTCATAACAAATTAATTATTTATACTGGCAGTTAAGCCTTATACCCCTAATTAATCAGGAACGAAGAAGCCCTGATGGTACCAAGGATTTATTTGCTACTTATTTGTTCTCCCATTTCATCCTTATAGTTGATCCTCACATCTCATCATCCTGTACCCAGAGAAGGCCCAAGGGATTTTGTTGCCTGTGGTGGACCGTAAAATCAAGTCCCACTTGCCAAGGTCAAAATACCAAAAGCCAGCCAACGTATTTTTGCCACACAAGACAGAAATTCCCAGAAACATATCTCCCCTTCCTAGCAGTAAACATGCAAGAAGAACGAATTTTATATTTAACCTAACTATTTGCTGCTCTCTCATGATAGCCCAAAATGTACTGCTAGAGATGGTCACCTCACCCTGCCTAATGGTAAGGCTAGACCTGCTTGCAAAGTAAGTGAGTTCAAGAGAGAGAAACTGATCTAAGGTCATCTGCTGAGTGTCATGACTAGGATAAATAAAGGTGTCAAGTTCAGCACTCTATCTAGTAAAGTCTAGTGGCTCTCTCTGATACCTCAGGTTGAATAAAGGTCTTATGAGGGGCTGGACTCAATGGTCCAACGGGTCTCTTCCAGCTCCACAGTTTTTGTTGATGATTATGATGATGATGTTGAGTGACTATAAAGCCTGAACTCTCTCTGGAGCAAAAATGACAAAACTGAGGCATTATATGTCCTACTTTGGACACATAATGAGAAAGCAGAATTCTCTGGAAAAGACAATAATGTTGGGAAATGTGGAAGGCAGAAGGAAAAGAGGAAGACCAAATATGAGATCGACTGACTCCCTAAAGGAACCACAGGCTTGAGTCTATAAGAGCCGTGCAGGGCTGTTGGGGACAGGACATTTTGGAGATCACTCATTCATACAGTCACTGTGAGTCAGAGGCAACTTGACGGCACATAGCAAGGATGATAAAGGTTGGGTAGGAGTGCCAGGTTCAGGGCATCAGGTGCAGTTTAAGGGAACCACAGTCCTTCCGTGGGTTTCCAGGTGGGTAATGTTTGTGGTGAGCACTGCTGGAGGATGAAAAAGTCAGCCTTCTTCTTGTGTATGTGTGAAATGGTTTTAAAGCCTCAGCACTCACTCCCAGCTCATTGGGTCAGCACGGAGGCATTTCTGTGTAGGCTACACTTGTGCAATGTTTGTGCATTAAAATCCTAGAGGGGAAGGGGCTGAGGAGAGAGAGGATGGGTACACAAAATTAGATCCATCGTATGATCTGGAGCAAGGCAACGAGTGGGCCACCTGCATCATGACGCATGAAATTTCTCGATGCCCACGCAGCAGCTACAGTGCCAAGAAAAACTTAGGAGGGTTGGCTTCCACAAGGCCCAAATAGAGACAGGCCTGGAAAAATTCCCGACATTCCTTGTACAATGTAGGAAAGGCCATATAGGATGTGATCCCTGGCAGGAATGGTGGCATGTGCTGCAGTTGTTGGCTGCATTTTGTCACCTGCTCAAATGCTATTCCCCACCTCTCCACAGCTCTGGTATGCTATATTACCTGTTCGACCAGAGCCTGACTCAGGCATTTGGTAAATAATGGTGTGGAGACCTCACACATTGAGAAGCCTGCACTATCCTCGTTACCTCTCTGTTGTCACTTCCAAATAGCAAAAGGAATGTTCTGAAGACGGGAAGATAATTTGATGGGCAGGGATGGGACTAGAGAGAGAGAGAGAGAGAGAGAGAGAGAGAGAGTCATACTTGCATTTAAAAAACACAGAGGCAGCAGGCAGGAATGGAATGACTCAGGATAGCTCGAGTCTGAGATGGGGCAGAACTCCATTTGTTCTAATGGGACAAAACCAACACTGACCTTGGATTCTACTTTGATTTTGAACCAATGTATCTCAGATTCCATTCATGCCTGTTTCCACAGTGAGTTGTATCAGAAGCGGTTTGACCTCCTAACATTGCCTGTCCCATCTCTATGACTTCACAAGAGACAACCCTGTGAGATGACAAGGACATTTTCCCTAGTCTTCAACCAATGGTTCCTAGCCTTGGGTCCCCACATGTTCTTGGACTAAAACTTCCAGTAGCCTTCACCACTAGCCGTGCTGGCCAGGATTTCTGGGAGTTGTAGTCCACAAACATCTGGGGACCCAAGAGTGGGAACCACTGCCTTAGACAATAGGCCTGAAATTCTAGGGTATGGGGTACTGCTGACCTAGCAACCCTGTGTGTGGATTAGTAGTTTTCAAGCTCTGCTTACTTCAGGGGACTTGCAGACACTTAGAAGCTGATCACGAGGGGTGACAGTAGGTTCCAAAACCCATGTTGAGCCAAAGGGCTATAGTAGCACTTTAGTTCTCAAGGAACAGCTACCTTAGAATGCAGCGGCCAGACTTCTTAGTGGGGTGAGGAAACATCATCGTATCTCCCCCACTCTGGCCGCCTTACATTGGCTGCCTGTTCGGTTCTGCGTTGATTTCAAAGTTCTAATGCTTACGTACAAAGCCCTAAATGGTTTAGGGCCTCGATATCTGATGGAACGCCTTTTCCCACCCAAATCTACTTGTATCACTCGATCTAGCTGAGGAGCTAATGCTGAGGGAGGCCCGGAAAGAGAAAAAACGAGAAACTGGGCCTTCTTGGCAGTGGCTCCTCGCCTTTGGAATAGCCTCCCTTCTGAGATTCGTATGGCCCCTTCACTGGGTATTTTCAAAGGGCAACTGAAAACCTGGCTATTTAGGCAAGCCTTCCCTCCAGCCACCTCTTGATTTATTTTGTTTTTCATCTTGAGTCATGTCTATTGTTGTATTGCTTGTTTTATATTTTGAATGGTTCATTTTTATATGTTGTTAGCCACCTAGAGTAGTCAGTCAACTAGATGGGTGGGGTACAAATTCAATAAATAAATAAAATAGATTAGTCAACAGATTCTCAACAATGCTTGACTCAGTATGCAACAGATAAAGCTTACAGAGATTTCTTAATGCAGTGGTCCCCAACCTTGGGCCTCCAGATGTTCTTGGACTACAACTCCCAGAAGCCTTCACCACCACCTCTGCTGGCCAGGATTTCTGGGAGTTGAAGTCCAAGAACATCTGGAGGCCCAAGGTTGGGGACCACTGTCTTAATGGCAATGTGCACCTAACAAGTTATACCTTTTGCATAACTGTGGAGCAGGATCTCAGCTATAATAATTTTGTATGCCCAGGGAAATGCTTGTGAGATTTTTCTGCCTCAAGTAACTAAACAACTTGACCACCCCTAAACCCACATGTGAGAGCAATTTGCTGTTCCATATCAGATGACAACATTTCTTGGAACAGCTGTGTTAGCTCTCAGACTACTGCATGCCAAATGGCTGGCCTAAGAGATCAAATAAAAAGTATACAATTTTTCTAAGTAATGCATAATTGAGCAGGAACATGAGGCAGTGTTTCTTTCTATATATTCATTTGTGTATTCCAGTAAATTATCAGCAACATACATTCCTTCCAGTAAATTACCAGCAGTTTGTTAGTGATGGGTTGCCATTTCCCTTCTCCCATGTCACTTGTTAGTAAGTATATGACAAACAATTATCAATCCCCAAAGCAAGTCCAAAGTACAGTAGAACCTTCTATGAGTACAGCCAGACTGTGTGGCCTTGGGCAAGCTGCATGATCCCAGGGTGCCCCCTAGAAGAAGGGAATGGTAAACCACTTCTGTGTATTCCCTATCTGGAAAGAGTCAGCACAAGTCAGAATTGACTTGACTTGATGGCATGCTGTTGTTGTTCTTGTTAGCTATTAGATTTATAATATGAACTTGCAGTTTACTGGTTTCTGTTTAGTTTAGATGGCTAACCTAACGTATTTTTCTATGTATAAAATGATACTTTTTCCTAAAATAATTAAAGGAAAAATTGAGGATCGTTTTATACTCAGAAGTAATGAGGGGGGGAGGGATCAAAGTGCTTTGATCCCTGTTTCCCCCTCCATGTTTTGCAAAGAAAATGGGGGGGGAGCAATTCCTACTTTCCCCCTACATTTTCTTTGCATAAGCTAGAGGGGGAAAGCTGCTTTTTGCAACAAAAATGTAGGGGGGAAGCAGGAACTTTCCCCCTCCACTTTCTTGCAAAGAAATAAATTTTGATTTAGAAAAGTGGGGGGCATTTTATACATGGGTCGTCTTATATATAGAAAAAACACAGTATTTTAAAAGTAGTTTTAAGTGATGGACAATGAATTAGGAGACTTGGGTTTGAATCCTTGCACAACCATGAAAACTCACTAGGGAGATGATATTCATAAAACTACTCTCACTTACCTTGCAAGCTCTGTTAGAGTTGCTGGAGTTTCATGTACAACCTTGCATGCTGTCTGTAGCTTGAGTAACTGTGAGGGACTTTGGGGGGGGGCTGGAGTGATTGTTTATCTATCCAGCACTAATCAATAGTTCCTTCCAGCTTTTGAAATTCAAAGGGAGCCCTCCTTCTCAGTGGAGTGTTCTATCCCTCTCTTTACAGTTGGTGGCAGTTGTTTGCTGCTGCTGATCTGTTCACTTGGTGAACTGTACAGTGATGCCCCGCTTGACAACGATCATGCGTTCTGTTAAAATCGCTGTTAAGCGAAATCGTCGTCAAGTGAAAGTAAGAACCCAATTGAAATGCATTGAAAACTGGTCAATGCATTCCAATGGGGGAAAATACCTGCTTGTCCAGCGAAGATCCTCCATAGGGGAAGCCGTTTTGCATCGCTATCTTCCGGAAATAGGACCGGAAAACAGCGGGGAGCCATTTTGAAACCCCGATGATCAGCTGTTTTTAATCATTGTAATGCAGACAAACGGTTCATGAAGCAGGGAACTGATCGTCGTAAAACAGAAAAACCCCATTGGAATCATCATTTTGCGATCGCTATAAAGGTAAAGGTAAAGGTTCCCCTTGACAATTCTTGTCCAGTCGTGTTCGACTCTAGGGGGCGGTGCTCATCCCCGTTTCCAAGCCACAGAGCCAGCGTTTTGTCCAAAGACAATCTTCCATGGTCACATGGCCAGTGCAACTTAGACACGGAACGCTCTTACCTTCCCACCAAGGTGGTCCCTATTGATCTACTTGCATTTCCATGCTTTCGAACCACTAGGTTGGCGGGAGCTGGGACAAGCGACGGGCGCTCACTCCGTTGCGTGGATTCGATCTTACGACTGCTGGTCTTCTGACCTGCAGCACAGGCTTCTGCGATTTAGCCCACAGAGCCACCACGTCCCTCTGCGATCGCTATAGTGATCGCAAAAAACTCATCGTCAAGTGATTTCAACATCTAACGGGGTAATTGTCAAGCAGGGCACCACTGTATCTGTATAGTAAAGAAAGTCAATCACAAGTCAAGCAACTATAAGTAAAGAAACACTTTTTATTCTTTCTCCCACAAATGTCTCAGAGTGAGTTATTGAGACAGTGCCAGTAAATGAGAAAGGGGTGGAATCTGGGAGATTTCAAGTTATTTTCCTCTGTGGATCTCTGTACTTCTGCTGTGTAGGAAACAGAAAATTTGCTCTCCTTGACTTTGAAACTTCCTTTCCAAAGCTTGTTAAATTTTATGCTCTGTATTGAAAGTGTCTTGAAATCAATCACAGAACAACTGACCCCTAAGAGAGGCTAATGCTTTTAAATTTAGTAGCCTGCCTGAATACAACATTCCTCATTCCTGTGGGTTTATTCTTTCTCACTTGGAGAAACCAGAATAATTGTCCTGCTGACTTTTATAGATCTTAGCCAGGATACACAGCATTTAATGTTGACCCCAGTATGACTTCTGTGACATTGTGAACTGACTTAATTAGTTGGGGTTTCAAACAAACTTACAAGTGATGCTTTGAAATTATTGTGGTTCTGAACGGTCACATGAAAAGCCTATGCTGCCATGTGCTATTGGTACTCTTTCATTTTTTGTTATAATTGATCAGCAATTCAATAAATAAAATCTTTGCTTAGAATGAGGAAATGATTTTTGCTAGGAAGGATCACGTGGAGGGAAGATAGGGAATTTGGTGCTTAGTGGTGCGTCAGAAAAGAAGGCAGGGACTCCTGTAACAGACTATGGCCGTGAAATTCTTCCTTTTAGAATTTTTCTTGGGTTCTGGAGTTTGGAAACTCAGTCTTGTTTCTCAAGAGGAACCAACGGTGTAAATACACTTAGTAGTTCCAACTAGAGTAGAATGTTTGAACCAATAAGGTTTGCATAAGGGTTGATTTGCAGTTCAGCGACTGATTTTAGTGGGTCTACTGTAGTTGGTGAGAGCCAGTACAGTACTGTATAGCAGTGGTCCCCAACCTTGGGCCTCCAGATGTTCTTGGACTGCAACTCCCAGAAGCCTTCACCATCACCTCTCCTGGCCAGGATTTCTGGGAGCTGAAGTCCAAGAACATCTGGAGGCCCAAGGTTAGGGACCACTGCTGTATAGTGTAGCAGACAGAGTGTCAAACTAAGATATGGGATATCTGGGTTCAAATTCCTGCTTGGCCATGGAATCCCCCCAGGGCGTGGCCACTTGATGGCATACAACAACAATCACAGGTACCAACAATTTAGCCATAGGGGGCTGGATTGGAACCCTTGCAGAGCTGGATTTGTTCTCCCAGTCTGAGACTCATACACTGCTTGAGATATTTAGCAGAAACTCATTTCCCAAATCTTGGTCTACCGTATATGTGTTTTTCAGCTTTCAGTGTAATGATTAACTCTAAGCCTTGGACATAACACTGAAGGTTTGGTCTTTGACTGTCTCTTTGATGAACCCAAGGTGACCTTGAGAGCTATATTAGGATCCCTGCATGTTTTAGCAGGCTTAATGTTTTTTTTATTATGCAGGTCTTCATTTCCCTTATTAGACAAAGGGCAGACACAGCAATAAGAAAGATGTTACAGTTTTTTTTAAAAAAAAATATAAATAAGACACATTTGTTTGGATAAAGCCATTTAAAAAAAAACCTCTTGTATATTCATACTGAACTGTAAGGGATGGTTTACATTTCAAGTATGTATCAATGTGGTCCTGTATTTATATTCTGCATTTTCAGAGCTACAAGTCTGTTGGGTCAATAGCAGTGGTTTTTGGTAAACACTGAATTGTGCAGGTTCAGCACTAATATATTTTAAAGAAAAAACCGCCTAAGGATTTGAAATGCCTTTTTGCTAATATCTTGATTCTCTTTACCAGACTGACTAAAACCAGTTCTTTTCAGAGGTATTTATAACTGATGAGTCTGATAAAGCAAGCCTGACCTTTGTTCTGGTCTTGAACTGAGGAGAGCTAATTGAGGAGCTTAAGAGCATTATTCAAATACATAACATGGACTTCATAAAATCAGAAACAAAAATCCTAGTTTTGCTTGTATCTGTATTAATGCAAGGAAAATGAATTTAGTCTTACACCTTGTGGTTAATGGCAAAAACTCAAAGAACCAGCGTATTTGAACATTGTGGAAAGCCAGTGGAAATGACGGAAAGTTCCAGAATTACTAGTGAAGTTCAGAAGCTTCTATACTTTTGTTTGATGACCTTACTAGTCATCTGATTTATGAACTTTAATGTAATATTCCTCTACCTACCTTAGCCCCCCAACCCCCACTGACACCCCCTTACCATAATTGCTGCTGCTGTTGAGGTCTTCATCTGGCCTCCACAGCCACAGTGTGTAAAAAGGGAGACTGGCTGCCTTTTGCAAAGATGGCAGCTGCAGCTTCTCTAACCTAAATGCATACCCTAAATTTTACATGCCATGGCTACAGAGGCCAGATGGAGACCTCGGCAGCAGCAATTATGGCAAGAGGGTGTTGGGGTGGGGGTGGGTGGTGCAGCGGTGCGTGGTGGCAGCAGTGGGGGGGTGGATCTGTGTGTTTTTTTATAACCCACCACAAATCAATGAAGAGCTTCATTATTTGTTGCTTCATGGGGGAAAGTTTGTGCTTCACGAGTGGTCAACTTTTGACGACTCACGAAGCGGGACAGCTCATCAAAATGGTGAGTCATCCCATCTCTAGTAATTATCAAAATACAGCACATCATCATACAATGTTACATATCTTAAGAAAGGATCCCATCAGTTAAACTAAAAAGGTCATTCTACAGATATGCCAATCTGATTTACATGTCATAAAAGTTCTAGAAAGCTATTATTCCCAAAAGAAAAAAAGTAGACATAAAGAGTTATAAGTTATCATAGATAAACTTATTCTATCTTCATTGATAACATGAGAACACTGACACTCTCTTTGTGTACCTTAACTTCCACTCCTAGTACAAGCACAATAATTACCCCATAGTGCATCAAATGTGATGTGGAACAGCTGAAATGAAACACAGACATTGCCAAAATCATTGCTCACAAACAACGGATGTGTACTGTAGTTCCAGTGCAGTCTTATGAATAGTCCTATGCACCATCTTCAGAAGTCTAGTCAAACTGAGGTATATTTAAGGAAGGTGTTCTTATTGTGTTTAATGGGCTCAGTCTATGGTATATACAGAGGGCTTCCCTCTTTAGGGAATCAGGGACTGGAACTTGCATCTTGTGTCTGTTATGTTATGTGACATCAAGTCAGAACTAACTTACAGCAACCCTAAGAGGGCTTTCAAGATAGGTTAGATATTTAAAGAGTGGTTTTACCAGTTCCACACCCACAGTGAGTTTCCATTGCTAAGTGGGGATTCCAACCCAGGCATCCTGACTCCTTGTCCATCATTCTATCCATTATACCACACTGGGCATCCCTTATATCTTGTGTTTATGAAGTTAGGATACAAGAAAGATGCATGGATATGCCCATGTTTTAAGTAAAAAAAGAGGGAGGTTGATCTGTGGTCTGAATTTCCTTGCTTTGTAGTGTACAGCTTCAACCATAACTTTTTCTTTTAAACCAAAGTGGGTTTTATTTCCTTTTTGAGGAATTCCCCTACTTTTTGTATTGAGGAATTCCCCTACACTGAGCCTCGTGGCACAGTGGTTAAACTGCTGTATTGCAGCCAAAAAACTGTGCTCACGACCTGGGGTTCAATCCCAGGTAGCCGGCTCGAGGTTGACTCAGCCTTCGATCCTTTAGAGTCAGCAAAATGATTACCCAGCTCACGGGGGGCGGTGGTGGTGGCAATGTATAGCCTGCATAATTAACTTGTAAACTGCCCAGAGAGTGCTTGAAGCACTATGGGGCAGTATATAAGCAGCATGCTTTTCTTTTTTGTAATACAGGAAAACATAGACATCATACACCTAGCTCCTAGCTTTTTATTCAGAAAGAAAGAACCCAAATAGCCCCAGGGCAAAATCTGGAAGCCTGGGTGGCGCTAGGCCTAGCTAAGCCTCACCTTTCCAGTTTAGGCCTTTCTCACAGGTGAACCACATTTAGGTATCTGTAAGTGTCTGTTTCTCATGTAACACTCCCAGAACTGAGATCTATGGGATATATAGTTCAAGAAATCAAAAAGTCCCCTCTAGTCAGGGTCAGGTGGCTAGACAGCTTAGAGCTTGATCACACTGCTGATATACTGTGCCTGGTACTATATCACAGTGTTAAATACATTCTTGAATCGCTGTTTGTGTTCCACTCATGGAAACGGCTTCAGGAGTTAACCTCAAGGCAAAATCCGGAGCTGGAGTCCTGAAGGCAGTTCGTGTCGTTCTGCCAACTCCTGCGACGTTGCTGGAACCAGTTGTATTGGCTCTTGCCTTTCCATTGGATCATTTCAGCAACGTGGAGAGGGGGGATTTGCTGCTTGGGTAACAACCTATCCTCCATATTACTTTACCCAGGCTTCATGCTCTGGAGAGGACACTCCTTGATTCAGAGCATGCTACCATAGTCTCTCGAGACTGAAGGATGCCTATGAGTTCCCTTGTGGTAATTTTTAATTTCTTTTTAAAGTTGTGTACTGATTTTGGAGGCTACACTTGCAATCTGAAATGTGTTTCCTTAAAACTCTGCATTTTTACTGCAGCCACGGACAGCCAGGCTTTCAAAATGAGGTAAGAGGTCTGTACCGTACCTTTCTCTCTCTATTCCCCTCCCACGGCTTCTCGTTTCTTTTTCCAGCCATGTGAGATGCTTCTATGCCGCCAGTGCATGTGGTGGCCTTGGAGGCAGGGCAGCCGAGCTGGCTGTGGCTGATGATGACTCCTTGCTTTCCTCAAAGTGAAGCTAGACTATCCCTGGAAGGACATGGTGGAGGAGGCTGCAGAAGGCTTTTAAAAAGGCACAGAGAAGCTGCTCACAAGTTGCTTCCTGCTTGGGGTGGGGAAATCATTCCTGACCCCTCCTTCAAAAACCTAGAAACTCCCAATTTTGGTTTCAGTTTGCAAAGTAGGGGACGATTTCCTCCAGAAAACCTTTCTCTCTCTGCTCGCTCATAATTTTTCGCTCACTTGCCCTCTTGCCACCCCATCAGTGTCTCCTCCCCAGCATGCCCTGTATCAGATTATCACTATCCCACTGGGAATGAAGAAAATAAATAAATAAAAATAACCTACAGCAGGAGTGAGAGAGGCTTTGGGAAGCAGCCATCACAAGGAAGGTTACGTCAACAGAGGCATTCTCATATGCCAAAATGATTAGAAATAAATTGATTTTGTTGCATCCTTGCTAAAATAAATGAACCTCTGCTAGCACAGTAAAATACCACAGTTATGATTTTAAAAAACCATATTCCTAGGCAACCAAATCTGTGCTTCCCTGTACGTCATGTAGTCACATTTTAAATTGATTTTAATTAAGCTAAACCCAATTCAGCAACTGTTTCTACTGCCAGTGTAACTGCACCCTTAGTGAGTTAGGTACCTCGGTATGAAATCAGAGGTTGGGAGTTTGATTCCCCACTGTGCCTCTTGTGAGAAGAGCCATCAGTATTATTATTATTATTATTATTATTATTATTATTATTATTATTATTATTATTATTATTATTATTATTATTATTATTATTATTATTATTATTATTATTATTATTATTATTATTATTATTATCATCATCATCATCATCATCATCATCATTACATAATTCATTATTAGTTGTAGTTGTTGTTGTTGTTGTTGTTTTATTTATATGTGGCATTTCTCCCAACAAGGGACCCAAAGCGGCTCACAACATAAAATTCACACAATTTAAAAACAAAATAAGTTACATATTAAAAGATAAATTAAACAATATATTATTTAAAATACAATTAAACGATTAAAACATGACAACATAAAAAAGATTAAAATTAAATTTTGATGGCACAAGATTATTATTATTATTAGTCAGCTCCATCCCTGCCTTCCAATTCCTTTTCTTCTCCCTAAGACTTGGTAAAGAGATGAATCTGTCTGCCCTGCAAATGAATTTCTTCTTAGTCAATGCAAGGATCAACAAAATATTGCTATTACTTGGCAGCTGGAATCATTTGGGCAGCATCCAGTAGACTAAAGTCAGTTCCTTTATTGCATTTTTTCCTTTTTAACAAATATAAAGAATAGCATTTCAAAGAGTGTTGTTGACATTTATTGGTTTAACCCTGCTTCTGTCTCAAACAGTGTTTTCTTGGTTCTTAAATAGGCATAGAGGAAGTTTTGGATGACAATGTGCTTCAGAGAGTACAGTGGGGCCTCGACTTACGAATGGCTCAACATACGAACATTTCGACTTACGAACCGCTGTCATAGGAATATATGGACTCGACTTACGAACTTAGATTTGAGTTACGAACTCTTTTTTTCCCCTTTTTTTTAAAGCTAAGTCATCTTAGGTTAAAAGGAAAAAAGAAAAAATATCCCCCTCTAGTGGCAGAAGGCGGAATAGCAGCTTCCCATTAGTTTCTATGGACCGAAAAGAGCAGATACGGATTAAATGGTTTTCAATGCATTCCTATGGGAAATGCAGATTCGACTTAAGAACTTTTCAACCTGAGAACTGCCTTCCAATACGGATTAAGTTCGTAAGTCGAGACCCCACTGTATATGAAAATGTTTACCTGGATGTCAAACATTGAAGGAGTTTACCTGGTGTGATGTGTTCAAAAATCGCAACGAAAGCACGCACCCCAAACATGTTCTCTGCAACTTGTTTGTGCTAATCAAGAGTTGGTACACAATGCTTTAAAAGTAGGAAACTTTATCAGATCCCATGAATGGAGCCTTTTAATAGTCCAATCATAGGCTTCTTTCTGTAAAAGTACATCGTATAGCGCTCAAAAGAGCTTTATACCCAGGTAAAGCTTGCTATTTTTTTTTATTACAACTTCCCAAATCCTCAAACCAACATGGCCATTGAGAAATTCTTGGAGTTGTGATCTTACCTTCACTCTCAAAAAAGCAATATTCTCACACTCTGCTTCCAGATGGCTGAATAGCTCAGTGGCTTAGGAGAGGTTGGGAGTTCAAATCCCCACTGTGTCTCCCTGACAGGGGGTGGACTTGATGATCCACAGAGACCCTTCCAGCTCTGCAGTTCTAAGATGATGATGATTAGGCTGTATGAATCAACAATCATCTGGTCCATGTCAATTCTGCGGTTATTCAGCCATAATCTCATTCTGGTCAACGTCTACATTTAGAGGCATATTTATACAATTTTCCTTAACAACCTTTCCTAATGCAAGCATTTTCTGCATGTCTTTGGGGGAAGAGGACTGAATCACAAAATTCAGCGTAGTGTGCAAATGGAAAAGTGAATGTTCCTGTCTGTATTTTTGTCTGGAAAGAATCAATTAGGTCGGTTCAATTAAAACTGAAGATCGGATGATACTCTTCCTTATTCCTAGATCACAGGATTACAGGGTTGCTACCTATGAATAGAAACTAGTTGGGAAATATCATAGTTGACCTTACTTTTTTTTTTTAAGTGTAGAGCAGGCACGGATTTGGAAAATAAATCAGCTGATTTTTGTTATGGGTCAAGTTAAGGCTGCGATCCTGTACAAACTTTTCTAAAGTAAGATCCTGTGAATTTGGTGGGCTTCAGTTTTGAGTAAACAATTACAGGATTAAACTGCCAAACTTAGTGTTTTCTCTGTCTGCTGGAAGGCAGAGGATTGCATCACCTGCTTTCTGGTTTGGTGCATCCTATATATCTTTGATAACAAGTATCATCATTTTTGTGATCAACCATCATGATGGATATAGACTGCGTAAGGCTTTCATTAGAGGTATGTAATTACTTTACTGTTCCACATGATTTTGCTGTATTTTTACCTTTTTGGCTAATCTAGATTTTTGTTCCCAGGTATGTGGTCTGCTCAACTTTTACACTGACCTAATGGAATAAAGTGTCACCATAAGTCAGAATTGACTTGACAGCACACAATTATTAATTATTAAGAAAAAAATTGCCTCAAAGTGTCTGAGTTTGCTTCCACTAGCCATACAATGACAACAACAGATAACTCAACATTATCCAGTAGTTGACCTCTGCCTCAGAAGGGCAAATGTAACATATCCTATAACCAAACTGAGGCGTGCGACAGGCTTTGATCTTGATTTAAAACTTCTTAACTTCAAGGATAGACTTCATCCTAAAATTGCTAAACCACAGTTGTTTAGGAGAACAACTTTTATCATTAAGTACCTTGAATCAGAATATAGTGGCTTGGGATCAAGTTGTCTCAAGGATTACATCTCCTTTTATGAGTGTTTTTCGGGGAGGACTTTTTCTTGGTCCCACCACCTTCACAGGTGCCTTTGGTGAGGACATGGGAGAGGGTCTTCTTTGTTGCTGGTCCCAGACTCTGGATCTCCCTCCCACTAGAGGCCAGGCTGGCCCCTTTTTTGCTGTCCTTCGCCAAGCAGACAAAGACCTTTCTCTTCAGGCAAATTTTCCTTCAGTGACTGGCTGTCTAAGAGGGTTTTCTTTTAAAAATAGGATTGTCTGTATCCTTGTTGCTTTTAAATCTATTTAGAACCCAATGCACCCGATGATGTGGTCTGTCATCTACCAGCAATTTATGTCACTATAGACTAGTTGTTCTCTGAGGCGCAACAAGTCTGCATATTATTTCTACACTGAGACTTGATACTTTCCAGCTTTTTTCCCTTCTTCTTCTTCTTCTTCTTCTTCTTCTTCTTCTTCTTCTTCTTCTTCTTCTTCTTCTTCTTCTTCTTCTTCTTCTTCTTCTTCTTCTTCTTCTTCTTCTTCTTCTTCTTCTTCTTCCTCTTCCTCTTCCTCTTCCTCTTCCTCTTCTTCTTCTTCTTCCATATGTTCTTTCTGTAATTAGCACTTGTATAAGTTTAACACTGGATTAAAATCCAGACATTCTACCTCAATTGGTTGGTAGATCTGCTTTTCTGTTTAGACAAAATGCCAGTCTTGAAGATCTTGCCAGTAATGTGATGCCAGTTTCTTAGGCTGAGTATCCTGGCAACAATATCATGGGAACCATCTTTGCTGTCTTCTGGTTGTTTCTCCCTCAGTGTTTTTCAAGGATTTTGCCCTTCTGTTTTCCTGCCAAGAAAAGATAAATAGCTGTGTGTTCACTGAGGTTCTCCCTACAACCTCATTTTAACTGATAGTTTCTGACAAGGAATGCAAGTTGAGGCTTTGGGGCACCCAAGGGCGAAACATTATAAATCCTTATTTGCATGGCACTGAAAGTTCCCAGAGCAATTCCAATATACCCAAACTGGTTAGATCTGGGAAAGAATCTGAGAATATAATGATGTAATGTTCTTTTCGTATAGAGTCATTCCTTCTGATGTATTTCAACTCTGTTGTGATTCTTTTTATTACTGCCCCTTGCTAATTTTCTCTGTGTTTTAACGTTTGTATTTTTGTTAGTCACAATAAACTGCCTCAAATAATTTGAATCAAGCATAGTTTTTGCTTGCAGATAGTGGTGGAAAACTGTGAGCAGTAAATCTATTGTCATATATGAGGATGAGAAATCACAACTTTGTGATTGTGGCAGGGGGAGGGGAGTTGAGATATTTTCTGTCAATCTTGCTTAATATTTTCTCCTTTGCAAGTGCAATTTTTGTGCAAATTACTCACCTTCCACACAACAGCTCTGCTTCATGAATATGTCCATCCTTCTGAATGATCAAGTCTTGGCTCACTGTGTGTTTTTTGCTTTTCAAAGGGATGCTAGTGCTGCTCATAGATATTTTGCACAAATTCTGGAGAGCTTGCCAAACAGAGGAGAGAGAAAGGATTTGTTGTATCACTCTTGCACTGAAGGCAAGGAACCTCACCAGGCTTCAAAATTCCTCACTGAGGTCTCTTGACATGCTGAACATAAGCAAAAGTAAAAACAAAGCAAAGGTAATGTGCCATATTAAACACTTTCAGTGTGGAGTTGTCTTGGATTATAATCTGCTTCCTCAGACAGAGGCCTCATATGTTCAGACATCTTCAGTTTACAGGAATTAAGCGTTTGGCTGACATTCTTTTCATTATGAATGTATTTATATGGCTCAAGTGTAGGTTAGAGAAAGACAGCCCAAAGCCTATATTGTATATGTGTGTTTGTAGCATTTAGGAATGTTTTTTGGAAGATAACTTTTGTGGGTGGACTACTTTCTGAATTATGTAATTATGCATGTTTTTACAGCTCTAAAACTGTACATGTCATTAACCAAATTATAATCTGGTATAAAACACTTCAAAAGGATAAAGAACACACAGAGAGGACACCCATCCAAAATACACTTTTTTCTTTCTTTTTTCAAATTCCTTTTAAATTTACAGGAGAAGACATAAGATTTAGGTTCACCCATGGCACCACTAAATCCAGTAGCCAGACATTGAAAGAAAGATTTCATAACTATATGCCTCATACATGGAAGGTCAAGATATATCCCTTGATCCACAGATAAGGTAAATCAAAGAAAAAAAATCTGGCACACAATGTTCTTGCTACTATTTAATAGCCTCATACTTTCACATCTGAGTTGGAAGACTGGGGTCAGGGGGGCAGACATCTAGTAGGAAAGCAGGATTCCTTATTTCTCACTGATAAACACATTTGCCTTTGGACCAAACAAAATCCTCAGTCATCCCTAAGCTAAATCAAGAGATTGGGGAGGGAGTAATTGGGAAGCGGAATGTTTTAGAAAAAGAAGGTCAAAATTGCAATCCCATGCATACTTTTCTTAGAGTCAGGGCCTGTCCAGAATGGTCATGTTAGTGCTGGCTGGATCCAGGCTACAAAAGGTCAGCTGAGGTCAGGAGAAGAACGATACACCATTTGGCACACTCCTCTTGTCTGAATGACATATCAACCTCTCAGCTCATTCTGCTGTCAATTACATGCTCCCCCTGATTTTCTGCAAGAAATTATGTTTTATGTGTGATAAATGACCACTGATGCAATGAATGACTTCAATTAATTTTTTTTAATTCTTTGCCTGTTTGTGTATTGCCAATTGAGAACCTGCCTGAAGCCATGGTGTAATTGGCAATACACAGACAGGCAAAGATAAATATTTTTTTTTAATTAATTGAAGTGATTCATTGTATCAGTGATGCTCTAGCAGAATTTCACTTCCCCTTCTCTTTTGCAGATGATCGGGGAAGTTTTCAATTTCCGATATTCTGAAAGGGCTTGTGAGCTGTTGCAGAATACTGGAAACTGATGCCAGAAGGAACTGCAAGGTTTTAGTTTAGTCCTTTCTAAGTTGACTACACTTTCTGAGAACAGACTAAACTGGAGCTCTCCAACCCATACCAAAATAGACAGGGATTTAAACAGGTGCATGTTGGGGCAAATTGGTTCCCTCCAGCAATGTCCATGTATGGGCGCCAGAAAAAAAGAGCAGACCAACTCACTCCAAACAGTGGGACAAGTGCTTGTGTGAACAGGCTCTCAGATTCAGTGACTGAAGCAGTCTTATATCTCAGCAGACATGCATAAAATGCAATGTAAGGTGAGGAAGGCATAGTGGTAAATAATTCTAACTAACTACTTGCAGAATCTTAGTTATGGTTTGAATTCAGGAGGAGAGGAATACAGAGGAAATCATATTATATAGTCATAAAAGAATGTTTGACTTTTAGAGCCAACGCTTAAAGGCAGTATAATGGAGACACCTGAAAATTAGCGGACACGCAATGAAGAGCACCTTTAAAAAGGCACTGATTATTTTTAATTCAGTTAGATAAGGCTACAGTCTCCAGCTGCTAGGTAGTAGATGTCCCTAACTGGGTCATAGCTTTTGCAGAGTATATAATTTGAAATCAGGAAGAAGTAGCTTGTGAGAAAGAGATATAATAATTCATCTTCCCCTTTGTTTTGAGACTGTCTTCCCTCAGAAGCTTGTAGCAATGCTTATAGCTGGGAGTCTGTCTTGAAATCACAGCAGTCATGGTTTCACTTAGATAGAGAAGGCACCATGTGTCCACCTTGGACAGCTGTGTAATTTTACTTAAAAGCTTAGGTGTATCTAACAGATCCCAGTAAAGCTGAGGACTTTCACTAGTGGAACAACAAGGCATTGTAATAAGACGGAGAGATCACTTAGTCCCTTGTTTGGATCCTTTGGTTTGTATACTTTTGTGTTTGAGTTGAGTTGGAGTTATGAAAATACAAAAACATAGCATATAATTATAATATTAAGCCAATACCTGCATAATAATTGGAAGAATTCCTGAAGGAGTCTTAGATAATTGCTTTGCACCTTTGTATGACTCTCAGCAGGTACAAACCCATTGCTTCTTCCCTGCACATAGTCCTCTGCATATAAACTCTCAGCGCTCCCCCATTACACTTCCATTACTAATGCAGGGAGATTGGGCTGGATCCAGATTCATCCACTTGCGCTTGGATTCAACTGAATTCAGTGGTATAAGGAAGTCATGCTCTACATTCCACTGGTAACAAGAAAAAGTAAAACTAAAGTCCTGTTGAGATGCCAGATGCAGGGGAGGGGTATCAGGAGACAGGTATCTAGTAGTCTCGTGTGCTCCCAGAGGCATCTGGTGGGGCCACTGTGAGAAGCTGGGCTAGATGGACCCTTGGCCTGATCCAGCAGGGCTCTTCTTATGTTCTTATGTCCAGAACCTCCAACTGTGGAGAGGCCATGAGGCTGTGTGCTGTCTTACTGTCCTGAACTTTGTTTTTTGTATGGGAAGGTCCAGAGAGGGATTTTATGTGTTTCTCTGTGAAGCAAATAGGACATTGCCAAGCAATCTTGGCAAGTCTAAGAGCCAAGACTGGTCACCTGGAATCTATGGCGGGCCACCCCCACCCCACCGCAACTGTGATTTACTAGGGGAGAGTTCCTGACTAGAAGTTATACAAAGGTTAGGAAAAATGTGGAGAAGAAGCACTCGCTTATATCAAAGCAATTGTACTGCTTTAGTAGAGAATCTCAGTTCCTGGTGTCTCCTCTGTTTTCCTGAGTTAAAACAAAAACTGGCATCGGTGGGATCCAGGAGCACAACAAATGACACTAGGTAGGCCACATGTTGATTCTCATGTTATCTGTCCATCAACCTCTCCATTTCAGCAGTCCAGCCATGATGGAACAAATAAAGGAGTAATGTGTTTTGGAAACTATTTTTTTAAAAAAGAAAGCTTTAAGAACTGCTATTTATGGGCCATGATCCAGGGAAGTACTCCAAACTCAATCATCATCTAGATGTAGCAGTGAAGAAAGATAACTTTTTGTAGGAATGTTGTTGGCAGTTGCATTTTGAGTTTTAGGAGGGTGGCTGAGCAGAGCAGTTTGGCAGAAGTCATGCTAGGTTTATTTCATTTTTTTAATTCATAGGGGACTTCTGGAAAAATGGTTTTGGGGTTTTTTTAAAAGTGGCCAAAAATTTAACTCAGCCCACTTCCTGTCAGGCAAGCTGTCACTTCTGTGAGGTTACTTGAGAGTTTTGATTTGTTTACGGTAATTTTATGAGTGCACTTAAGCTTCTGGATCCTACACAGGTCAAATGAAATGGCCACAAAGAAGAATCATGTGTTTTCTTTCAAGGATGAAAAGCCACAGTATAATTTCTTGGGCACAGTAAAAACTGAGCTGGAGATCTTTATGGTTCCCCAGGGTGATGGTTTCATACACGTTGGTATCTCAGTTCAGTTCCTCTTCTTACTGTTTGTAATGGACCTTTTAATTACTATTTCATGATCTCTGTCCCTGAGTTCCTCAATGTCTCATCAAACAACAACATGGCAGAATCACAACTGTGTATTCTTCTGTTTCTGAAGATTCTTCTTAGTATAAATCTGAATTTAAAAACTGGCTTTTAAACAGGAGTTAAAGCACACTGAATCTATTCTACATTGCAGAGGTAGGCAATGTGTCATCTTCAGCCGAATTTGAAAAGCTCACAGCAATACAACCAATACTTGGAAATGCTACAATTCCCAGAATCCCCCAACCACTGCGAGAGGCTGCCATAAAAAAAGTGATCATCGCCTTTCTTGGCAGTCCATTGGGCAGTGAAAAAAATGAGGGGAATTGTAAGAAGGGATGTCAGAGAGGGAGAGACATATTGGGGGGTGGGGAGAGAAAAAGAATGATTTCCAGCATCTGAATTCTTGAAGCTGCAGACCTTGGTGACATCAGCAGATTGCTGGAAAGTTTAGTGACATCATGAAACAGAGTCTGGTGGTTCAGAGAGTTGATAGCTTCTGGGAATTTAAAAAAAAAACTTTTTAAAAGTTTGGTTGGGGCCGTGTGTCTTACTTTACAAAGGACAGCCCTCTCTTTGATAGTCAGTCCTCTGTTCAGAGGTAGGTCGTGTTTGAAGGAGTGGCCAGAACATGTCCAGCTCAAAGAGAAAAAAATATATATAATGAGCATTCTGGGGCCTTGAAGTTGTCTATCATCAGCATTACTAGTGCTGGAAAATTAGTGTCCCAATACAGCAATGTGGGCACTATGTGATTCCAGGACTCTCATAAGTTTATGACCCCTCCGGAGCCCTCCTGGGGGGGGGGAAATCCCTCCAAACTTTTTTGTGTGTGTCCACAAATAGCTAATTTTGCATTGCTTTCCTTTTCAGTAAGTTGTCATCAATATGTAGATGACAGTAAGTGAAAATCTCTGAAAAGCATTTCGACAAATGCCATCTGCTTCTCCTTCCTGCCCTTTCATTTATTTGTTTATTTGCTAGCTATCAGGCTGTCAGACTTTATTTCTCTCCCCCTCCTGTGGACATATGTGCATATTTCAGTGTGACCTTTTCTTCATGTGTGCATTTTCCAGCCCATTTTCCTAATGTAGTTACTTGGGTTGTTTTTTTTTTTTTTTGGTTGACTAAAATGCATCTGTGTGCATTTTACAAAGATGCTCATTTTGAGATATATAGGTTTATATGCAGGTAATTCAAAAACAGGGGAAAAGAAAACGGTTAGCCATTTGTGTTTCCTTCCTAGATGATAAAAAAGTGGGGGGAAAATATACACATGCTTTCGTGACTGAACAACACAACATGAACGGGGTGAATAAATTTAAATAAACGGTTAATAAATATTTCTTTACCATCTCCAGGAGGTGACCCTGGAGGGACAGAGCTAACGCAACTTCTGCCATACATATGTCATTGACCCAGTTACTGAATGCCTGAAGAATCAGGATTATCACGTTGCCTAAAGAGCCATGTTTCCGAGATTGACTGTGCCTGTTTACACCATTAGCTGGCCCTGATTCCCAAGTTAGAGATTTTTTGGAGGACCACATATGGCTCATGTGCCACAGGGTACACACCTTAACATGCCACCCAAAGCATCAACAGAAACCCCAACTCTTTGTTTCTTTGGCTTAAGCAAGTTTCTAAGAGGTCATCTTGAGTGGGAAGGCTGGGGTAGGGTGAGCTTGCTGGTTTGTTGTCTCCCATCCTGCTCCAACATTTGCATAATGCCCAAATAATTTGCACCCTATAGAAATGAGGCCGCCAAGACAAGCGTCCTGAAAGGTGACAGCCTTAGGAGCAGAGTTTATATGAGCTTTATAGGTTCAAACATGCTTACAACCCTCTTTCTGTATCTCCATGCTGAACATCACAAGGTCTATGCCAAAAACATGATGAGTACAGGAACATTGGGGGCATCATGACAGACATGCCATCCCCACTTAAATCCTATTTGTCTTGCTGTCAAACACATGCATGGGCTTCGGGTTTCTGAAATCTAGATATTGATTTGGTTTGGAAATACTGTTTTGCTGTGGAAAATCATTATCATCTAATTTCTTAGGTGCCGGTTATTCTGGTCTGTTTTAAGACGGTGGTTTTTCCTGACACAAAATAATTGAATTCATTGCTCTAACAAGCAACAGAGCCCCTGCATTACGTGTAATTAACGCTGAAAGTAAAAACAGTGTAATTTTCTGCCACCCACCCCAGGTGTTTTTCCTTATTTCAGCCCCACCCAGGAGACATACCCTCTTCTTCTCAACAGAAGATGGTGAGATCTGTGCAGTCCCTATCTATCTGTCTGGGTTGCCAAACCACTGAAGCTGTTTGGGATTTTTTTTTTCCACCCCTCTTTAGCAAGACTGGAAATGCTGGAATTTTTTTTTTGCTAAAATCAGCCTGGTTTTAGCAACATTGTGAAAACTGCAGGTGGAAGTTCAGTTATGATTCCATTCTCTGAGCATCAAGCGGAGAGAATAATTAACAACAATTCTGCATCTTTAGGCTTGGAATGCTTCTGCTCTTTTAGTGTTATCCATTGTTCACTACAGAGAGGGAGTCCAGTCATTTTCATGTTTTGGTTTTCGCTCACCACACAGCAAGGCATGTGGCATGCCTGCAGAGCATCATAAACGCTTCATGCTGCTGCATGTTGTCTTAACGCACACTGCACTGTGAGTTGTAGTTTCACAAGCTGTATTAAACACTTTGTCATCCAGAAGATGGACATAACTGAAAATGGTTGTAAGTCAAGGCACCATTTCCCATAGGAATGCACTGAAATGCAATTAATCCGTTCTGGCCGAAGGAAAAAAATCACACAAAAAATCACTGCCAGACTCATTGGAAATGTGATTAATCCCTTCTGACTGGGGGGGGGGGGGAGAAAAGCAATGAAGTGCACAAGATCCATTGGAAATGCACAGAAAACAAACGGAGCAGATCAGAAATGCACAGAGAACAAAGAGGGCAGGTCAGAAATCCAAAGGAAACAAAGGAAAAAGCAAGGGAAGCATGCAGGACCCATGTGAAATGGAAAAAACCAAAAAAGCAACCAAACCCCTCAAGACTCATCACAAATGGGGGGGACCAAACAAACAAACAAACCTTCCAAGACCCATCAGAAATGGCAACAAACACTCCAAAAAGCAACCAAAAAACCCCCCAAGACCCATTGGAAATGGGGGGACCAAAAAACAAACAACCCCCCAAGACTTATCAGAAATGGGGGGGAACCCAAAAGCAACCAAACCCCCCAAGACCCATCAGAAATGGGGGGGGGGGGACCAAAAACCAAACAAACCTCCTAAGAACCATCACAGCACAGAAACATAACTCTCCAGCCAGCTCAAAACCACGCTGCAAAAACACCCAGAACAGTTTTTAAAAAGCAGAAAACAGTGCCTTACCTTACAAGGCAGCCCAAAGCCTCCCTGCAAAAAAACACACACACACACACACACACACACACACACACACACACACACACACACACACACACACACACACACACACACACACACACACACACACACACACACACACACACACACACACACACACACACACACACACACACACACACACACACTCAGAAGCAGGAGGCAGTCTGAAGCCTCCAACGATGTACACTTTCTAACTGCTGGGGCGAAAGAGCTACAAAGAAACAGCCTTGTCAACACCTACAGTTAGCAATTTGAATTTCCCACCTTTTTCCCCTGCCTTTTTCTGTTCATAAAGTGGAAGCTCTGGTCGCAATTAAAGGCAAAAATTTGCAGCTGGAGTGGGTCGTAACTCAAAATGGTCATAAGTAGGGACGTTTGTAAGTTGAGGCACCACTGTACCTACAAAACTCTCTTTCCCTCCTTTTGCTTCCACCACCCCACCCTTTTCTGTCATATCTCACTATTGGGGTTGCTAGAAGTCATTTCTGACTTGATGGTGCATAACACATGCATGGCATTTTTAGAGGCAGTTTGGTGGGAAATATTTAGATTTGGTGCCATTCTTTTATCAATCCTTACTAGTGGCAAGACGATTATTGGTTGGCTTTATCATCTGTATTTTGTAAATACCTGCAAAAGTGTAATCTCAGAAATGGCCAGTAGATAATATTTCCCTGTATTCTTCTGGCTTACTTTGTAATAGCAACCCAAGACATGAATAAGAAATTATTTATGGGATGAAGCAATGATAACAATAACAAGAAGCCTTGCTACTAAGAGGCAGTAAGCAACACAATGAGTTCTCTTTTTTAAAAAAAGTCCAAGTATCTGGTATCTGCGTGATGCCTGTATTTTGAAAAATGTGTCGGGATTTGTTAGATGTCCACTTAGACTTTTGTAAGTTTGCATCATAATAAATAAAATAATGTGCAGAATTCATAAGACATATGTAAAAAAATTGTGTCCTCTTTCCTCCCAGCAGCTCAATTATAAGGATGCACCATTTCAAATTTTTGGATTACAAAACCCATAATTCACCATTCTGAGAGTTTCACCTGACAGATAGATATCTACAGACATGTAAATATAGCTCACGTGGGGAGAAAGGCCTAAACCTGAAGGCTTTGTAGCATAGTTGGCCTACCTCCACTCAAGTTTCCTATTCAGAAAAAAGTCCCAGCTAGCACTTAAGACAGCTTCATTTCTGAATAGGAAGCTTCAGCAGAGCTAGGCCTAGCTAGGCCAGGCCTTTCTCCTAGGTGAGCCACATTTAAGTACCTGTGTGTCAGGTGGAAATCCCAGAATGAAGAGTTATAAGATTTTTAATCCAGAAATCCTAATTGACATATCTCTACTCAATTATGCAACTGGGTTGATATATACTGTGGTGTAGTGGTCACCGTGGCGCTGAGGAAACCCAGTTTCAAATTCTCACTATCTTCACCTGATTTTTCCCTCCAGTGTGTAGTATGGAGAAAGTGTAGAGAAAGTAGGCCACGAAAGCTGTCTTCAGATTAGTGAAGGAAAGGTAGGATACAAGCGGAAGTACTCTGTAAACATATACTGTAGCTAATATCTGATTCGCAGAAAAAGAAAAGCCAATGGCCTGAGACATAAGAATATTGTAACTGAGGTTGCCTTCGTTGGCTTCAAGGCATCTATCATGTTTCCCATTAGATACAGTCATACATCACCTATGTCTTTTGAGGAACACTGGGAACATGGATCCTGCTGGATTTGTGCACATGGCTCTCCATTGAAAAGGGTTCCAGATCATGGGGTATGAAGAACTGTTGTGTGTACTGTGATCTCTCTAGTAGATATGTATTCTCACATATGGATGGCAAGGAGTGAAGCTGGCTGAGAAGGGAGGAGGGCAGAGGCAGGGCCCACAGATGAAGCTCTGTCGTCTGCCGAAAAAGCCATCCTGCTGACTATTCTTTTTCAAATAGCAGTCAGCCAGATATCCCTGGAAGGTTTCCAAAAATATTTGTGAGCATTCCTTATCATTTCCATTTTTGTTTAAATATGTATATATATATTGCTTTCGTTCATTGAGATTCAGTTTCACTATCATGTTAAAAGACACTGATGAACCTATTTATTTTCATCCTTTTTCGGAAAGCTATTTAAACTTAGGAGACTTTGCAACATCTCACTGAGGCATATCACATTGTAACAAAGACATTAGTCAAGTCACAGCAAGGAAGGAAACAGGAAAAGTTGCAGGACATGTAAAATCATCACGTCAAAGTTGCCTCCACAGAAGAAGCCAGGTGAAATTCAGTGCCTTGTAGGATGAGAGTTTAGTTTTCAACATCTTCCCATTTATAGTTAATAAACCTGTGCCTTGGGGTCTTGTGTATTTCTCCTGTTCCCTTGACTGTGATATTCACGCCGCCAGACAAAACCTAATCCACTTCTTACAGAGCAACAGTGACATCCTATGGTAAAAGAGGACTGTGAATTTGGGGTTTTCTCTTGGTGCAGGTTATAGGTGGCAGAAGCCATGGGGCAAATGAAAAGCATGAACAGGAGATCCATGATCATGTGTGGTCTGAAGATGGGAACTCATAGAGCCATCTATTTCAGACAGGTATTAGGGACCCTAGAGATACCAAAATACCCGGTCCTAGAGTTCCCTCAAGAAAGGATGGAGCATTTTCCCCAGACTTGATGCAAACCTCATTCAACAGCAGCAGCAGAAATGGAATATGCTGTGAATTTATACATAGCCTTGTTATTGTCCAAAATTGTCATTGACCAGGGCCAGCCTTTACATTAGGCTGAGTGAAGCAAGCACCAAAGGTGGCAGATGTTGAAGGATAACACTGGCAGTCCCCCAGCCTTTCCTCCTCAGCCCTCTAACCTTCACCCCATTGTGGGACATAGCCATCCTGCGATGGGATGGGTGTTGTTTCCCCCTCAGACCTGATATATGCACCAGGCCAACCCCAAAAGGGAAACACTAGATGGGACCTTCCCTTTGGATGCCACCACTTCAGTAGCATAAATATAAATGAAAAGGCCCATTATTTGATACTATCAGAGGAGCAAAGTGATTGACAAGCTGCTGCTTAGCTGAGGAGAGAATATGTTAGAATGTTGAAAACTGCTGGCCTCCACCCCACAGAACTCAATCCTAAAGCACTCAGTTACATGCTAATAAGGACATTTTCTAGGTGATGGGGTCTATTTCTCCATTCATAAAGAGTTATATGATTTCAAAGTTGTGTACAATTATAAGAAAACATACAGTATCAAATCTATATGTATATAATATATCCAAGGTACAATGTATTACAAAATAAATCTTCTCGTGCCTTATTTTCATTCATGCAACTGCAACATTATTCTCAACACAAGACATTTTGCATCAGTTCCATTACACTGGGAATGTGTGTACAATTATATTAGTCTTCAACATACTTTTTCTTAAGACAGGGGGGAAAAAGTTCTAGTTCCCTTGTGGGCATCCCTTGGCACAGTGTTGGATGTAGACCATGAGAAGTAGTTGCATATACATAAGTATGAAGACTGGTTTGCCAAACTAAAATATTCTCAATACTCAACTTATAACAATTTTACCATTTAAATAAAGAATCTGAGCAAGTACATGATTGCATGTGGAAAAAGCCTTACTGATGACCAAAACAAACCGCCTAGAGTGGTCCTCACCAACCAGATAGGCAGGGTATAAATCAAATAAATAAATAAATAAACAACTTTTTTTTACAAAGCTCCTCTGAATCATATTGGGGACTTCTGTCTAATTATGGAAAGCCTAGCAGTTTAGAAAAGATATGGAAATGCATTTTTATTTTTCATTCAAATGTTGCAACTAGATCAACAGTAAAAGTGGGGGGGGGGGAGAGAGGGAAAGGCCAGTATGATGCAAAACTGATATAACTTTGCAGTGAGAAAATTCAGCTTCTTTTTTGTGAGGAGACAGTGGTGAAGCAATTTGTCTATGAATATAAGCCAACAGTAAGTCAACTGAAGGGAGATTTGATAGCACTTTTCAAATATTTGAAAGGTAGTTCATACAGAGGAGGGGCAGGATCTGCTCTCGGTCATCCCAGAGTCCAGACATGCAACAATGGGCTCAAGTTACAAGCAGCCAGATTTCAGTTGAATATCAGGGAAAAACTTCCTAACTGTTAGAGCAGTATGGCAGTGGAATCAATTACTTTGAGAGGTGGTAAGTGCTCCAACTCTGGAGGCATTCAAGATAAATTTAAGACAACTACCTGGCAGATATCCTTTGATTTGTATTCCTGCACTGAGCAGGGGTTGGACTCAGTGGGCTTATAGCAGTGGTCCCCAACCTTGGGCCTCCAGATGTTCTTGGACTTCAACTCCCAGAAATCCTGGCCAGCAGAGGTGGTGGTGAAGGCTTCTGGGAGTTGCAGTCCAAGAACATCTGGAGGCCCAAGATTGGGGACCACTGGCTTATAGGCCCCTTCCAGCTTCATGATTCTGTGATTCTACTTTTTGGACATCATGTAATGCTCCTTGGAGAAAGGCAGAAAGAAAGAAAAATTGTAACTCTATACTGTACTTCATGATAATATTTAGATAAACATCTTCCAAAGATCACAATGCTGCATATGACAAAGGAGCAAAAGTGCACATTCCTCCTCACTGAATCAATTTAGCTGCCCTGGATACAGACCCTAGTGTGTAGCAATATATTTGTGAAGATTCTTAGTCATCCAGGTGAGGTTGTCTGGAAGTTGAGTCAGGGCAACCAGACGTCTTTCTTAATAGGTTGAAACATTTAGCTATTCATCCAAGTAGCTTCTTCAGTCTGAGGAGAGTTGATACATACGGTACATACATACTTTATTGTTACAGCATCAAGTCATACATAAAACAAAATTGAATGCAGAGCTTTAAGTACTGACATATACTGCAAAAGCCAAATCAAATAAACAAAAGGCAATAATACTACAAATATAACAATATAAGACCATGTATCCTCCATGTTGGTTTCACTTCCTCCTGGTCCGAATAGGCTCATTAGATGGATAAAGGATGGGGGGCGGGTTTTGAATGAAAATTCCACTTCAGCAATCCTACTCTGCCCATTGTTGTGGGTCATTAACAGTGGTCTTTCTGGTGGGTGTTGTCCTGATCTTTCTGGGGATGGATGAAAGGGCAGCATGAGGTGGGAGACCCTAGGTTAGTGATGTTCATCTTCATTTGTATCATCATTACCTGTAAGGATCATGAACTGCAATATTCTTTTCCTCCTTGGTGAACACAGCGAGGAGCTTCTTGGCACTCCTGGTGGAGATGTTGCATTGGTGAGGTTGATGTTTTGCTTTAAAAATGCTCGAGTCGCTGCTGAGCAAAGCTTCAGCAGCGTGGCTCACCTTTGCCTCGCTCCCTGGATAACGCGAGACCCTCAGTCTCACGAGAATCTTTGGGTGAGAGGGGGGAACGTTAGGTCATTTAGGGGATGTTTACCCCCCTCTCCCTGCCCTCTTCCTTTCCTGGCATCAGTAAAGGATAGAGCTCTCCAGACCTGGAGATCCTCCCTCATACCACGCGTAAGCCTAGTCCTGTGCAAAGGGCGATGCAGACCCTTCATTGCATCGGCTAGATGACAGGCATGGGACTTAGCATAGCCAGTCCCTATACTGTGGTGGGTAGTGCAGATATAACAGGTTTTCTGGTGAGTCCTATTGCAAACTCAGGTAAGGTTTAGCCCATCTGACCTCCCAGCACTGCAGGTCATGTGATTACAGTGTTTGGGGGGAAAGATGCGCTGGGGCCACAACGAAACCAACAGTCGACAAGCTGAAGCTGGCTTGAGGTCCGGGGTGGTCAAATTGTAGCTGTCTGGGTTCTCGCTTTCTTTAAGACCGTGAAAACTTGGGGACAGGGACCTTGCTCTTTAACCTGATTCCGCACTATGGCAGGCCCCCCTTTGCCATTGGATGCCAACACTGATTATGCTTAATAAAGTGTGGTCTGTGTTTTATTCCATAATTCTTACCTTGTGTCTTTATTCCGAGGTCGGGAGGGCAATGTCATTTTGTGAACAAAATTATCCAATTTGCACAATTGCCAAGATTACTGCTGTATTTCAGACTTCTAAGCACAACATAGGTTGTGTGTGTCCTTCTTATTAAACGCCCACTCTTTCTATATGTGTGTGTGCACTTTGTTTCTCAAAGTGAGACACTTTCCACAAACTATAGAAAACTTGACTGAGGGTGAAAAAGCTCTTCATTTCATTCTTGGCTAGAGGCAGGGAAATTGGCAGGGGTTTAAAACTTCTAATCAAGTTATGTCACCCATCACCCTAGATATCCCTGCATGGGAATAATGTTTTAAATAGACAATTTTATTTAAAAATCCTATATATATATATATATATCCTTGTGTATTTCCTGTATTTTATCTGGGACACTGACTGTACTGTTAAGGCTTATATCCACTGGATGTTATGTATATTATCTCCTATTCCATGCCATGTGTAGAGAGTATAATATAGGATTATACTATATAAACTGTGATCAAAGCAAATGCTGGGGAATAGCACATTCTAGTCCTTACGTTTTAAGAGGAACACTGTATGTTGCAGCTGTGCCAGGTTTTGGGGGGGCACTGGTTTCTCTTTATTGACAGAACCTGGGCAAATTATTATTATTATTTTACTGTGACTACTAGAATCTTCCAATCAGCATGACCACTATCCTCAACCAGGAACTGTAATACAAACAAACAAACAAACAAGCAATATCTGGGTATTGAACATGTATGTTGTTGTTTTTTTAACTGTGAACTTTCTCCACACAACTCTCTCCAAGTGTCTTGAATTCAGGAAATAAACTCAGTAGTAGTTATTGTCTGCTGCTGTTTGTCTATTAAGATGCTTTTTCTAAAAGCAAGAGGCTTGTCCACCTTGTTCAATATTTTAGCAAGCCTTTTCCCACAGCATTGCTTCAGTTTTCTACCTGTGTTTAACCCCAGATATACTCTCTGAACCGGCTTTTCTTGCAAAATCCAATTTGCATACCAAACCTCAGGCATCTGAAGTTACTGGAATGCTTAAAATATGTGTTCTTCTTTGGATACCTAACCTGAGGGCTAGAACATTTAACTGGACAAATCATTTTGGTTTCCAGTCCCCCACCAGCGTGCTGATTCAAGATGACTCACAGCCACCAACTTTCATCTTTTTCTACCGTATGATTACTTTTCAAGCAAATTCACAGGCTTTTGACTATGAAGAAATCAAACACAACAGCATGTCCAAGCCACTACTTTTCAGTATCAATTCCAATCGCAGCAGGACATTGAGAAAGCTGTGGGAACCAAGCATACACAATGAAGGTGTCCATGGTTTTTCCACTATTTCAAGCAAGCAAAGGTTCTATCTTGATGGAAACAATGTTTGGTTTCTGGATCATTCACATCTCCTGATAAATGCATCAGATTTTAACTCTAATGCAATGAAAAATTTGCCTACCATTTAAGCTCAAAATAAGAATAAGAATAAATTGCTTGCGTCTATGGTAAATATTTGTGCTACATAGAGTAGAATCAACTGGACTAACATGAGTGTTTACAAACATTATAGGTTCCGTCCACCAAATAGATTTACTTTAGTTTTGATTAACAATTGGGTTTAGTGCTAAAGATTTAAATTTGCAAGCAATACTAATTTCTTATTCTCTGGCATGCAGTTATTTGTACTATTAATCCTATGCCATGTGTTCTCACATCTTAATGATCATATTATGCCATCTTTGCTATGAACATGGTAGTTCATGAGGGGGGGTCAATTTCCATTCAGGTTTGCTTTTATAAAAATGTAACCAAATCACCAAAATCTTCATATCCAGAATGGAAAAAACCTTGAGCAAGCAAGCAAGCATGAATGTGAGAGAAATAGAAATTACAGACTCATCCACCTAGTCCCAGAGCAATGACTGCTTCCCTAGTAAATTTTCAGGGGTTTAGTCTCTTCATATTTATTCATGGGAGTGCTGAATTAGGATCGTCATTCCATTATTCCATAATTTATTACACAATCTTTGTCTTTCCCAGTGAAATGGCAGGGAGATAAATCACGTTTTTAAAGAATTTACAGACATTCACAAATGTCATCAAATGAAATGTGTAAAAATGTGAGTGTAGAGAAAAGCTATGTTTTCTCCCACGCTAGGTTTGTAGCGTGACCAGTATTTCATGCTCCCATTCCAAGTTGCTGCCTAGAGAATAGACCCATGGGGGAAAGTGAAAACTGGAGCCAGTCACCCTTGTTATATTAAAACTCCAAAAGTTCAAGTCAATCCATATCTATATTAAAAGCCTATGGCCTTGTAGCGACTTACTCTGAAATCCTAGGATGAAATGTCCCCCCTATCTCCAGCTTGGACTAGAAATCACCACTGGTGTTAAGCATTGCCAAAGAGCCAACAAATATTTAGAATGTTCTGCTTGTGAAACTGATATTACATTCTACATTTCATTCTGTTTCCATATGCCTGATGAAGTGGATGTGTTCATGAAAGCTTGCATTAAAATATAATAGTCTTTAAGGTGCCACAGTTTTTGTCTTTTTTTTTGTTTTTTGTTTTTTGTTTAGATTTTGCCTGATATGGTGTTAAGCATATTACTTTTGTGTTCTTCACACTTCTTTTAATAATTGCATGCCTTCAAGTCACTTCTGCCTTATAGTGATTCTTTCCAGGGTTTTCCGAATAGAGAATACTCAGAAGTGGTTTACCATTCTTTCTTCGGGGGTTCCCTGGGACTGTGCAGCTTGCCCAAGGTCATGTGTTAGAGGCACAGTGGGGAATCAAACTCTCAGCTTCTGGCTCCACAGCCAGAAACCTAAATCACTTAGATATCCAGCTACGTAGCTTCACATTTCTATTACAGACTGAAAATTAAGCAGAACAGAAGGAAGGGGTTGAGAAAATGCTGACCATGACACTGAAGCTGATTGTAACCGTCTTAAAAGATGTATGCAAGAGGTTCTGAAGACTTAATTAGATTTGTCTCCTTTCAAGGCAAAACAGGTATCAGTCTGCATTTTAAAACTGGAAAATGAATATTTAACTTTCATTCCCTTCCAACCATTACATAATCCCATCCTATTAGGCTTCTACGGACACTTCATCTATTCTTTGTGTTGTTAATGTAAATAATGAAATATAATTCTGTGCTCTAAAGTAAGTGTTTTTAAAATGATCTTATTAACTTTAGATGTGACTTGTTTGTGAAAGCATACCCATATGTTGAAAACCTATTTAAAATACATAATTTGTTTTTTAGTCATTGTGGGAGCATCATAAGTTACCCATCTATAAGGCTCAGACTAACCTGATTGTGTTAGAAGGTAAAAAGGGCAGAATTTGTGAATTGTGCTTTACTAAATTCACATCTAAAATCTGATGCAAATCAAAATCATTGTAAAGATATAATTAAATTAACTGATTAAATTTGTTTGATGATGTCCACTGACCAGCAAACATTTACCAAAAAGTAAACAAAGCAAAAATCAGCATGATTATGACTAGAATTCGGAAGTAATGTGTCAGTTTACAATGTTAATAATAGTTTATAATATTAAATGTTTATAATATTAATAGTTTATAATATTAAATGGCCATTTTCACTTTGAACAGGAAGAATGAAAAATAATGTTTTAAAAGTAATGTGTGCGTACTAAACTTGTTGCTTTTAAAATCTGAGGAAGTGGACTTGTTCACGAAAACTCACATTAAAATTAAGCAGTTAATCTTAAAGGTGATGCAACATTTTTGCCTTTATTTTTTTAAATTTTCTTTTGTTTTTGCCTGATACGCTTTTAAAATGTTGCCGTCTAGATACATCTTTATGATTATCTTTCTGTTTAATGAAAAAGGAATAATTTTAATGTTAACATGTAAAATTAACACAATAGTCCCAAGCCCTGATTATGACTGATGATAGCATAGCATTAAAAATTGTAACAGATATTACATGAGTCAGCTTTACATAATTTGCAGTTGACTTATGTTTTTGGTCCATTCAAAAATATTATTTAAATGCTTGTTCCTAAGCCTAATTATTCTTTTAAAATGTCCCTTTTAATTTTAATATATTGTCTCCCCAATAGATAAGAGTGGATGGGAAAATTTACAGTACAATATTGGGTGAATCACCTTCTCTAGATGGAAGAAATAATTCATCATGTTGGCAAAATAAAAGGGGAAAGAAAGGGTAAAAAAGACGGAAACGGGCATAATATTGTGGCGTAATCTTGTCATGACTCTCTCCTTTTCACCATTTTGTGATTTTTTTCCCCTCAGAATTCATTCTGTACACTCTCAACAAAGATATATCTCCATTTCTTTCCTTTTTTAAAATGCCTTTTCAGATACTCTTCTAGGTTGCCCGCAACAACTCTCCCACTCCAAATGAACCAAATTCACCATAATTTGAGTAGTGGTGTGAGGAAGGGAAAAACCCAATGAAATCACTTTTCCTGTAACAATCAACCAAAGCATATTGGTTAGAATAGTAGATCTAGGCAATCAGTTTATTTCTCTTCAAACGACAAGCTCTTACAGCCTGGAGGGAAGTGTACGGTGCAACTCAGTGGCTTGACTAGAAATAATATCTCTGAGGATTTGTTTGCATATTGGATGGAAAATTCTGGGAACGTCAGCCAGCTGCTTCCTGATGCAGGATCATCCTTTTCAAAGAATCACTATCAGTCATTGTCTATTTCTATTGAGAGAAAAATCATGTGAGACAGACAGTGAGACGGCTGGAATGCCATCAGCCACATAATGAATATTTCCTTTCAAGAATGAGTGAAAACACTCAGGGAGGAACTCAGAAGAGCTTCAAAGATTTAGAAGACAAATGTATGTCTGAGGAAACCCAGAAACCTGCAAAATTTGCCAAACGAAAAAGACAACCTAGAAGGAAAAGAAACAACCTTAAATTTTGGTAGAATAGAGCAGGGAAATGCATGACCATAAGGCCCTAAAAGGCTTATTTGAAGTGCCCTTTATGTCCCTAACTACGTGGTGGCGCTGCGGGCTAAACCGCAGAAGCCTGTGCTGCAGGGTCAGAAGACCAAGCAGTCGTAAGATCGAATCCACGCAACGGAGTGAGCTCCCGTCGCTTGTCCCAGCTCCCGCCAACCTAATGGTTCGAAAGCATGCAAATGCAAGTAGATAAATAGGGACCACTTTGGTGGGAAGGTAACAGCGTTCCGTGTCTAAGTCGCACTGGCCATGTGACCACAGAAGATTGTCTTCGGACAAACGCTGGCTCTATGGCTTGTAAACGGGGATGAGCACCGCCCCCTAGAGTCGAACACGACTGGACAAAAAATTGTCAAGGGGAACCTTATGTCCCTAACTACTATCCAATTCCCCCTTGCACCAAATGGACTCACAGGAAAGGAAACTAAAAAGTCTCTCTCTCTCTCTCTCTCTCTCTCTCTCTCTCTCTCCCTCTCTCTCTCTCCCTCTCTCTCTCTCTTGCTTGGACAACCACATCCAGAATCCCCCAGCCAACATGAGCACTCTTCCATGTATTCCACTGGGATGTTCTTTCCTCAGCAGTGCTATTGTGCTTATTCAGCTGTTGACCAACAGTTTATACTGTATGTCTCACATGATCCAGACTTAATATGCCGATAACCTAGGACACTAATGAACTCTTTGCTCTGTCTGAAGTGTCAAATCATCTGAGAACAAGAAGACAGAGAGAAGGAGAGAGAGATTAGTATGTGGGCATGATTATCCATCCATGTTTACATGCACATGCAACAGAGACAGAAGAAGAAGCATACAGTAGCCTGGGGATGTGAACAAGTCATGTTAATGTCATCATCATTACCTCCTCTTCCTCCTCCATCATCATCATTATCGAACCTATGGTTGAAATTAGGCCATCTTCAGGCTAAAACTGACGGATGCGTATATGAGTCCAATCCAAGACCAAGTTACCTGTATTAGACACTATTAGAAAAGTGTGATATATGTAGAGTCTATCATGAATCTAAAGAAACAATCCTTCATATCATAGCTGGATGATCAATGGGTTGTATTAGCAGGCTCAACCAAGTTGCAAATATAATTTTTCAGAAGTAGGATCATCTTATGGATTACTCACATAGTTTCCTCCATTTCTATACTTGCCCCCTTCAACAACGCTGGGATTAGGGGTGCTAGACCCCCATGTACCTCAAAATCCTTTTATAACTCTTATGCCCCCAATCAGAGGGGGGAAAGGAGGTACAATCTCCCCTCCTCTCCGCCCCCCATGGAGTAGCACACTGCTATGAACTTCCCAAACCTGTGCCAGCCTCCTGGCATCCCACAACACCCTCCTCAGCTGCCACATGGAGCCATCGTGCCAGGAGAGGCAGCTGCCTGGGTCAATGACAACAGAATGGAGGCTGATGCACTACCAGCAACAGGGCCCTCAGTAACCAAAACCCTGCTGCTTGGACCTGTGTAGTTGAAGGGAGAAGTGTATAAACTTACTTGGAGAGACCTCTAAAGATACCTTTCAGATCTGCAGGTTTGCTGGCAAATATCATGGAGAAACAATGTGCTTGTATCGTTCTGTGGTGTGGAGGAGAGCAAATGGAAAGTAACCTTAGAAGAAGGAGGAAGAAAGAGAGTCTAAGAATGCCACTCTGCAGATACATCTAGAGAAAGGTTCATCTATCTACCAATCCACTATTCCCATCACTATTGCTTGAGGTCTCTTGTTACGTGTGTGCATATCAGCCCCTCCTCCCCTGTCTTGGTCCTCAAGTCACCTTGAATGGGACTTTGTTCCAGCACTCTGGAAAACACATGTTTCTGAATCAGGACAATAGGTTGGGAACATTTGCCACTTGCAAGCCAGTTTTTACATCACAAAACAGCTGGTGCTTTCTTATCAAGTTACTGTAAATGCTCAAAAACGCCTTATTTAGGAAATCGTAATGTATGTTTCTTAATCACTTTTATACACACACACACACACAAAAACAGAGCTCTACCTTTTCATCCGCCAATCTGACTGGTAATCTGAGCAGCGGCACTGATTGTACTTGAAGAAACAAGGAGATGTTTGATCTGTGTCTCGCTAAGAGTTCATAAATAGCATTAAAATACAGCCTGCTGTATCACAGCACTAGAACACAGTAATTATTCAAATGAAGCTTGGGCACAGAAAAAAAAAAAGCCATTTGTCCTGAACTTTTCAGGATGTTCTCTGCTGACGAAGCACTGCAGGAAATGGACCACACAGTAAGCAGCTAATTAGCCAAGCAAGGGAAATAATGTTCTTTAGTAGAAAATGAAGCAACGTAACAGAATCTTGCGGATATTTCACTTCCAGCTGTTCAACAACTTATAGGCATTCTTGTTATCCTATTTCTAAATAAATAAATGTGTAAAGGATTAGATTGGAAGGCTTTCGATGTTCACCATATGAACCCTAGACTGGAAGTATTTCTTCTGAATGTCTCCTTATGTGGAGGAAATTCCTTTGTTTTTGGCACAGGAAATCACAATTCTTATCAGAAGAAGGTATATTTAAGATAAATGTTGATTTTCTAGGGCAGAATCTTTTGAGCAAAACCATAACATAAATGTTTTGTGGGTGTAACATTATGTATGCCACTCAGCCTCTGGATTACAGTTGCACAAGCCAGATATCTGCCTGGTTCAAGCCCTGGACACTTCTTTATACATATGGTAGGAAAAACGCAATCCTTCACACAAGGGAGCACTGTGAAACAAATAGGATACTGAACATAGAAATTATGATCACAAGATCATTCTATGGCAATATTGCTATGACAAAACTAAATGCTCATGCAGTCTCAAAATGAGCCAAATCACAGAAGAAATGGTTAGATCTTTAAGTGTCATAACAATGGCTTGTGGCTTTTTTTTTAAGGCTACAGTCCAGCAAAACATAAGGAAGGACTTCTAAGTTCTTATTCTTAGAAATTTAAAGAAATACTTAATAAGCAATTCCAAGCATTATTGTTACATGCTGTCAAATCACTTCTCACTTATGGTGGCCCTATGAATGAGTGATCGCCAGAATGTCTTGTCCTCAATAGCCCCACTCAGCTTTTGTAAACTCAAAGCTATGATTTTCTTGATGGAGTCATTCCATTTCATATTTGGTCTTCCTCTTTTCCTGCTGCCCTCAACTTTGCCCAACATTATTGTTTTTTCCAGTGAATATTACAAGTATGTTTACTCATAAATGAGTTCTACAAGGTTGATGGGGCTTATTGTTTAGTATTGTTCAAACTTTTACTCTCATTGAAGTTAACTGGAGATTTAAAATGTCCATTTTTTTCTTGCTGTGCTCAGTATTTCAGTTCTGTTTTTTAAAGCACTTGGGGTTATGTTTAATACTTGCAGTTTGATCAAATGTATATGATTTTCTGCAGGCTGCTTATTAATAATTTCACACACCTTTTTTTTTAAAAAAAGGCAATAAGGGAGCCAAAGCTATTGTCTGATTCTAGAAAGACAAATCAAAACTCAAAAATATTACTTTTGGACTATACTGTAGCGCCCAGAATCCCTCCAGTCAGCCTGTGGATTTTTGAGTTATGGCTGAAAAGTAACATTTCCAAGATTTGGTAATAATGCAATATTTGACTCATTTTGTGTAAATTTCAATTGATCTGTCATCACCATGTGTGTGTGTGTGTGTGTGTGTGTGTGTGGATCTGCTATGTGATATTAGTTTGTATTTATGATCTTTGACTTGCTATTTTGTTACTGTTATTTTTACCTGTATACTATTTTGCATTCAGTGTCATCCTATATGCTAGCCACCCAAAGTAGTGTTTTGCCACTAGATGAGTGGGATATAAGAATGAATGAATGAATGAATGAATGAATGAATGAATGAATGAATGAATGAATGAATGAATGAATGAATGAATGAATGAATGGATAAACTGAGGTTTGCTCTAGTTGTGAATTACTCCTGGGTTTCAGCCATAATGTGAATCTTTCCAAGAACACAAAAAAGTTACTTCTTTATACTGAAACTGCAGGGGGAAAAGGATACAGTGTTACATAAAAGTCAGACATGTTCAACTAAAATCAAGGATTTTTCTCTCATCGTTCAACTAGCATGGAAATACTTAGAAAAGTGCCATTGTGGTAATTTAATGGGGAATCAATGTCCTGTTCCTGTGGAAAGGAACATTGGGTTCCTAACACACTGTAAGTGTTGAGGGGTTTTGCGATGTACACAAAAGGCTTCCTGTGACTTCTTAACACTCGGCTTTGCTGGAGGTTCATTATCACTTGCCACCTCCTCCATCCCCCAAACCAGCTGGTGGTGTTGTTTCCCTCCTACTGGAGCATAGTGTTCAGGCATTAGCCTGGTGTGTGATAGCTGTTGAAAAGCAACCAGGAAATGAAACTACTGGTTGAATGGGCTTAGCTATAGTGTAAACAACTTCGGCATGTTGGCTGGTGTGGTGTAATCTTTAGAGCAGTGGTTATTAACTTTGAGTAACCCAGGCCTTCTTGGACTGCAACTCCCAGAAACCCCAGGTTGCACAGCTAGTGGTGAATGCTAGGTTACCTAAGGTTCAAAACCACTGCTTTAGAGCAGAGGTCAGCAACCCCGGGTCCATGGCCCAGTGCCGGTCTGTGGCCTGAGCCAGACTGGGCCGCGAAGACAGACCTTCCACCCCCCGCACACACTCCCCTCCCCACAGTTGCTTTGCACACACACACACACGTGCCAGCGCCGGCGTGAGCACTCCCCCTTCACGCATGTGCCTGTGTGCCCGCGCGAAGGGGTGGGTGGGTGGGTGCACGGGTGGGCAGGTATGCAGGTACTCCTGCGCATGCACAAAGGGGTGGGGGACCACTTACACCAGTGCTGGCAGGGGCACACACACGCCCCTACTGCTTTTCACATGAGAGAGAGAGAGAGAGAGCATGGGGGCCCCTGCCTTCCTAAGAGGCTCAGCCGGTCCGCGGTCCCAAAACGGTTGGGGACCGCTGCTTTGGAGGATTGTTTTGAGACTGTTTCCAGCCAGGGCTCCCCAGAGGGCCATACAGCTCCCATTGTGAATGACTATTTGGAGGTCCCCAGGCCATGCCATGTGGCAAACACAGGTCTGTCTTCCAACAACAGGGAACAGGCAGGGAGACCAAAAACAACAACTCATGACTACTTCCTATCATTTGCTACCTGAGAAAACCACCTCACTGTTCCTAATGCTGGGGCCAGCCCCGAGTGCAGCAAGGGATCAGCCTCTGTGCCACCTGTCATCCGTCTCAGGAGCAGAGGACATTTTCAGACACTCCCCATCTGGGCAGCAGAAATGGCAAAATCCGTATAATTTTAGCAAACAATCACTAGTTTCCATAGATCTATTTAGTCCACATTTTCTTCACACTGGTTTTCTTCTCTCTCTCTCTCTCTCTTTTTAACTCTAACACTTGGACATGATTTATTCTTTATTTTTCAGCTAGTGGTCAAAGGAGACATAATGAAAATAGTACATGAATTCTAAACCGAAAAAAATGATTGCCTCTTGTGTTTATGGGGGAAGTGTCAGATTTGCTGAAATACCGGGCTTTCAAACCAGGCTAATTCATCACACAATAGAAAGTATTATGTGTTTATGTTTAGGTAGGAAGGACACTCATCATTCATCCTCTTTGGCTCCTGAAACATTTGGTTAAGATACTCTTGGAAGAGAAGGAACACAGACTAACACGTGTTGCGCACTTGACCCAGACAGTGTTGAAAACAAGTGTGAGTAATTGCACTGTATCTGCATTTTGAAACCACTTTACCTGTCATGGCTGCATCCTAGAGAATACTGGGATCTCTCAGTTGATGCCAGACTTACAATTCTCTGCTGAAGAGTGCTCATGAACTCCCCTGAATTTCAGCACATCTTTCTCAGCAGTTCACCACAACGATAGAAACCTTGCTTCCTCTTACTTCCAGCAAGTTACTTTGTACAAGGTTCTTTTTCTTTCTTCTTTTTCTAAGAAATCTCACGAGACATTTTTTCAGGATTTCTTAGAAGTGTTCTGGTCAATTTTTTTTTTGCCTGCAGAAAATGCCAGGTTGGGTAGGATTCGTACAGCTCCTGCAGAGAATGGCATTTTTTTCCTGTGCAGGATTCACAAGAAAGCACATCTGGCTGTGTGGTTCAGCAGTCTGCTGCTGTTAACCACCACCACCACCACCACCACCACCACCACCACCATGTGTCACGCCTCATCTGTGAAAGTTTAAAATATTGCACAGACAGACAATAAAGATAGACACAAAAGAGTTGCAATATTAATACACTCGTCAATTTACAATATGCAGGCTACATATTCCTCCCCCCCACCCGAAAGCTGGGTATTAAATTTACCAGCCTTGGAAGGATGGAAAGCTGAGTCAATCTTCAGCCAGCTACCTGGGCCCATTGGGATCAAAGGCAGGTCATGAGCAGAGTTTTGGCTGCAGTACTGCATTACTCCTACTTTACAAGGCTCCTACTTGTATCATAGCTAAATCCATTCTTTGTCCATAACATTTAAGCCAGCTAAGAATGACAGCTGTTGTGTCTTTCCTAGGAAAGATTTTTTTTTGTTGCTATTTTGGTGTAGTAGACAGAGATGTGGGTTCAAATCCCTCCTCAGCCATGGACATTCACTAGGGTGGACTCTTTGTAAAACTCTTCTTTAAATAAGTCACATAGCCTGGAAACCCTGTTATGATCACTATAAGTCAGTTGTGACTTTGCAAGACATAACACAAATAACACACACCTACCCGCACACTGACACAAAGAGATTTGTAAAGCTGATGCCTATAGGTATAGTAATTTCTGATGTGGCAGAAGTCTAAGCAGGAGAAAATGGGGTATACAAGGAGGACTTTTTTCTGTAAAAGTTCATAGTTGTCAAAAAAATCTATTACTTTCTTCTGTCCCTCAGACTTCATTCTGTCCTCAACACACATGCCAATTAAATCATTTGGGGGGGGGGGAGATGGATTAACAGACTCACAAACATGCAAGAAGATTATCTGAGAAGACTCGTTTTAAAACTGCATAAAAATATTATCTTATGGAACTTGCCAATTTTCTTCAAAGTCCAAGAGAGAATAGAATTTTTACAACACTATGATTCATTACAGTTGATGACTGTTGAAATGTGGTTCCACAGGGCAAAACACAATGATTGTACTGAGTTAACACATATGAGTCAACTGAAGTCACAGGAACATCTCTACACTGAAACACCATGTCTCCACTGCCGCTGGTGCTGTCATATCGAGGGACCCTACAATGTCATTCTGCTTCACAAAAGAAGCCCCATACAAAATGTGTGGTTCACTTGCTGAGGGCCTAACCTAGGACTCAACATCACCATTTACTGCTGATGTGAATTCAAGCCTTAGGCCAAGCTGCCCCACTACTCCATGGCCAAGCGTCTGATGTGGTTTCAGGGAGGGTCCATACTTCATGACAGGCATCACCAAAGATATTTTGCGATCTGGGTCAAATAGCATGATGAGACCTCTGCACTCCATTGCCCCAAATGTACAGAAGTAAAGTGGATTAGCAGCTGAATCTTATGTCAACACTAGCAGTGAGTTCTCCACTCCCCATGAAGTCAAGAACTATGTTTTGGAAGAGATAAGAGGTCACAAGATCGGACATGTATCCTACACAGATCTGTCCTCCAACAGATGGAAATGGTCAATGGGCTCAGGAGAGATGGTTGGGAGATTGCTGTCCTCTTCAGCATCTGCAGCCTGAGTCATTTGGCTCACTCTGTCGAAGGACAGAGCCAGATATACCTCACAGCCAACACGAAACAAAGATTATGGAGTAAATTACCCTGCAGCCTACTCACACCGTAAACTGCCCCTGTGTCCAGGTTTTGTGAAGGGCCATGTTCTCTTCTCGGCTTTCTTGGCCTTCTCAGCCACACTAGACACTGTTCCAAGTCCTCCATACAGAAGACTTTACCATAGTCTCTTGAGACTGAAGGATGCCTAATCTTGCCTAATCTAATGTTCTCCTACATGAGTATGATGAGGTTTTGAGATCTTCATGCAAAGCCTTTCTCTTCATTCTACCAATGTCAGAGGGTTGTTTTATAGGCATGAGACTGGCTTTTTGGGGCAGCCACTCCCAGGCTCTGGAACTTCCTACAGCGAAAGGTTACATGATCTGCCTCCTTTCTGCAGAAGGAGCTTTTAACTTAGAGGGTGCTGTGTTTTATTTTATGGATATATTCTAAATTGACCATCTGTGATAAGCTTGTTTAAACATTTTGGACATCTCCATTACTCGGTTTTCTTCTGTGCTTGTCTTTAGTCCCATTTGTAAAAGACAGATAGGACAGAAATCTAGCAAATAAATAGTAAAAGGATAACATGATTCACATAAATGCTTCCTAGACACATTGTTGAGGGCCACTGATACATCTCATCCCATTTGGTTGCTGACATTGTTGAGGGCCACTGATACATCTCATCCCATTTGGTTGCTGTCATACGGATAGCTGCAGCAGCTCCCAAGTAACAAGAGGATATGGTCAGTGGTTAAACCCATGGATATTAAGAGATATTTCTGGAAGTCCTTTTTAAAAGTTTTCTTCCACACCAGTCCTCTCTCTATTGTGTTTCCCTCAACTTTAAGCAGGTGCACTTCAACTTTTGAATGCAAGTTTACATCATTTCCATTAACAGACAGGCAACAGGAAATGTGGTACTTTTTTTTGTTTCTTTTTGGAAGGGAAAATGTCATGGATTTCATTTATAGGAGTGCCACTGGATAAATTTCAACAAGCCACAGCTGTTTTTGTTTTAGGTGATGATAGATTTTCTGCCTTCATCTGTCAGCTTCTACATCCTCTTTAGCTCTGCTAGATAGATGAGAGATACACTGAAGTATACTGTACAATCTAACACATAGGAAATCTGTTGCTGTTGCTGCTGTTAATGTACATTAAAATGATCAGTTTGGAGAATTCATCGCGTCACAAAATTAGGCAATCATCAAAGTTATCCCCAGCCTGCAAAAAGGGATGTGAATCTGGCAATTCTCACTACTTGGAAAGAAAGAGAAAATCCTTTCTCCCCCCTCCCCCCATGAGATTTCTTTATGTAAAATCGTTTTCTTATGAGAAATCTCACAGGAAATCTTGCAGGATTCCTGATAAGTTTCATGATCATGTGTGTGTGCACGCAGGCAGACACCAGTGGAAAGAACGTGTAGGATTAGTATTATCATTTCTGCATAGAATCACATATTTCCTCCAGATGATTCATTAGAAAAGACATCAAGTTGTGCATGATTTGGCAGTTTTGTACACAAAACAACAGGCAAAAAATGAAGGGGGGGAAGGAGAGGGAGTCTTGTTTTCATGGCAACTTGGAAAATCTTGCTGATGCAGGGCAAAGTCTTGGCAGGCTCTGAAAATAGCTAAGAATAAGACATTTTTAGTAGTCATCGCACACCAAATGTGACATTTCAAAACTGCATGGAAATTAAGCACTTTGTGTGTTGTTTTACATTATATATTATTCCAGTAACCATAGGGAAGGACAAGATGCTGCGCATCATCCCTGTCCTCCACCTATCCAGCTTCCATAACAAACCCGTCCCTGGCACATATTTCCACATACCAGAGCTTGATCCTGGTTTATTTCAGTGAACAATGATCAAAGCAAACCATGGTTTCCCAGTCAGTGTTTGGAATGTTCCTTTTTAAAAGAATGACTACAAAGGCCTGCTGATGTCACCTGTACCTAAGTCGGTGCCCTGGGCCCTAGAGTATCATGGAGCACACTGCTTTGTTATGAATGACTTCATTCACATCATTTTCCTCTTCTTAAATGCAACTCAAGAAACTTTCCTTTTGTGAAAGAAAAAAGAACAGATGTAGTTTCAACTAATCACTAGGAAGATCTTCCAGACAAGAAGGATTGTTAAACAATGGAATTGACGATCACAGAAGCTGGTGGATTCTCCTTCCATGGAGGTGTTTAAATAGTATTTGAATGGTCATCTGTCAGGGATGTGGTGGGTGGTGGATTTCCTACAGTTTTACAGCTTTTCCTCTTGTCAGGAGAAAGGTGGCCTATAAATAAGGCTCCATTAATTTTCAGTATTTACATGTCCCTTCAATGTGTGCTGTTTAAAGAACAGCAAGGTTTTCTATGCACAACATGGGTAGACTATCTCCTCTAAAGTAGGCATCATTCTGAGGTCAGGTCTGTTTTCCTTCTCTTGATAGACAAGAATATCTTGCCATGTAAGGGAACGTTAAGCTTTCTATCAGACTTAAGTGTTGAACACTACAATAGGCATTTTCATGCTTACAACATAATGACAGCTTGCTATACCAGACTGTAACATCAGGCAGAAAGATAGTATTTTGTTCTGTGGAGACAGCTTTTTGTTCTGTGGAGAATGCACCCTAAATTATTCCACACAAACTTTTAAACATCATTTTGTAATATCTAAAAACAGGCCGTGCCATTAGGGTTGGTAGGATTCAGGACACCAGCTGATGTCTCAGAAAATGTTATATTTTCCTGAATCTGTAGACAGGGAGACAAATCTGAGGAGAAAGGGTGGGGAGTTTGGTTTAATTGTGCGTGGTTTAATGCTTCAGCGCCCACTGGCCCTCAACTAAAACCAGCATTCTCTGCCTCAGCCAATGGTGTTTATTTGTGTGTTGTGCTCATAATAACGTTTTAGGAAATAATGTAGGAAATCCATATTGTCTGCCTCATTCTCTAATGCGCATAGACATATATAGGCAAGTGTTCATCTTCTGTGATGCCACAACAGCCTCCCAGCTAATCTTTAGGTTTTGGTGTGCAATCTATGAGAAGCTGTTGACTGGGCAATACTATCTGGCATCAGCCTCTCCTCAGCACCAAACAGTTGTCAGAAAGAAAACTGTTCAGTTTCTGTAACTCAGTTTCAGACTAGTGAGGATGTTTTTGGTATCTTATTACCAGATAGAAGTGGTCATTGGTGCATTTATCATTTAACCACAGGCATTGTCCTGGCACTCCTTCTGCATGGAAAGCCACCAGCTCCTGTTTAGTTACTTCTTGGGATGAAAGGCCCATAATTAGATCCTGATTTCTCTTCATTATTGTTGCATAGCTGGCTGCATAGCTGGATGGAGGGACCTAGATATTGTGACATTACGTGGCAAGATCTTTATGAGTGATACAATGCTTTTTCAGGGGATTGTTAGTGATTCTTGTGCAGGAAACTATATTTCTCAAGGCTCTTACTGAATCAGAATTGGCAGAAGGCTTCCAGATGTTATGATAAGTGAATAATCAAAACGTTTTTCTCATTCAGATTGTCTAGGAGAGGTTTTAAAGACACTTGAAATGTTGAACGCATGGGGTTTTGGGTGGCCTCGGGCACAGTGTTTGTTTGTTTGTATATAAGCAAACCCTTGATGCTCAAACCCGTGCAATTCAAGGGAGAAGTGTGTGCATACGCCAGCTGTATATTCTTGTTTGTAGTGAAGCAACCCAGTTCCCTGCATCTAATGTGCTCCTCTTGCACTGCATGAGAAGAAGACTACACTATGTCATCACGTGCCATAAACCCTAACCCTTTTCAGGGTATTCCATATAGAGAATACTTAGAAATGGTTTACTAATCCCTTATTCTAGGGGCAACCTGGGACTGTGTAGCTTGCCTAAGGCCAGGAAGCAAAGTAGGGAATTGAACCAGAAACTCCACACTCAGGTAACTGAAACCATTGAGCTATCCAGCCCACTTACTACAGTGTGTAGGTGGTGTGTTGATGTTGAGTACTCTTACTGGAAAATTCTCTCCAAGTGACATAATTAATGTATTGTCATAGTGTATTAGATTGATAGATCAAGTAAGGACTTGGTTACATGAAATATATGTAAGCCTGGATGGGCTCAAATGTACAGAATTCTGTTGTCTGATTGCACAGTGTCACTAAAAATACATTCTTCTCTTAAAATAAAAGACCATCCATTCTTTTCTGGGGCCATATACACTGATGCCTCCTCAGACAGAGTTTCATCTGAGAATTAGTGACAAGATGTTTTCTTTCTGACATATGCTGTGGGCATCAGTGCACTATAGAGCATGAGAGGAAAAAAAGTATATTCCTAGACCTTGTGGTTAGGATAAAGAGTGCCTCAAACACACCATAGCAGGGATGAAAAGACTTCAGGCTTGGGATTTTTGTTGTTGTTGTTAGAGTCCTGAGATGCACCAACCAAAATAGTGTCAGCATCTTGAATAGGTTTTTTTAATGCTCAGAAAGAAAACCAGTGTGGATTCACCCTTGCAAAATGAATAACCAGTCTTTACTGCCTTCCGCCACTTCTTCCTTCCTCCCTGCCCCAAGTTCCTTCACTTTGCAGCCCTCCTGGTCCCCTCTGTGCCATCTAAATACAGGTAGATGGATGCACATCTTAATGTGGTGAAGGTGTTTGAGTGGGTCAAAGAAGCCAAGAACAATGCTATCAGGACACTGGATTCTATTACGAGCCTGACTAACAATATCTCATTTCAGTCTATTTTAGTTCACTGGCACCAAGCACTTCAATGTTTAAATGTTCCATTTCTTGGTTTTGGGAAGTGTTTTCCTCTAGAAATGACAAAATGAGAAAAAAAATTGAGTGGTTCTAATACTGAGGGAAGATGTAGCGCTGGCAGTTAGGGGGGGTTAATAAAAGGTTTGACAAAATAATATCCACCTGACTTCTGGAAAGAATGATAAAAGATTATCAAGCCTAAGGATGTGTCATTGGAGAACAAGGCCAATATTATTCACATGACTGTTTTCTCAATTGCTATGTATTGATGTGAAAGCTGGACATAAGAAAACTGACAGGAAGAAAACTTATTTGTTCAAAATATAGTGCTGGAAGAGAACTTTGCAAATACCCCAGACTGACAGAAAGACAAACAAGTGGGTCCTAGATCAAATCAAACCTGAACTTTCTCTGGAGGTAAAAGTGATGAAACTGAGTCTGTCTTGTTTGGGCACATCGTGAGAAGACAGGACTCCCTGTAAGAGACAATAATGCTAGAAAAGATTGAAGGCAGCAGGAAAAGAGGAAGACCAAATATGAGATGGATTGACTCCATCATGAAAGTCACTGGCTTGACTTTCAAAGAGCTGTGCAGGACGGTTGAGAACAGGACATTTTGGAGAGTGTTCATTCATAGGGTTGCCATAGGTCAGAGCTGCCTTGATGGCAAGTAACAATAAGTGCTGAGTCCTACCATTACTTGGATCAGCAAGCAGGCCCAGGATGTCTTATTCTTTAAGAATTTGGGGACAGTAGTCATGAAGTATTGATTGACTGATTGATTGATTGATTGAATTTATACCCCGCCTATCTAGTCGAACGATCACTCAGTAGTACACAGAATTATAGAATCATAGAACAATGGAGTTGGAATGGGTCTATAAGGCCACTGAGTCCAACCCGCTGCTCAGTGCAGGAATTCAAGTGAGAGTATATCTGACTGATGTCTGCCTAGCTTTCTTTTGAATGCCTCCAGGGTTGGAGTGCTCACCACCTCCTGACGTAATTGGCTCCATTGTTATACTGCTTAAATTCTGAGGTGTACCTGCTTGTTACGATATCAATTATTTGAAGGAAAAACACACACCAGAAAATGCAGGCAGATATACAGTATTGAAACATATCAGCAATGGTCTTCAGTTTTCATCTCCATCAGAATCAGATATTTTGTAAAGTGAATGTCTCTTTATTGCTCTTTCTAGACCAAACCACATGAAAATACTTTGGATTACATTGTTTAAAATATAGGCTCACCATAATATACTGTTCCAGGAGAAATCCACTTCCTTACAGCTACTATGAGGATTGCCGTTAAGCTCAGAGGGGACAAAAAGGCATGTCTGGGAGGAAAGGTTCTGCTAATTGAAATGCTCTGTTGCCATGATCCTGTGAACACTTGTTTCCATAGCATCACTGTGTAACAAGAACACAAGGTTTAACAGAAGAACTGTACCAAGTCAGACCACAGCTTGGAAACATTATGTGCTGGTGTTGCTCAGGTCCCATCCTGAAGTAAGCTATACATCAGGAATAGGGGGCTCAAAAGGGGAAAAAGCCAGAAGGGACAAGAAGATGGCTCAGATACAAGCCTGACTCGCATACAGGGCAGGAAATGTTAGCTATCCTTTTGCCCCTTCTTCTGACTTGTTCCCCTTTTGAGCTTTTCAACATTTATGTAGGACCTGAGTAACACTTGGGAGTATAATTCCCATCATCCCCTAGCATGGCAGGAGGGCATGGCCACTGGGGAATTCTGGAGTTATAGTCCTCAAAAGTCACTTTCCCAAGTGGATACTCTGGATCAGAGTATCAAGTCTATTCCCACGTTCTGTTTCTGATCATGCCAGCAAGCCACAACAATGTGTCTCTTCATCCCAAAACGACTGGACTTTGCTTGTTCATACACCACACCCAAAGCCAAATGTACTTAATATTATTATTTCACAGTGTGTGGCAATGCATTTTCTGCCCTCATTTAGAACCTATGACTGTTTCCAAGTGCAGTCTACATGGAAGGGCATTCCTTATGAGCATAATGGAATAAATAATAGAGAAGCCCCTTTTAAAGGATGAAGAATAATTATTTATTATTCTTGCATTCAGTAACAGAGTGTTTCCAAATTCCGAGCCTTTTTAGAAAAGTTCTGCTTCAAGTCTGCAAATTGCATTAGCTCCCAGTAACAGTGAAATGTTTTGAACATTAAAAATTGAATATTTCCCTTTGAAGGTTTGAAATTTCTGGTGAGGCAGGGAAAGAACTGGCAGTGTTCTTAATGTCAGACAAAAACCTTGATTCCAAAACCTGCTGCTATAATGTCAGGCTATGTTCATTTTCCATGCCCTGCCTACCCCTTTGCTGGTAGCTACTAATTAAATTCTTTGCAAGGGGCCTGCTGTTCCTTCCATTGTGGAGATGAAAACACGGTGAGCTTTAAAAAATTATGAAGGAACACCAGCAAACACAAGAAAAGAAATTATGTCATATATTTGTGTTGGAGGACAAGTCAAATGACTCTGCAGCCTGTATTAATAAACACCAAGGCCAGGTTGTTTGCTGGTGTTCCAGCCAATGTCTTCCCCATTAGGACAGAATACATGCAGAAATAGTGAGAATATCTTTCAGTAGGGGGGAAAAACATACTTTTCATATGTGTCAGCTCAGACAGTAAGATCACTATGGCAGGAAAGAGCCTGTCTGCCCTTCATTGAGAGAAAGGTGACATACATACATACATACATACATACATACATACATACATACATACATACATACATACATACATACATACATACATACATACATACATACATACATACATACATACATACATACATAAAACCGAACAGTTAATTTACTTAGTCACAGTGGCAAGATTTTGCAAGAAGGCATGGTAAAAACATGGATGAGCATTCGTGGTTACCTTTGGGAGATGGCCAATCCTCATATGTGCCGCTTGTGGCTTTGGGATGGAGAGGAAGAAGAAAGTCCTTTTGAGCTTCTAGTTTGCAATTCTAGGGTCATCAGCTTGAACATTGTGACTCAGAAAGGCCTCCTTTAAGATCAGAAGTGAGCAATAATCACACTGTCCCCATCTCTTGGCACAGTGGTTAAAACGCTGTACTGCAGCTAAAACTGTGCTCACGACCTGGGGTTCAAATCCCAGGTAGCCAGCTCAAGGTTGACTCAGCCTTCCATCCTTCCGAGGTCGGTAAAATGAGCACCCAGCTTGCTGGGGGGGCAATGTGTAGCCTGTATAATTAAATTGTAAACCGCCCGGAGAGTGCTTGTAGCTCTATGGAGCGGTATATAAGTCCAATAAATAAAAATAAAATAAATATCTATTCAATTCCACAGCCACAGATGCCTCTCTTTTTCCATATCCATGTCTGATCCATGTTCAGGTATTTTCTTCAAAAGAGGTTAATGCACACACACCCTTTTTGAATTATTTTTCAAATGTGTCCTTTTCTCGGCTATAAATTGCGCTCATTGCTTGGGCACATCATGTAAGCCATGTCTAAGCAGTGTTTCTGCGCATTTAAAATATACATAATTTTCTGCATGCACAATTCAGTGTGTCCATATTTTCAGACCCATGCAAAACCATTGATAGGAGGCTCTTGGAACACAAATTGGAGCATTTGTTTAATAAGTGTAGACAGCGAGAAGTCCAAACTAAAAATGGATTCCGTTAGGATCTATATATATATATTGTAGACAGATAAAATTGGCCTTGAATGAAGACAAGAAAAGTTACCAAGAAGCTCCTCCATTATGAGTAGTTTCCCACACACTGAAGTCCCTGGTGTACTTAAGTTATGGCCTTAGCTATCATGCAACCATCAATTGATCAAGCAAGACCCATAATTCATCATATGTGCCCATCTCATTATTGCAGGCATTGGTGCAGTTCCTACTCCTTCTTGCCTCCTAGACATCAGATGTGATGGCTGTTAGGTGGTCAAGTGGCAGAAGTAACTCTTGCGTGGACATGTTCAGTTTATTTTCTGTTACTGTTTTAAATATATTTTACTAGCCATTTTGAAAATATTTTCTTGACACGTAAGGGAAGCATGTCTGTTTATCCTACCATTACCTTTCCTCGCTTTGCTTTTTTGCAAATCTGATTGGTTTGGTTTTGTGAGGGTCTGCTGGGAAGTAAACATGGGCTTTGTGATTCCAGTCCTGCAGCTTTGAAGGAATCGTGTGCCTGGTGTAGAAATTTTGTAATAGCAGGAATGTGGGTTTCCTTAAATATAATAAATAATAACTGTGTGCCGTCACTCTGATGGCAGAGTGCCATCTCTGCCACTCTGATGGCAGAAAGTGAGGAGGAATTAAAGAACCTTGTAATGAGAGTGAAAGAGGAGAGTGCAAAAAACGATCTAAAACTCAACATCAAAAAAACTAAGATCATGGCCACTGGTCCCATCACCTCCTGGCAAATAGAAGGGGAAGACATGGAGAAAGTGACAGATTTTATTTTCTTGGGCTCCATGATCACTGCAGATGGAGACAGCAGCCACGAAATTAAAAGACGCCTGCTTCTTGGGAGGAAAGCGATGACAAATCTTGACAGCATCTTACAAAGCAGAGACATCACATTGCCAACAAAAGTCCGAATAGTCAAAGCTATGGTTTTTCCTGTAGTGATGTATGGAAGTGAGAGCTGGACCATAAAGAAAGGTGACCGCCAAAGAATTGATGCCTTTGAATTGTGGTGCTGGAGGAGACTCTTGAGAGTCCCCTGGACTGCAAAGAGAACAAACCTATCCATTTTGAAGGATATCAACCCTGGGTACTCACTGGAAGAACAGATCCTGAAGCTGAGGCTCCAGTACTTTGGCCATCTCATGAGAAGAAAAGACTCCCTGGAAAAGACCCTGATATTGGGAAAGTGTGAAGGCAAGAGGAGAAGGGGGCGACCGAGGATGAGATGGCTGGACAGTGTCTGCGAAGCAACCAACATGAATTTGACACAACTCCGGGAGGCAGTGGAAGACAGGAGGGCCTGGCGTGCTCTGATCCATGGGGTCACAAAGAGTCGGACATGACTAAACGACTAAACAATGATGTGTGCCGTCAAGTCAATTCTGACTTAAGGCAACCCTTTTCAGGGTTTTCTAGGCAGAGAGCGCTCAGAAGTGGTTTATCATTCCCTTCTTCTAACCAACCTAGTTTTGCTGGCTGAGGGGAGTGGGAGTTGCAGTCCAACACAACAAGGGCACCAAGCTGGAGAAGGCTTGCAACGCTTCCAGGACGTCTCCTCCAATGCTGAATTTTTCTATCAGACTCCTTTCTCAAGTCTTTGAACATTCTTCATTTGTTTACTTGTTCTTGACTCTAAATCCATTCGCAGCCAAACCAAACAGAGCTTTATTGCCCTCTGAATAACATTTCCAAGAAATATGTTGTACAATTCTGACCGCGGATGTTTCACGATGTGATCTGGGAATTTTCAACGAGCTTCCAGTAGAAAATTCATGGAGGATTTACCCCAGCCCCCCCACCATATTGCCACTTCATGTAAGAATGATGATAATGCCTTTGATTTTGTTGTTGTAATGATGACACAGACAATGACTGTGGCAACAAAATGCTGGTGAGCAGTTATAGGCATTTTTACATTTCAGCAACCCATGTGATTATTCATTTCTATTCTGAATCAGAAATATGAATGGGGGTAGGAAAGGTTGTAGGGTGGGAATGTGCTTATTTATGTATTTTTAAGCGGTCACCTGGGAGATGGACAGAAGTTACAACATGAAACCTTGTACTAGTTTGCTGAAGTGTTCAGGGGAAAATAGAAATGCCTAATTTCATAAATGGAGGGTTGAGGGTCAAACTCATGTTTTAGCACATATTAATAAGCAAAACTCCCTCATATCTGTTAGTCATTGCATGTGCTTTTCCTCAATTCTGTATCTTGCAAAGATTGGTACTTTCTATTAGGATTGGTCATTGGAACAGGGGTTAAATGTCAAGTGTGACTACTGAGCCATCTATCAATGTGATCCTACTAGCTGCAGGAAAAGAACAGTGAACATGTGTCTCCTTTATATTTAGGCTCCTCCATCAGCTTTCACATGATTCCCTCTTTCCTGCTATTTTACACAAGATATGCAAATACTCACAGAAACATCAGGCATGCATGTTGATATTGGTCTCTGGGTGTCTGTGAATTTCGTTGTATGGGTATACTGTGTATATACTTACAATGACAATAAATTATTATTATTATTATTATTATTGTTGTTGTTGTTATTGTTGTTGTTGCTGCTGCTGCTGCTGCTGCTATTGTTGTTAGATTATGTTACTGAAATACTGGTGCTATTAACTATATTATAATGAATCTGTTACAAGCATCATGACTTTAATTGTTATTTCTTGCCTAATTCATAAACATGCATCGCTTGTAATGTTTACTTGTGTGGAAGGCCTTCAGTCTGATCTATCTGAGCAGCTTAAAATGAGAAAATTCAAAAATTTGCAGAGTATCTGATAACTGGTAAAACATTTTTCGTTGCCCTGGCAAGTCAGGATCGACAAGACCTATTCAGTTCTCAAAACTTCATTTTCTGCATCAAAAGCAAAGTTTATTGCAGGACAGCCAAGTTTCTTTGAAATGGCAGGTGTTGTGTTTTAAAGTGCTAATTAACTTTTTTTAAAAAACCTGTTAACAATAGCTTGGAAATGAAATGAAATGAAATGAAATGAAATGAAATGAAATGAAATAAATAAATAAATAAATAAATAAATAAATAAATAAATAAATAAATAAATAAATAAATAAATAAATAAATAAAATGGGGGGGTTGAAAACATCTCTGCACAGATGACTCAGATGTGGGCTGAAAACCATGTTTAGGAAAATTCAGGATACAGGAAATTGTCCAGAACCATGACAGAGTCAACAGATGAGAACAGAACTCTGTGAGAAAACTCAAAAAAATAAATAAGTTTAACTGCAACTTTCTATAGCATTTGCAAATATGTGTTTGTTATTGTCATGAGTCCAATATTCAGATTCTCACTCAGAATGTTTAGGTGTAGAACTAAATAACTTCAGGCATTGTGCCATTTATAGTGGAATGAACAGTCAACAAAAGTCATTAAAATACGTAAATTATGACATTTTTAATTACACTGGGCTCTTCCTGTTTAATTGCTTTTAAAAAAATAAATAAATGATACAGTTGCAATGACTAGTCTTTCTGCTTAGTGGTTTAAACTGTGGTATAAATCTAGATTTACATTGATTTCATTTATATCAAATCCATTCTAGAAATGAACTTAAAATTCTTTGCCAATTCATGTTTGAAAGCTGCTCATATCAAGTCCCAAGAGGGGCAAAATCCAGAAGTGGGTTTCCCAAAACATAATATTCCTGGGAAATCTAAAAACTTCTATAGTCTGTCCTAGTTACTGCAGTCTATTACAGGCTCCACTCCATCATTTTGGAGTCATATTATGAGTATCCTGGGATGTGTTGTGCCTCTAATATACTGAAGAAAGGCTATAATCAGCATGTTTCCTTTTCTCTTAATTAAGGTGCTATTGTTACAATGTTAGTTTTTGCTGTTGACATTGTAAACTTGATTTTCAAAACAAACTCCCATGTTCGAGAAAGCCAAGTGTTCTTGCAGCATGATTTAGCCCTGGGAACTAGTCCTTCTTTATTTACTGTGAAGTAAACAATATCTATCACTCTGACATGTCTGTGTAGCAGAGTCTGGAAGTGTTACTTTTAAAGACTACAACCCTTCAAATCCCCCAGCCTGCCAGAAGTTGTAGTCTAAAACTCTGCTGTCTCACTTGTCTCTAAGTAAAGTTTTCTAAGTCACAACATGACTGAACTGGCAGCTAGACCCCTGTCTCACTGCAATCAGGGAGGGACAAATACATCTATTTTAGTTCTTTCCACTTTTTACTTTAAAACTGGTACAGAGTTTTGAATTTTTGGTTAAATTCCTTTAGCTGTGCAGCAGAAGTGCAGGGACTCAGAGCAGAATAGTTTCAGGTTCCACAAATTAGTCCACACCTTTTTCTCATCAACTGGCACTTACAGTCTCAATAACTCACTCTGAAACATTAGTAGGACAAAAAAAAAGATTTCGTTTATTTATATTGTGTTTCCCTGAAAATAAGACAGGGTCGTATATTAATTTTTGCTCCAAAAAACCGCATTAGGGCTTATTTTCAGGGGATGTTTTATATTTTTGTGTACAATAATCAATATTTATTCAAATACAGTCATGTCATCTTCTTCTGATTGCTGCACAATGGTGAAGGGTGGGGTTTCACTTAACTGGGACTTATTTTGGGGGGTAGGGCTTATATTACAAGCATCCTGAAAAATCATACCAGGGCTTATTTTCAGGTTAGGGCTTATTTTGGGGAAAACAGAATAGATAGATAGAATAGATAAAACAGCAGACTGACAAACATAACTGCTTTGAGCAACAGACTCACTGACTGCTTCCAACAGAGAGGAGGGAAACAGAGCAAAGAGGCAGAGCTGTCTTTGAATCAGAGGCAGGAGGGAATTATTGCTTAGTGCTGGATACATTGACTGTCACCCCAGTCCAGAAAGGTCCCTCTCAACTAAAACCACTAGAGGCAGCATGCGAGGTTGCAAAACTCCAAAGAAATCAACAACATAAAGTTCTTTATATCTTGTTTAAAATTCATTTGCAATTTTTGTAAGATTTTTTTTAACTGCATGAAATTTCCAAACTTCTGCACTTACCGAATTCAGTGATTGTACCTACTACACCCAGCATGGGTGAGAACTATGTTGCACCCAACTATCAGTTATCTATTAAAGCTGAGGAGCCTATCAGAACAACAAAAAAGGTGCTGTCTCTAGTTCAGCAGAAGCGTGGTTGAATATAGGGGCACTTAAAGCCTTTTGCCCGAAGATATCAATTCTGTTTTGTCCCTTATTTGAGTTTTCAAAACTCAGGTTCTGATTCTATTAAATTTATGAAGAAGGAATGAATTCTGGAAATTTCTTTTTATAAAATGAACCAAGTATAATTCTCGCCCATCCCTAGTAGCAATTGGCTTACCTTGTGTAGTTTACTGCCACTCATTTTCTTCATATTCCATTATAAATCACCGAAGCTTAATTAGATATGGTGAATTATTGATTCACTCCTTGCGTTGCCTGTGGTCCCCAGTATCCAAACAGTTTGATTATTTCTAAATAATCAGAATGCCTGTTGGGCTAATCAGTTTTATCATCTCCAGCTACCCATGAGATAACACTTTATAACAGCAAAGCACATTTAAATCCACATAAATAAGAACACTCATAAATTTCCACTTTACTTTCCAATAAAGAGAGTGTAACTAAGAGCCTGACTGTTTGTTCCAACTTTTCCTTGCATCCAAGATACTGGTACTACCTCCCGGTGTCTCCACAACAAAAGACTGAAACTAGTGTCAAGCCTGTCACAGTGGAACCCCCCAAAAAGAGACCTCTTCTTCTGGGTTGTTTTACACCAGTGGTCCCCAACCTTGGGCCTCCAGATGTTCTTGGACTTCAACTCCCAGAAATCCTGGCCAGCAGAGGTGGTGGTGAAGGCTTCTGGGAGTTGTAGTCCAAGAACATCTGGAGGCCCAAGCTTGGGGGCCACTGGTTTACACCAGTGGTTCTTAACCTTTTTGAAAGAAACGCCCCCTTGAGCCATTGAAGAAGTTATCATCGCCCCCCTCCCCACGGTGATATCTTATTTATTTATTTATTTATTTATTTATTTATTTATTTATTTATTTATTTATTTATTTATTTATTTATTTATTTATTTATTTAAGACACTTAAATCCAATGGCCGCTGAAAACAAAATTCAATTCCAAGAAAATGAAATGCTCCCAGAAAGTAACATTTAATTATTTAGTTGTAAACGAATTTTAAGATGCAAAAAGAAATATAAAAAGGGCATAAAAACAAACCGCAATGCAGGAACTAAAAATTTCAAGACAAAAACTCTGAAACTAAATTAAGATTGGAGGAAAATATATATTCATGCACACTGTAAAAAGGCTGCAGCCATCTTCACAAGTTTGGCTTGCTCCAACACCCCCCCTATTGCCCCCCTTCTGCTCCAGTGCCCCCACAATGCCCCTTTTTGTTCTACTGCCCCCCTGAAAAATGAAATCGCCCCCTGGGGGGCATTATCACCCACGTTAAGAACCACTGGTTTACACCACCATTCTGGTCTTTTTGTTCTGCTTTGCTCCTCTGCAGGATCTGCTTGTGCAGGGTTGGTATGAGGTCTCCTGCCTTGGGCAGGGAGTTGGACTAGAAGATCTCCAAGGTCCCTTCCAAACCTACGACGATTCTATGATTCTATGATTTAATCTACGATTTAATACTATGTTATTCCATGCTGATCCACACATGTTGCCAATGATGTATCTTTTGATGATGTTTCCTTAGAGGCTTTTTTTCCTGCTAGTCAATATCTATCCCTCCATGTGCTGTGAAGGGGGTAAAACAAGGATGGGAGGAAGGAGATAGCAATGTAGGCAGGGAGAGGACAGCGAAAATAGGCAAAAGAGGAGTGCAATCTGTGTTGGGAGTGAGGCATCAGGGTGCAATTCTGGATGTATGTGGATAAACGGTACCACAATGGCACAGTACCTCCCAGTACATCCAGCAAACAATACCCTCCTAATGTGTGGACTTGGCTGATGTATTCAAACCTGGAATTAAAAAAAAAACCCTACCAGAACAACTCCAGAATGAGCAAAGACAACATCCTGAGGATGAGCCCTGAGCTGCTGCAGGTACCTAATGAAACAAAAGAGGCTCAATCCATCTCCCCCAATCATACAGAAGCTTCTCATACAGTGACACTGGATGCAGTATACATTATTTTCACGGGACACTCGTTTATCCAGTTAATTCATTCATCATCCTTTCAAGGCTCTTCCTATCACTAGGGTGATGACAAGCAAAATGGAAAACTCTTCCCCTTGCACTTTTAATGGTCATATAGACAAGGATGCTGAGAAGCACTGCTTCTTACAGAGTGGCCAGAAAAATGACAGCGACTCAAGATTTCCATTTCCACACACATGGGAATTCTTTTTTTTCTCTCATAAAAAGTAGACAATGTGTATACAAAATGGAATTTATTCAGAGGACATGTGCAAACTAGGGCCAAACAATCTAAGATACCGCCTTCACGATTAGAAGTGAGGCTTCCTTAAGAGTTAAAGGTCATTTGTTGATATCTTATCTCAAAGTTTGGATTTATCACATGATCAAATCAGATTGTCCTACTTTTGTTGGGTGGCTGGTCATCAGGAAGTAAACGAAAGGCATTATTTGCAGACGGACTGTGCAGATAAAGTGGCTCTGAAAACATGTACTTTTGGAGAAATAATGTTTTATCACCTTCCAACTGTGCAGCTGCCATCTCATATACTTAGATCCATGGACATACACTTGAGACAAAGGCATTGTTCCCAAGCAAGTTCCACTTTATGGTTTAGAGTAAGCCATTGCTTTGATATGATTTATCCCAGATGACAATCTATTCATTCTCCTCAGGGTGCTGCATTGCTGTGACTATAGATTTAATCACAGTCCTGTAGATATTTTACCAGCACACACACTGTGCAAACAAGATGTAGGGACATATCAACCTGTCTGTACCTAGTCTATGTGACTGACACATGATTTCACTCTCACTTCCATTCTGCATGGAATTTAAAAAAAAACTAAATTTAAAAAAATGATCTGAGCACACATATTCAAGTATTTGTTTTCTGTCAGTTTTTAAATCCAAACTTTTACACGTCTAAAGTGACAGGATTTTCTGACAATGGCCTAACTTCTTGGACAGCTTATTCCAATCTGCACATCAGATGGAGCTGTTTGAAGTGGGAATTTTGTACCATTATGAACTGAAAAAGTCCTCAAATATCCCTCTTTCTACCTGAGTAAAGATTATATATACATGTTCTAAAACGATGGCATTTATTCTAGAATTTGGATGGGATTTGGGGATGTATTTAGATGGCTCCATTGGTGGCGCTGTGGGCTAAACCGCAGAAGCCTGTGCTGCAGGGTCAGAAGACCAGCAGTCGTAAGATCGAATCCACGCGACGGAGTGAGCGCCCATCGCTTGTCCCAGCTCCTGTCAACCTAGCAGTTCGAAAGCATGCAAATACAAGTAGATCAACAGGGACCACCTTGGTGGGAAGGTAACAGCATCCCGTGTCTAAGTCACACTGGCCATGTGACCACGGAAGATTGTCTTCAGACAAAACACTGGCTCTATGGCTTGGAAATGGGGATGAGCACCGCCCCCTAGAGTCGAACACGACTGGACAAAAATTGTCAAGGGGAACCTTTACCTTTACCTATTCATCAATAATGGCATGTATTGCTCAGAGCTTGGAGAAGTTACATTTTTGGATTATGATTTTCAGAATTCCCAGTAAGCACGGCCAGCAAAAAAGTAACTTTTCCAACCTTTTTCTAAACCAAAGAATGTGAAACTCACTATTTATGTCACCCTCTTTTCAGAAGGCAGATCTGACAATGGCTATATGCATAAGTTCTATTGATGTAACCAGTCTGTAGAAAAACGATTCTAATTTTCTATCTTTTTCATTTGACGCATTTGTTTTTCCAAGTATCAAGTTCTGCACTGATTGTGATTTTCGACTGTTTCTACATTTTTTAGTTCTCCTTAAATGGTAAGACTTTTTAAAAGTATCATTTTGTACTGGGGGTAGACTATAGCCTTTCATTTAGTGTCACAGAACCATTCAACAACAAGAGCAACCCACCAGAGGAGACAATAATAATATTGATTTCTGCAAGATTTTGAAAGATGCTAATTCCTTCAGAGATGACAGAAATAGATTTGAAGCAGATATGTGCAGGAAGAAGTTTCTGACTGAAAACTTTCAACTGGCACTAAACCACCAGCACCACAAAAATCTGTCAAAGAAGACATGTTGATTTCTTAAAGAGAAGTTGATTTTTTAAAAAAAAGCAGTGAAATGTATTCGCGAAGGCTTTCACAGCTGGGATCTAAAGGTTGTTGTGGGTTTTTCGGGCTCTTCGGTCATGTTCTGAAGGTTGTGCTTCCTAACGTTTCACCAGTCTCTGTGGCCGGCATCTTCAGAGGACCAGTGAAATTTCTCAAGTGGGACATGCACATGCTAGGGTTGCAGTCTGCCATCTTTTAAGAGGACTGGGGCCTTTTGTCTTTAAGAGCTGCATTGCGATGGGCAGAAAGCCTCTCAGAGTGAAGTTTTCACTTAGAGCTAAACCACCACTCAGAAATAACACAACAAAAATCCAGCAGAGAAGTTATACTTCTTCAAGATTTCAAAAGTTAGAGATTCTGCTTTCTTAGAAATATAAAAAATGGCTTTAAAATATAAGCTTGGATTCCCAATAAATTAATACCACATGCATTTGGCACCAAAGGATACCAAGGGGCAGAAACTGGCAGAACATGATCCTTGTTCTAGAACTCTGGGATCAAGTTTATTCAAAAGCTGTATTTTTAAAAAAATTAAATACGTTTATGCTCTCTTGAGTAATTCTTTCTATTCCATCAAATGACACATTTCTATTTTGGCCACTTCCACCCCTTCTTTCTGATTTACAGATACCACACAGTACCTGAAGGACACTGATGAAGCCAGCGGTTTTCCACTGTCAGAAATCCTTTATCGCCAGATTTATATAAATAGCCTGAGATTATTCAATTGCACAGAACTGGGGTTCTGTTTTTGTTTTTCACTGTCTTGTTACCTGAAGCAAATTTTAAATAAGCAGCCACAGATTATTCCCTGTTCTTGATCGCTGCTTGGACAAATCGTGTTTTACATTTTAAAGCATTTATCAGTTCGTTCTAGCTTCTGTTCAGTGTCATTCAGACTAATAGCTATTATGGCAAGACCAGACAGCTGCCTCTTGGGAAAATAATAACTCAGAGTCTGTTCTATGTGTTGTTGTTTTTCCTTCCTATCCAGTGGAAGTGCCTGGCAAAGTCCATCAGCTATTCCTGATTTGTTTTCTCTTACTTATAATATGATATTCAGGAATATCAGTTTTATATACATCCTCCCACCACTGCATAAGGGCAGCATAATAAATACATGTGTGATCTGTTTCTTTAAAGAAAAGAGTTCAGCAAAAAAGAAATATTGTGTGGAAGACTTCCTTATTGAAAACTAAAGAGCTGTTCTGCCTATTATACAGAACAAGAGCCCTTTTTTCATTTTATAAATATTTATAAATATGCCATTGCAGAATTTTGAATTCCTGGTAAAATTCCTTTAGCTACACAATAGAAGCATGGAGACTCACAGAGGACAATAGCTACAAATTCTCTGGAGTCCCTTTTCTCATTAACTGGCACTTAAAGTCTCAATAACTGAGACATTTGGAGAAAGAATGAAAGCATGTATTTATTTACAATTGTGGACAGATCAACAGGAAACAAACAACAACCTCGAATAAAGAGGCAGAAGACCTCTCCACTAAATAGAGAGAGAAAGAGAACATTTAGCAGAGAGGCAGGGCTGTCTTTGAATTCAGAGGCAGGTAGGAATAAATGGTTAGTGCTGGAAAGATTGACAGTCGTCACAGCCCAGAAAAGTCCATCCCAATCACTCAAACCACAGGCAGCATGCAAGATTGTAAATAAAATACCAACATATTCTAGCTTCCACCATAAAGATGATGTCTTCTTGTATTAGAAGAGTGCCTATGCGGTGACCAAAATCTTGTTGCTTAGCATAGTAATTTGCCCTAGAGTGAGACCATTTAATCAATGGGGATTTGATGAGTCAATTTCTCTGCAGGTTCCATTGATTCGAATGGGCCTACTCTAACTGCAACTTACTATGCTAAAATAAGTCACAGCTAAAGTAGACCCCTTCATGGATTGCTGTCTTGTTGTGGCGAAGGGGCTTGAGTAACTCAGAGAAGCTATGGGCTATGCCGTGCAGGGACACCCAAGACAGACAGGACATAGTGGAGGGTTCCGACTAAACGCAATCCACCTGGAGTAGGAACTGGCAATGCCACTCCAGTATCTTTGCCAAGAACGCCCCATGATCAGAAACAAAAGGATAAAAGATATGACGCTGGAAGATGGGCCCCTCAGGTCGGAAGGCGTCCAACATGCTACTGAGGAAGAGCGGAGGACAAGTACAAGTAGCTCCAGAGCTAATGAAGTGGTTGGGCCAAAGCCGAAAGGACGCTCAGCTGTGGACGTGCCTGGAAGTGAAAGGAAAGTCCAATGCTGCAAAGAAAAATACTGCATAGGAACCTGGAATGTAAGATCTATGAACATTGGGAAGCTGGAGGTGGTCAAACAGGAGATGGCAAGAATAAACATCGACATCCTGGGCATCAGTGAACTAAAATGGACAGGAATGGGCAAATTCAGCTCAGATGATTATCATATCTACTATTGTGGGCAAGAATCCCATAGAAGGAATGGAGTGGCCCTCATAGTCAACAAAAGAGTGGGAAAAGCTGTAATGGCATACAATCTCAAAAATGATAGAATGATGTCAATACGAATCCAAGGCAGACCTTTCAACATCACAATAATCCAAGTTTATGCACCAACCACCATTGCTGAGGAGACTGAAATTGAACAATTTGTTGAAGATTTACAACACCTTCTAGAACGGACACCAAAGAAAGGTGTTCTTCTCATTCTAGGGGACTGGAATGCTAAAGTAGGGAGCCAAGAGGTAAAAGGAACAACAGGGAAGTTTGGCCTTGGAGTTCAGAACGAAGCAGGACAAAGGCTAATAGAGTTTTGTCAAGAGAACAAGCTGGTCATCACAAACACTCTTTTCCAACAACACAAGAGGCGACTCTATACATGGAAATCACCAGATGGGCAATATCGAAATCAGATTGATTATATTCTCTGCAGCCAAAGATGAAGAAGCTCTATACAGTCAGCAAAAACAAGACCTGGAGCTGACTGTGGCTCTGATCATCAGCTCCTCATAGCAAAATTCAAGCTTAGACTAAAGAGAGTAGGAAAAACCACTCAGCCACTCAGGTATAATCTAAACCAAATCCCTTATAAATACACAGTGGAAGTAAAGAACAGATTTAAGGAACTAGATTTGGTGGACAGAGTGCCTGAAGAACTTTGGATAGAGGCTCGTAACATTGTCCAGGAGGCAGCAACAAAAACCATCCCAAAGAAAAGGAAATGCAAGAAAGCAAAGTGGCTGTCCAATGAGGCCTTAGAAATAGCAGAGAGGAGAAGGGAAGCAAAATGCAAGGGAGATAGGGAAAGTTACAGAAACTTGAATGCAGACTTCCAAAGAATAGCAAGAAGAGACAAGAGGGCCTTCTTAAATGAACAATGCAAAGAAATAGAGGAAAATAACAGAAAAGGAAAAAACAGAGATCTGTTCAGGAAAATTGGAGATATTAGGGGAACATTTCGTGCAAAGATGAACATGATAAAGGACAAAAATGGGAGGGACCTAACAGAAGCAGAAGACATCAAGAAGAGGTGGCAAGAATACACAGAGGAAATATATCAGAAAGACTTGGATATCCCGGACAACCCAGACAATGTAGTTGCTGACCTTGAGCCAGACATCCTGGAGAGTGAAGTCAAGTGGGCCTTAGAAAGCCTGGCTAACAACAAGGCCAGTGGAGGTGATGGCATTCCAGTTGAACTATTTAAAATCTTGAAAGATGATGCTGTTAAGGTGCTACACTCAATATGCCAGCAAGTTTGGAAAATGCAACAGTGGCCAGAGGATTGGAAAAGATCAGTCTACATCCCAATCCTAAAGAAAGGCAGTGCCAAAGAATGCTCCAACTACTGTACAGTTGCACTCATTTCACATGCTAGCAAGGTTATGCTCAAAATCCTTCAAGGTAGGCTTCAGCAGTATGTGGACTGAGAACTCCCAGAAGTACAAGCTGGATTCCGAAGAGGCAGAGGAACTAGAGACCAAATTGCTAACCTGCGCTGGATTATGGAGAAAGCCAGAGAGTTCCAGAAAAATATCTACTTCTGCTTCATTGACTACACAAAAGCCTTTGACTGTGTGGACCACAGCAAACTATGGCAAGTCCTTAAAGAAATGTGAGTGCCTGACCACCTTATCTACAGTATCTCCTGAGAAACCTATATGTGGGACAGGAAGCAACAGTTAGAACTGTATATGGAACAACTGATTGGTTCAAAATTGGGAAAGCAATACGACGAGGCTGTATATTGTCCCCCAGCTTATTTAACTTATATGCAGAATACATCATGCGGAAGGCTTGACTGGAGGAATCCCAAGCTGGAATTAAGATTGCCGGAAAAAATATCAACAACCTCTGATATGCAGATGATACCACTCTGATGGCAGAAAGTGAGGAGGAATTAAAGAACCTTGTAATGAGGGTGAAAGAGGAGAGTGCAAAAAATGGTCTGAAACTCAACATCAAAAAAACTAAGATCATGGCCACTGGTCCCATCACCTCCTGGGAAATAGAAGGGGAATATATGGAGGCAGTGACAGATTTTATCTTCCTGGGCTCCATGATCACTGCAGATAGAGACAGCAGCCACGAAATTAAAAGACGCCTGCTTCTCGGGAGGAAAGCAATGACAAATCTTGACAGCATCTTAAAAAGCAGAGACATCACCTTGCCACAAAAGTCCAAATAGTCAAAGCTATGGTTTTTCCTGTAGTGATGTATGGAAGTGAGAGCTGGACCATAAAGAAAGCAGACCGCCGAAGAATTGATGCCTTTGAATTGTGGTGCTGGAGGAGACTCTTGAGAATCCCCTGGACTGCAAGGAGAACAAACCTATCCATTCTAAAGGAAATCAACCCTGAGTGCTCACTGGAAGGACAGATCCTGAAGCTGAGGCTCCAGTACTTTCTCCATCTCATGAGAAGAGAAGACTCCTTGGAAAATACCTTGATGTTAGGAAAGTGTGATGGCAAGAGGAGAACGGGACGACCAAGGATGAGATGGCTGGACAGTGTCTGCGAAGCAACCAACATGAACCTGACACAACTCCGGGAGGCGGTGGAAGATAGGAGGGCCTGGCGTGCTCTGGTCCATGGGGTCACGAAGAGTCGGACACGACTAAACGACTAAACGACGATAATATTTTTCCCTCTTTTGGGAATAAATAACACACAGGCCGCATTGTTGTTGAGCTACGTGGCAGAGAAACAGCTGAGAACAGTGCCTTAAAATGGAAGATTTTATGCCACTGTCTCTTATAGACCTCCTGCACCTGTTTTCCCTGCTCGTATCTCCTGCATTATGCCTCCTCAGGCAGACATGGCTTATTAAACAAATTATGAAAGCATTTTATGTGTAACCTTGGCTTCCTTAGAAAGGATTGTTTTACTGCCTCTGAACAGACTATTTATGCTTCTATTCTTATGGCTGGCAGTTCATGACTGAAACAAAAGCCATGTCACTCCACCTCATTCTCCCATTTCAGGATGTTGCTCATTTATGACATATGGCTGATAATTATATGAAGGCCCACTCTTTATATGATTTCATGCTTTTCCTACATTTAAATTTACCCAAAGGTCGATCTCTCTCTCTGTGTGTGTGTGTGTGTGGGGGGGGCATGGTGTGTGTTTGAGAGAGAGAGAGAGAGAGAGAGAGAGAGAGAGAGAGAGAGAGAGATCTATTTATCTCCCTGCCAATATATTTTCTTCTCTTCAGGTGGTTTAGAAGTGTGTGTACTCTGCAGTGTCTTGTGTAACAAGTGTACATTAAGATTGGATAATGTGAGGCAGATACCTCATTAAAAAGTGCCAGTGGAATGGTTTCTGCAGCCCTCTACTAAAATGATCTTCTGGCTGTTCTGACATCATCTTTTGACTGTTCCCTTTTAGGAGTGAGATAAAGTCAACCAACGCAAATAGGATTCTGGTCATTAACTGAGGAAGTCTTCCACCACTGTTAAGAAAACAGCATTCAAGTCACAGATCTCAATCTCTCTCTCCATCCTGTACTTTTCTCCTTTACCCCACCACAACCTGTCCCAGGGATGGCCCCATGCGTCTTTCTTTAGATGCAGATAATGCAGATGAGTGAATGACCAAAAGTTGCCTCCAGGTTTAATAGGACTCTCAACATGGACATTTTGGCATTGGTTTAGATGTTTCAGGAGTGGATCTCTGCTCACAGGAAGCAAGTCATGGAAGAAAAGGCAAGCTTTACCAATTCCTCTTCCCTACCCTGCAGCCTTCAACTCTAAGATGGTTAGGGGAACCTCCAGAAAAGCATAATGGTGGCATGCTAGATTGCTGGGAGAAGAGTAATTGGTAATACTTGCCTCTTTCCTTCCCCATCAGGATTTTCTGTTGGGTTGCAATCCAGGATTTCCTAAGTATAAAGTAATCAGAAGTGGTTTACCATTCCCTTCTGCTGGGAATGTATTGCTCCAGGCTACACAGGCTGGCTTTTCTCCCAAGAGATACAATGAGAAATTAAACTCCTGACCTCTGGCTCTGCAGCCAGGCCACCAACTAACTGAGCTATCCAGCCAGTTACGTGAACAGAAAGTCAATAGAAAGGCCTAGACTTTTGTCTTTAAGTGCTTAAGTATGTTGATTAAAATTCCTGTTTAAAAATTTAGTAGCAAGCAGGGATCAGGAGGAATTCAGTTAAAAAATACCATGGAGGACCCATAGAAATTGTGTTGCTTCTCAGTCTTTTAGCTAAGATCAGAGACATCACCTTGCCAACAAAAGTCCGAATAGTCAAAGCTATGGTTTTTCCTGTAGTGATGTATGGAAGTGAGAGCTGGATCATAAAGAAAGCTGACCGCCAAAGAATTGATGCTTTTGAACTGTGATGCTGGAGGAGAGTCTTGAGAGTCCCCTGAACTGCAAGGAGAACAAACCTATCAATTCTAAAGGAAATCTACCCTGAATGCTCACTGGAAGGATAGATCCTGAAGCTGAGGCTCCAATACTTTGGCCATCTCATGAGAAGAGAAGACTCCTTGGAAAAGACCCTGATGTTGGGAAAGTGTGAAGGCAAGAGGAGAAGGGGACGACAGAGGACGAGATGGCTGGACAGTGTCATTGAAGCAACCAACATGAATTTGACCCAACTCCGGGAGGCAGTGGAAGACAGGAGGGCCTGGCGTGCTCTGGTCCATGGGGTCATGAAGAGTCAGACATGTCTAAACGACTAAACGACAACGAGATGTGTGTAACTGAACACTATGAAGGGCAAAATGGCAGCCACAGTAAAGCTTCCTTCTGTTACATACAGCACTGATGTTACCTGTCTGTCATGGGTTTGGAGGGAAAGTTCCATCCTATGGGGAGTGGAAGGCGGGACATCAGGAGGAGGGGCTGTACTGTATATATATGTGGAGCGTGTGTGGAGAAGAGGAGAAGAAGCAGCAGCTGGGAAGAAGAAGCTGGTGTGGGAGTCTGTGTGTCAGACAGGGTACTACTGTGTGTCAGTCAGTACCAACCTGATAGGTTCAGGTGTCTGTATGGTTAGCCAGAACTGATAGGTTCAGGGTCTGTGCTTCAAGTTAAGTGTTCTGTGTGAACCAAACTGTGTGCATGTATGAATGAGACTAAGCCACGTTACTATATCTTATTCACCTGATCATTTTATTTTCCCTGTGTGTTGTATTTAAATAAACCATATTCTTTTATTTGTTGAAAATCCATCCCTGGTCTGTGTGACTTCTTATAGGGAATGGTTGGTGGCAGCTTAGTTAACGTGTGGCAGATCCCAGTAGGTCTGGGTTTGTCACACCTTCCCCTTCCATGAGCTATGAAACCTCTGTGTACTTGCTGAAATGGCTGAGCCCCATGAAGGATTCTACATATGCCCAAATGTCTGGAACAGATCAGTTACGAAATGTACTAAGCCTGACTCTGAGCCAAATAGACCTAAGGGGGGGAAAATTCAGCAAACTGGGGAATGCCTGCAGAATCACAAGCTTTAAAACATAATAGATCATGTCAGAATAATTTATAACAGACGAAGATACCACACTGATGCACATTAGATGTGGGTGAGAAACTTGTAATCCTGCAAATATTTTGGACTAGAACTCCCACCAGCCTAATCAACATGGCTAACATTTAAGGATTTGGGGAATTTTAGCCCAATGATGTCTAGAGGTTCCACACTCCTTTAAACCAGGCTTCTGAATACTCCATTTCCTCAGATAGCTCAGAGACGGCTGTGAGAGGCCTACTGTGTAAAATAAGCCATTGAGTCCACATTGTGAATACCCAAGGGGAAAATGTGTTTGCTGGTTGTTTGGCCATTCTCGAATAATAAGGAGCCAATAAATGGCATCCCTTACTTTCATTATTCTCATAGATTTATAGCCATTAGCTTTCTAGAAAACTTTCCAGAAAGATGAACAAGTGTGTCCTAGGTCAAATCAAGCCTGAACTATATCTGGAGACAAAATGTTGAAACTGAGTCTATCCTGCTTTGGACACATCACAAGAAGGAAGGATTCTCTGGAAAAGACAACAATGCTGGGGAAAGCAGAGGGCAACAGGAAAAGACAAAATACAAGATGGATGATTCCCTATAGGAAGACACAGGCTTGAATTTATAAGAACTGGGCTGTTGAGGACAGGACCTATTGGAGATTGCTGATTCATAGGGGCGCCATAATTCAGAGGCAACTTGATGGCATATAGCAGCTGCAGCAGCTTTAGAAAAAAAAATAACTTACTGAACTTCAATTCTTGTCATCCCACATCAGCAGGACCAAGGCCATGTTGGCTGGAAGATTCTGCATTCTGAGAGTTCTACCTGACTTATACACACCTCACAAACACATAAATGTACCTCACTTGGGAGAAAAATCCTCAACTTAAAAGCACTGAGGCTTAGCTAGGCCTAGTTCTGCCTAGCTCCCTGCTCAGAAAGCCCCCAGCTATCGCTGAGGTAGGAATAGGAAGCTTAGAGGGAGAAGTAGACCTAGCTAAGTTTCAAAGCCTTCTAGTTTAGGTTTTTACCCCAAGGTGAGTCACATTTAGTGTCTCCAAGATGTGTGTAAGTCGACTAGAATTCCCAGACAATCCGAAATCCTATCCCATTCTTAATCAGCACATCTGATGTTTAACATCTATATTTAACATTAGTGTTTCAGGCTTGAAATCCATAGGCAACTGCTGAGACTCCATCACTGCAACAAGGTTTACAGTTGATGCCTCTCTAGCCCCCCCGCCATCGAGCGGCTGGGTCTGTCATCTAAACCCCATTCTGATGCCCTACAAAACCCAAAGAAATGCCATGTTAAGGACTCTGTGGCTAATTAAAATGGAAGGCTATTTATATTTGCATGGCACAGATTACAGCAGAACGCCTGCTGCCATATAGAGCATGGAAAAGGCTACTTCAGCTGTGCCCATGGATTCTGAGACGTGTAATCAAAACAGGAGCTTTTCCAAGCTCGGCTGCCACCCAGCTACCCTGATGTGTCTTGGAAGTCCAACTCTACCCCCTCCTTTGCCTTGGATGAATATGGATGAACACCATCTTCGGTTTCCTCCATATTGAAATTTTCTAACGTTCAAATTCTTTCCATTCCAAATACGAAGAAATTACAAATGTTGGTAAATTGTTATTTTAAAAAAAAAACAAATGGAAATGCTATCCTATTTCTTGAGCTAATTAGATGAGCAACAGGCAGCCGTATCAAAACTTGTCTTGAATTTTATTCTTTGAATCCTTTTCCTGAAAAATAAAGAATATATTTTATTTGAGACGTTCAAATCAAGAAATGCCTTGATATTCTTACTATTAGTTTCTGGTTATATAAAGCTATTCAATTGCTTTATTTCTAAGTAAAAGGGGCCAGGATTGTAGCCTTAGCCATCTTTCAATAATCACTATTAATCTTGGTGACACTGTTGTTAGTTTATCAGTACTTATGAACCTAGGTCAAAATTCACAGGACATATATTTAATTAACATGTCAGCTGGCCTGATTCCTACCCCCCACTCCTCTTTATATTTTCTTTTTCTCCTCAAAGACCTTGCCAGAGATAAAGTTTGTCAGCTACAAGACTTCATATGTTTGTTTAAACTGTCTCTTTGACCTTGCATTTGGTATAAGAATGATTTACTTCAACTAGAAAGGGTTGCTTTCTGGTAAATCTACTGACAAAGAATAACAATTGACTGTTAAACCAATCTGCTAGATTTTTATCTCAAGTATCTGCGGTCTGATTGGAATTATATTATTTAACCAAAATAAAATGTCCATTAGAACAAAGGGCTGTATTTCAGAAGAATCATCCAGTATGGTGGTCTTGCAGTTTATATTGTTTTTCTTTTCTTTTCTTTTTTCCTGTTTTCTTATCTCTTCCAAATGCCAAAGATTTTTTCTATATAGATTATTTCGTATTCATGCACCAGGTTGAGATATTTTGCTTTCTAAGTGTTGCCTTTTGTTTCAGTATCTACCCTGAATGAAGCATACAGTGTAGAGCTATCACCCAGCATGTACTCAAGATGCAAGTCTTGATGTCCGTGTGTTGTTGTTTGACAAACAAAAAACATCTAGGATGAGAAATGCTCCAGTAAGTCTATTGCCATTGGGATACTTTTGTCCAGGTCAGCACTATACAATTCCTTGAGCTTTCAGAGGTAAAACCTAAAACCAGGAGTTAGAACTCTGTGATCTCATGGAGGCTGAGCAAGTAAAGCTTGGGAGGGAAACAAACCCAGCACATGTACAACATACCTCTGTCCTACCTCAGTCATTCCTGTTTCCAAATGGGAATCGGTGGAGATGGGTGCTAAGGCTTGAAAGAAATTTCATAATCCCAAACCAAATGTTTATCTGTTCCCCAACCTATCATACAGGCATCTGTCACCCCTTGAGGAGACCTGAAGAACCAGAACAATTGTCTAGTGGGTCAGGTGTCTATGAATGCAAGCCTTGATTTCTCTGAGTTTGAAGCTGGCAGACAAGCTTCCTGTATTCTTGCTTTGATGGGCAAAAGCCTGACCTGTGCTAAGATTTGCATGTGGTGTTATCATTCACAAGAACCTCTTTCTAGAGTACCATCCGTAACTGCTATACTGAGAATACATCTTTCCATGACTGTTGTTTGCAGTGGTACTAAAGGCCTGATCCAGAAGCACACTCTGGAGGTGGTGGGGGGAGGCAGTCCTGTGCCTGCTTAGCCAGCAGTGTGTTCCATTCAGCTCAGTTGGACTCCGAGGAGACATGTTTAGGTTTGCAGATGTCTAGCTACAAAGCAAGTTCTTCCAGCAAATGGGTCAATGTGAATTTACCTAAAATATATGGACCCAGGAACAAGACAGTTGGGCCACCTGCCTGCAACATCAGCTATAATGAAAATACAGGAATGCAAAGCACAGCCACTGGTATTAATTTATTGTCCAGACACTTAGTTGACAGGGGATACATTAAGAGGCCACTAATAAAAAAAACTACTTTAAAAAATCATTCAAAATGCAAGCCTTTGTGGGTGAATGACATGATCAGAGGGACTGTTGACATCATCTTTGGGACTCAGCCAGTCCCGGGGGTGCTGCTGCTGCTGCTTTGGGAACCCAAACCCATTTTCCTGGGTCTTTGTGACCTCAGAGAGCCCCACCTCTCTGCTGGCAGATAAAAGGGGCTTGCTGGGCAGGGCAGGAGACCAGAAGGGAGGCCAGTGGCCAGAGGGCAGTCCGGCAAAGAGAGCGGCAGTGGCTGCAGGGGACCCAGCTCTTCTGCCCAAGGCAGTTTCTCTCACAAAAGCAGCTGAACCGGCCAAGTGGGCTTGCGAGTTAACAGCTCGAGGCTGGCAGAGATGTGTGGCTTGAACCTGGCTGATGTCAGCGATGGACCAGGTGGAAGTCAGTGGATGTTGGCAGACAGAAGCTGGTGGAATCTCCCTGCGGAAGCTGACTGAGGCCCCTAGTCAGAGACCGGCAGAGGTTGGCGGATGAAGCCAGGGGACGTTAGTCTCCTGAAACCAGCTGACAGATGCTTGGTGGATATGGATGGATGGAAGCCCTGGCGTGTGTTTGAATGGTTGGTGGAGAGAAGGTATGTGTGTGTCGGGGGAGTGGCTGGTGTGTGTGTGTGAATGTGTGTGTGAATGGGTTGGCTGGCGTTCCATGGGGATGTCACTGGGGCATGTGTGTGACCCAAGCATTTGGGAGCTGGGGGAGGCTGGCTTCAGAAGCAGAGTGGAAGAGATGAATGGGCGGATATTCCTGGTGGAAGCCAGTGGATGTTGGCAGCGGAAGTTCGAGATGAAGTTGCCAGAACATTGGTCGGTGGATACACCTGGGTTGAAGCCTGTTGATGGCAGTGGACGAGCTGGCCCCTTATTTGTTTTTTCTCTCTCTTTCTCTTCCAGGGCCAGAAGCTTCTCTTCCCCAGGGGGACACGAGGGACCAGAGGGCAGGTGTCCTGCTAGACCTGAACAAGGCCCTTCTCTCCGCTGAGGATACCCATTTAGCCTCTTTTCCAAAATAATAAAAGAATTTTTCCAGAATGGGTTTGAAGTGTTGTCTTGTTAGTCAGGGGCTGTCGTGGGATTCTCTTCCCCATCCCCTCATTATATCTGGGGCCCAATGCCTGGGGTGGGTCTTTGGGAAGACATGGTGTGGGGCCTGGTTATGTCAAAAGATTTGGGAACATAATATTTCTCCACGCATGTGTGAGGGAGTGAGCTAGACATTGGTCCACCTAATAAAATGTACCCTCAACGTGGCCCTCCCCCCTCGCAGGGAGCAGGGACCTATTGTCATGGTCCGCCCTCGAAGGCTACTGGATCCAGTTGGATTCCAGGATGCCATGAGAGGTGTTACGGCTGACCTGGCTGGCGCTCCTGTCGAGGCTCTGACCGACAGCTGGTTCGCCGCTGCAGTCAGGGCTGTAGACACGATTGCACCTAAACGCCCTCTCCAACGCAGAGCTCGCCCGGCGCCATGGTTTAACCAGGACCTCCGGGCGATGAAGCGAATCAGGAGACGGCTAGAGCGCAAATGGAGAAAGGACCCGACGGATTATAATTGGATAGCTGTTAAGGTCGCCACTAACCTTTACCTGGCTAAGGTAAAGGCTGCCAATCGAGCATACTTCGCTAACCGGATAAGCGAAGCATCCAACCAGCAGGCGGAATTATTCCGTATAGTGTGTGACCTATCCGGAATTGGCCCGGGTGATGGGCCTCCCCCTAGTTTTACACCGGACCAATTTGCAGCATTTTTTAAATCTAAAGTGGAGGCCATCCGCCGGGACCTGTCTCCTTTTTTGAATACAGTGAGTCGAGCTGAGATGTCCAGCGCTCCATCTTGTCCGGCAATTTTAGACTCCTTTCAGCCTGTTATGCCTGACACTGTCGCCAGGGCGCTTGACCGCTGTCGTGCCACCACCTCCTCCCTTGACCCCTGTCCGGCCTGGCTAATCAAAGCAGCCAGGCCTACAACCATGGAATGGGCCACTGCAATAATTAATGGGTCTTTCCTGGAGGGCAGATTTCCATCTGCCCTCAAGGAGACACTCATTAGGCCCATTAGGAAGAAACCAAGTTTGGCGGCGGACACAATAGGCAATTATAGGCCCGTCGCCAATGTTTCTTTCCTAAGTAAGGTGGTGGAGAGGGTGGTGGCCGACCAGCTTCAGGCGCACCTGGACGAAACAGATGCCCTGGATCCATTTCAGTCGGGCTTCAGGCCGCGCCATGGCACAGAAATGGCATTGGTCGCCCTGTGTGATGACCTACTGAGGGAGGCCGACAGGGGCAAAGTGTCCCTGCTGGTCCTCCTCGACATCTCAGCGGCCTTCGATACCATTGACCACGGTATCCTCCTGGGGAGGCTCTCCGAGTTGGGAATTGGGGGCCTTGCTCTGGCCTGGCTCCGTTCCTTCTTGGAGGACCGTCCCCAGAGATTGCAGCTTGGGAAGAGCGTCTCGGCCCCGTGGAATCTCAATTGTGGGGTTCCACAGGGGTCGATCATCTCCCCAATGCTGTTTAACATCTATATGAGGCCGCTGGGTGGGGTCATCAGGGGGTATGGAGCCCGGTGTCATCAGTATGCTGATGATACTCAGCTCTACATCTCCTTTCCACCTACCGCAGGAGAAGCCGTTCTGTCCCTTCAGCGCTGCCTGGGGACCGTACTGCAATGGATGCAGGAGAACGGGCTGAGGCTGAACCCGGACAAGACGGAGGTGCTAAGGGTGGGCGCCCCCACAGTCGGGAGTTTGGGAGACTCCCTCTCTTTTGGGGGGGTGACCCTTCCTGCGAAGGATGGGGTACGCAGCTTGGGGATCCATCTTGACCCGGCGCTCACTATGGAATCTCAGGTGGCGTCGGTGGTCCGAACCGCCTTCTACCATCTCAGGCGGGTAGCCCAGCTGCGGCCCTATCTTGATGTTGGGGCGCTCACCACTTTGGTGCATGCGCTCGTAATCTCAAGATTAGACTACTGTAATGCGCTCTACGTGGGGCTGCCTTTGAGGCTGCTGCGGAAACTACAGGTGGTGCAGAATGCGGCAGCCAGACTTCGCAGTGGAGTGAAAAAAATTCCAACATATTTCACCCACTCTGGCCGCTCTGCATTGGCTGCCCATCCGATTCCGCATCGACTTCAAAGTGTTGGTGCTTATGTATAAAGCCCTAAACGGTTTAGGGCCTCGATATTTGGCGGAACGCCTTCTATCACCAAGATCTACCCGTGTCACTCGCGCGAGCCAGGAGGTGAGGCTGAGGAGCCTAACGCCGAGGGAGGCCCGGAAAGAAAAGACAAGAAATCGGGCCTTCTCGGCGATGGCTCCTCGCCTCTGGAATAACCTTCCCCCTGATATTCGCGCGGCCCCCTCGCTGGGTATTTTCAAAAAGCAACTAAAAACATTGATGTTTCGGCAGGCCTTCCCCCCCCCCCCAGTTAATTCCTGACTCCTCTTTCCTTTTCTCCCCTTGTGTTTTATCCAATTGTTGAAAGTTCTCTCTTTGTAAAATGGTTTTTATTATTGCTGTCCCCTTTGTTGTGAGCCGCCTAGAGTGGTCAACCGACTAGATAGGCGGGATATAAAATAAATAAATAAATAAATAAATAAATAAATAAATAAATAAATAAATAAATAAATAAATAAATAAATTGTGGGTTCCCTGTCTGAGCTCCTAAGCAAGTATATTATGTATCATGTTGGACAGACACAGGAAGCCAGTGAGCCCTGGTGCCATTTGGAGAGGGATGGAGTTGGGCACCCAAACACTATGGCCACCCCGTAATAATAAATGAGGCTCGCTCCTTCCCTTCCACCACCGCTCCTCACTTTGGTTTGCCTGGCCTGGAGATTCAGGGGAGCCCAGCCATTTCCTGGCACAGCAGCTGATTCTCTGAGACCTGGCAAGCCTCAGCTTCATCATCAACACCATGAGCACTCCATGGACAGCGCCTTGCAGAGTACAAGTGGGGAGAAAATATATGCCACTTCAAAGAAGCTTCCAGTCCAACTTCTCACACCAGTGCCACAACCAAGGAAATGGAGATGAACAATGATTTGGAGATGAGCGTAGGTTAAAATTCATGTGGATCCATGCCATGGATAGATGGCAAAAATACACGGGTACTGCAAAATCTGCTGCTTGAGGGCAGTGGCTGCCTCTGAGTGCCTACTGGTTCAGGTGTCTATGAATGCAAGCCTTGATTTCTCTCAGTTTGAGAGAGTGCCATAGCTGTGTTCTTTTGTTTTCATTGGGGCCTAAGGCACTGAATTTGCTGCCGACTTACTAGAGACACAGAGAAGCTTCCTGTATTCTTGCTTTGATGAGCAAAAGCCTGACCTGTGCCAAGATTTGCATGTGGTGTTATCATTCACAAGAACCTCTTTCTAGAGTACCATCCGTAACTGCTATACTGAGAATACACCTTTCCATGACTGTTGTTTGCAGTGGTACTAAAGGCCTGATCCAGAAGCACACTCTGGAGGTGGTGGGGGGAGGCAGTCCTGTGCCTGCTTAGCCAGCAGTGTGTTCCATTCAGCTCAGTTGGACTCCGAGGAGACATGTTTAGGTTTGCAGATGTCTACCTACAAAGCAAGTTCTTCCAGCAAATGGGTCAATGTGAATTTAACTAAAATATCGGGCCCCAGGAACAAGAGAGTTGGGCCACCTGCCTGCAACATCAGCTATAATGAAAATACAGGAATGCAAAGCACAGCCACTGGTATTAATTTATTGTCCAGACACTTAGTTGACAGGGGATACATTAAGAGGCCACTAATAAAAAACTACTTTAAAAAATCATTCAAAATGCAAGCCTTTGTGGGTGAATGACATGATCAGAGGGACTATTGACATCATCTTCGGGACTCAGCCAGTCCCGGGGGTGCTGCTGCTGCTGCTGCCTTGGGAACCCAACCCCATTTTCCTGGGTCTTTGTGACCTCAGAGAGCCCCACTTCTCTGCTGGCAGATAAAAGGGGCTTGCTGGGCAGGGCAGGAGACCAGAAGGGAGGCCAGTGGCCAGAGGGCAGTCCGGCAGAGAGAGCAGCAGTGGCTGCAGGGGACCCGGCCCTTCTGCCCAAGGCCAGTTCTTTCGCGAAAGCAGCTGAACCGGCCAAGTGGGCTTGCGAGTTAACAGCTCGAGGCTGGCAGAGATGCATGGCTTGAACCTGGCTGATGTCGGCGATGGACCAGGAGGAAGTCGGTGGACGCTGGCAGACAGAAGCTGGTGGAATCTCCCTGCGGAAGGTGGCTGAGGCCGCAAGTCGGAGACCGGCAGAGGTTGGCGGATGAAGCCAGGGGACCTTAGCCTCCTAAAACCAACTGGCGGAAGTTTGATGGATGTCGGTGGATGGAAGCCCTGGCGTGTGTTTGAATGGTTGGTGGAGAGAAGGTATGTGTGTGTCGGGGTGCAGCTGGTGTGTGTGTGTGAATGTGTGTGTGAATGGGCTGGCTGGCGTTCCATGGGGATGTCGCCCGGGCATGTGTGTGACCCAAGCATTTGGGAGCTGGCGGAGGCTGGCTTCAGAAGCAGAGCGGAAGAAATGAACGGTCGGATATTCCTGGTGGAAGCCAGTGGATGTTGGCAGGCGGAACTTCGGGATGAAGTTGCCAGAACATTGGTCAGTGGATACGCCTGGGTTGAAGCTGGTTGATGGCAGTGGACGAGCTGGCCCCTTACTTGGTTTTTTCTCTCTCTTTCTCTTGCAGGGCCTGAAGCTTCCTCTTCCCCAGGGGGACGCGAGGAACCAGAAGGCAGGCGTCCTGCTGGAGCTGAACAAGGCCCTTGTCTCCACTGAGGATACCCGTTTAGTCTCATTTCCAAAACCAATAAAAGAATTTTTCTGTAATGGTTTTGAAGTGTTGTCTTGTTTGTCAGGGGGTGTCGTGGGATTCTCTTCCCCATCCCCTCATTATATCTTTGGCCCAATGCCTGGGGTGGGTCTTTGGGAAGACATGGCGTGGGGCCTTGTGATGTCACAGGAATTGGGAACATAATATTTCTCCATGTATGTGTGAGGGAGTGAGCTAGGCATTGTGGGTTCCCTGTCTGAGCTCAAAATACTGGTATGTGCTTCATGCACATAGGGTTTTTTTTTTCTTAATGAGCTCCTTATAGTATCTTTTTCATCAGAAGGGCAAGGAAAAAAAGGCCAAAAAGAGGCACAAAAAAACAAAAACAAAAAACCCCCAGAACTGAGTGCCTAAGAGTTCAGTTTCCACCCTCAGACAACAAATAAGTAAGCAAGCAAGTATCCTATGCAGGTTTTCAGTGTCCAGGGATGAAGAAATGACTTGATCCAGTTGTCAGTAAATTGGCTTTGTTTGAGATGTCTGCCAATGGAAAAGGAACTCTCATTGGGGTTACAGCACATAAGAAGTTTACATGAACTCTTTCCCTTTAAACATTTCTAACTTTAAGCACACTTATTACCTTACTGTTAAAGTGTTGTGCCGACTCTCAGTACACTAGAATTTTCACTGGGTTCAGAGAATACCCCACAGGCCATTCATTGCAAGGTTGTTTTTGTTGTTATTGTTGTTAATGTCTTGGTTGCCTGGGGGGGGGCAAGAATTATTGGACTTTGTATACGCTAGATTTTTGTTTTATTTTCCTTTTCTCTTCTTTTCTCTCTCGATAAAAATAGCCTTCCTAAACTGTTATCTTTTGCAAATTTGTCATTCATATTTTTAAAATTCTGATTGTTCTCCTGTGTTCAACGCACATTTTGCAACACACCTTTAAACCTAGTCTAAACCCAACACCTGCTGAGTAACATCCCATTCCTGCACAACGTACGGCAGAGGCAGAATTCCTTAAGGACTAGTTTTGCAGAGTGATGGTGTGAAGCTTTCCCCATTCTTGAAATCAAGTCATCCAGGACAGGTGTGGACAGCAGCTCTCAGGTTAGTGAGCAAAACTCCAAATGAATCCAGGGATTGTTTCTGAGAGCAGAATCCATTGGGAGTGGTGGATCTGAACAAATCTGGGGACAAATACTAGTAGCCAAGCTCTGTTGTGTTTATGGACTTCCCCCCGCCCCACAGGCCTGACATAAAAGGCAGGACCAGCAGCTTTCTAATACCTATGGCCTGGGCATTGTGTATGAGCTGCTAGATGTGGTATCTATTATGAGAGGCAGGCTATAAATAATGAGGAAAATTAATGGCTGAGATCCTGTTGCATAGCTCCTCATGTACAATGATGATGTCAGCAGCAGCAGGGAATCATCACTGGTTAATGGCAAATCACTGCTGACTAAAAGTGATTTTTGTGGTCACATGTCCCAAGCACAGTGCAAGTCATGTGCACCCCCAAACCCTTCAATTGGTTATAATTTGCCACTGCTGGTCACATCTTCATCATTGTGCATGCAGAGCTACACAACAGGATTTCAGCCCATAAATCATAAATAAATGTGCCGTACTAAGTTAACTGTTTTTCCATTTTGTCGATCTCTTTTCACTTGGAGTGTATGAGGCCCTCCTATTGTGGAAAATGAAGCATTTTTTTGGAGATTGGAAAAATCGCCAGAGAAAGCAGATGCTCATTCTTTCAAATAAATTCAATATTATCTTTGGAACAGAAAGTGCTGTTATATTAGCTATAAATGCTAAGCTTTGTTATTATGTTGGCAAAGTGCACGTATTAAATATTGTCTTATTTATCTTTTCCCTCATAATTTCACACTCCACACTTTCTTCTTTTATAGGGTTTTTTTGCACTGGAAAATCCAACTTTACATCTTTTAGTAATGATGTCTTTTCTCCATTGTCTTTAATCTCCTTTTTTATTTGCAACTTCTGTTATAAAGACAATTTACAAGCAATATTCCAAAATAGGGCCTCTAACAAATTTACTTATGTTTTTAAAGGGAACATCACAACACTGGATACACCGCCTATCCTTGAGCAAGCAAACAAAAAATATATATTTATTGGGGGGGGGGGAATACTGTTTGAGTGCAAAAAAAAAACCTTTGAGCCAAATGTTTTGTTTTGGATAATGATATTTAACAGAATGAATAAGCACCAGTGCCAAATAATCATTTGGGTGCAATATCCTTGCCCTCATTTGACCTTAATAAACTTCAGTTCTACACCACTGATGCACTCTCATCATAATAATTAAAGCAATTCAAAATAGCACTGAAGAGGAGGGCAACAGAAATGGGTACAGGTTTGTTCCACTTGGCCTATCTAATCTTTAAATATCGCACTTCTTCCTCTTTTGACAGCAGTGGGGGCGGGGCATAATACACTACCTAACAAGATGTCAGAGTTATTGGATCCAGGCTGAGCTTATATGGGGTAACTTGTCAACTTTGGATCCAGTGGGTCAAAAATGATGGGAAACATTTAGGTGAGCACCAAAGTGGCAAATTTGCTGATCATGGCACCCAGGTGCTCACTTAGGCCAGTGGCAGGACTATCTGTGCTGCTGTTAAAGATAATAAACTTAGCTGTGTGTTCCATGTGTAAGATCAAGAAGAAGTGTTGGATAATACATTTACTAGGCCACCATACTAATTGAAAAAGGCAGTAAATAGCATTTGAGTCATTCAGCACTCTTCACTGGGTGGACATTTCAAAGCATATGTTCAGAAGGGGACTGCAAGGTTGGAGAAACACTTTGAGGTACCTGTATGTTGTTCCTATTTTCAGCTCTGATTGTGTTACTTCAGAGATCTGCAGCAACCACTATCACCACCACCACCACAACAACACAAAGATCTGGCAATTGAATCATCTCTTTTGTGGATGAAGCACACTTCAGTGGTTCCCTTAGTCATTAGGGCTTTGGGAACAATATCAAGAAATTTCACACAGTATTATAAGCAGTTGCAGATCTCGGAAATAACACCATCAGAGCTACAAAAAGTGGCAATACAGTACTAGGAACAGCATACATACCGCGCTGATACAGTATTTAACAAGTAACTTTGTTTTTTTGTTAAAGCTTGTATTTGTTATATAATACCAGGCAATGTTTTTATCTAACAACAACAACAACAACTCTATAGAGGACTATCTTAGGGTGCTTGAGGTGACAGGAAGAATAAGCCAAAGTCATAACCTTTCGTAACTTTTGCTAGTTCATGCCAGAAACTTAATGCAATTTTAACAGCACAGGATTAGATTTTCTTTCTAAGAAGAAAAAGGCCAAGGATTAAATTATTGTATCTTCTATTATGCTTGCAGGCACCATTTGTTCAACTGAAAACACCTTCCATTAAAGGGCAGAGGTGGTGGAAGAGCAGGAAATCTTGTTACCCCTTAAGAGTTTGGTACCTCCCACCCATTAGAGTGCTTTCCTTGGAAGACTGCCCTCATATTTTCTTTGTCTATACATTTCAAACTTCCAGAAATGCTGAGATAAACAACTCTTAGGATAAACTCAGGCTTTTAACTCTTCAAGACACTTCGTTTATAAGGTCATGCTATGTGGATTGTCCCCTTGCCGCTAAGCGTGTCCCAGTCCTGTGCCTCAGAAATTGTGTCGAACTTGCCTGGCTAACTAGAGATAGAAGGAAGCATTCTAATCAAATTTTAAGGCCACAATACTTTTTACTCTTACTTAAGATTGTGCTTCAATTTTATAACCCACCCCAACTTCCCTTGACGCAAATCCTTTTGAATTCAGTGGATTTGTTTCTCAACAAATATGAAGCTTAGATCAGATTAATTTCAGCGAGACTAACTCCTCCTGAGTAAAATAAAGAAAGCCATCCAGCTTTTCCTAGTTCCCTGTCCCAAGGCACTTACAATCTGTAATACAATGTGAGAAGGGGAAAGGGCATTTTCAAACCTTCTAGTTTCTTCTGTAATGTGAAATGTGCTCTCCTAAAATATGAGAATAGACATATACTGTACATAATACATTAATAATTAACTACTCTTTGGGTTTTTGGTTAAAACTTGTATTTTTATATAACACCAGTCAAAGCCTGTGTCTTGTATCTTTCACAAGAATAACAATAAACTGCAATTGTTATTATGCCTTTATTCAAATGTGTGGTGCAACCATATTTGGGATGCTGTGTACTGTTCTAAGTAATAATAGTTATGACACACCATTGAAACTGATTCTGACTTAACGACAACTCTTTCAGGTGTAAACAGTTGTTCTACTGTTATATACATTAATGTACAACGTTGGCAAGGCTGTGAGACCAATTTTGATGAAGGAGAAAGAACAACCTATCAACTAACCAGAAGTGGCTAGAACATTTATTTCCAGTTTTGAGAAATGAGCGCGGGTGCTAAATTTTAGGGGGCTATGAACTATGTACAGTAAAAGGTAAACTGCCACTTCTAAAGGCTTTCAGGTTGGCTACCTGAGGCCTCAGGGCTGCCCACCCCTGTATTAATGTCACTAAATCAACTATTCTAGCAGGAAATTTTCTATTACATTACCTTCTAGCCAAAGGATAAGTCTCGCTGAAGATTCATCCTTTGGCCTGAATAATAGTACTCTGTTCTTCCCTGAAACACCCCTCAGCTAGAAGTGATGCATGTAAACGTGCAGACACACTCATGTACAACTTATCAAGGGTGTATTTAGCACCTTCCTCAAGCATTGATAAGTGCTTATTGCAAAAGAGATGCACCAAACTATTTCTTCCATTGCTTCTCATTGTGGAATCTTTGGACAACTAACTAGCAAAATATTTTAAGAAAGGATCCATTGACAAGGCACTAATATTTTTAAAAGAAAATATATATATTCACTTTTCTTATCCTATAGTATGAATATTCCAGAGATACATACATAATTCCAAAATATTCTTGAAATCTGGAAGCAGTAAATAAAAGTATTGCATAGAATCAGCCCAAGTAATGGAAATGATAGGAAAATTGTTCATTTTTCTTTATATGTGTGTGTGTTCGGAGGGTATCTGTTATTTCTGAGCCAGTACCACTTGTGATAGTCAGAGACATTAAAGGAAATGTAAAAGCAAAGGAACTAATTTTTCAATCCTCCCTGTAAAAATTAACAGGAGCGTTTTTGTTTGAGAAAAACAAAGAGACATAAAGATTTTAATGCTGAAGCCCACATAAAAAGATTACTGTCCAAGGTCTGGAAGAGTTTGAAGCAATGGTGAAACTCTAAATATAAACTCATAACCACTGAAGCTAAAGTGAGAATAATGTAGACTGTTCCATTTATTTAAAAATTTATGCACAGGAGATTACAATAAGCTTCACCAGGTAGGGAAAAGTGCAGTTTGAAATTAAAATGTATATAATGTGACAAATCTGTAGTGGTTGAGTGAATGGAAGCCAACAGGAAGCCAAGAAAAGGTTCAAAACAATTTGAACCTCACAAGAACTGAGGCTTCCCTTCAATGAGAGCCATCCAGGTAACTCAGTAAAACAGATAAGTTGGAGGATCTGGACAGATATAGCAAATGCACACAAGGTACGGTCCACATTTGGAGTTCACTACTGCTGGCTAGTGGAAAATTACATACCCAATACAGTGCTTTTTATGTGTTTTGGACTACATTACCCACATAATGAATGGAGATGATAGGGACTGTCATGTTGGAGAAAGCTGTTCCAAAGCATCTTAGATGCCTTTTTGTTTAAGAGTAGGACAAAATTAATACTGAACAGCTATAACGCTCTTAACCATGCTAACTAAAGAATCTCTGTATCTATATCACTAAATGCTAGACATGGGATTTGGTAAGACTGTTGTCTTCATGCCCTGCCTGTGGGCTTCCCAGTGATCTCTGATCAGCTAGTATAAAAGATATGATGATGGGCAAGACGGCTACTTATTTATGAGGTCTCCTCTTAGGTTAGAGAAGGGGATAAAGTTTTACAGAATGTTTTTAGCCATGTTGTACTGGCGCTTTGCCTGCAATAATATCAGGAAACTCCACTGGACAACTTTATTTATTTTTATTTATTATTAAATTTATACCACACCCATCTAGACTGAAGTCTACTCTGGGTGGCATTAGGATCAAGGCCATAGTAAATAAATAATTGTTTTGCTGCTTCACTATATTCAGAAAGAGGAAGGAGTGTCTGAAAGATCATACGTCATTGTTACATCTCGTTTCAAGGTTGAGAAGCAGAAGTGTAAAGAAAGATAAATAAATCATCAGACTGGACTACCTGATAGTATTTTTATTTCAGCTTTATCTTGGCCGGAAAAAAACATATGACAATGTTTATGGGTCTAAGAACTCCATAAATGTAGGCAAAGTCCAATGAGAATTAAAATAATCCTGCATAAACCAGCATTCTGAATGACGAAGTCAATTGTCATTTATGTGATAGGGAAATGCCAACTGAGGGTGTGATGATGCAATATTTGCCAAAGCTGTGATTTAAAACACTAAATTCAATATATGCATCTCAGTAGATCAATCTCTTGTTCTCATGAGATGGTAAACATGTTTCTGGGCAAACTTTACACCTGCTCAGAATACTAGTGTGGAATTGCAGAACTCATGCTCTGCTGAAGAAGTGGAATGACATAAAAAATTTTCCACACAGAATTTAACATTTTCAAAGAGAGCAATCTGATAATCCTTCTCTCCTTGGCACTGAAATTTCTGGTGAATCTTCTGTAGGGACATTCAATTACTGCAGTGGTTCTTAACCTTGGTTTACTCAGGTGTTTTTGGACTGCAAATCCCAGAAGCCTTCAACACCAGTTGTGCTGGCTGGGGTTTCTGGGAGTTGCAGTTCAAAAACACCTGAGTAACCAAGGTTAAGAACCACTGAATTACTGTATGTGTAAACTGTGTCTGCAGTGTGAAACAATACAGTCCACAACAAAGCAATCTGTTGTTTCTGGAAACTATGCCGGAGATTTGGGAAAGTTAGACAACAATGTAGGGCAAAAGTCCTATCAGATCCAATCTTTTGTTGTTCTAATAATCTTATGCTCAGCATAAGAAAAAAGTAAACAAAGCAAAAATTTGGGAAGGGGAAGACTTTGGTGCAGATCCATGATCTCATTAAGCTGAATCTTCCGATGTTGTGATGCTCTTACTATATGTTCAGCATATCCAAAGAGTTATATTAAAAAAGACCCGGTAGGGATTCTGGCAAAACTTGGGATTGACACTGTAATCAGATATTCACAATGATTTCTCCCTCAATTCTTCTCTGACTTGGATTAAAATCCAAGCTACAAAAGAATCCGCTTTCCTGTCCTCCATCCACCCAGATCATGTGATTACATTTACTGCTGACTGCATGCGAAGCAGCCAGGATTCTCTCCCCTTTCCCTCCCTCTCTGGCACACGGAAGGCTTCTAATATAAACCTGCTGCTTGGTGTCTTGTACTCAAAGGATGAGAGGACAAGAGAAGCTGGTCTGCATTCAGGTGCCCAGTTGCCAGCAATTTAATATAAAATGCCATGATCTTACAGCTTCAGAAGAGCAATACAAACACTGGCATCTGACATTGCATATATGACATCCTGAATAATCTTCGGAGGCTCAAACTAAAGAAATTTGTTTATTCAAAAATAAGTCCCACTGCAACAGCTTTAAGGTATATAAGACTTAGCTCAATTCTATGCATGTCTTTATTCCTTTTTTTTTTAAGGATTAAGAGGGGAAACAACACCACTATAGCCAGTTACATTTATCTTGAAGCTGCCACATATATCTGTGTGTGGATTAGGGCCTTTTCTCCAGTAATCGAGAAGAACATTATCCTCTCAGGAAAATCATCTTCCTGTTTCAGCCTATCATGATGTCTCGGTCAAGGTGGTCCACAGAGGCTTGTTTAGCCTCTCCCAACCCAGTCATTTCTAGGGCCTAGAGTAGATTTATTTTATCAGTGGGATTTCTGTTAAGTATTGATCCCCATTCACCACAGATTCAGTGCATCTATTCTAGCTGGGGTACTTTCAGTTTTAGGCTCCGGTGTTTAAGAATATAAAGCTGGGGACAATGGGAGTTGTAGTATAAAGCATTATTAGAATGCCAGGTTAGGAAATTGTATGATTCATAACATTCAACTTCATACCCAGCTGACCAATTTTCTTTTGAATTCATGTGTATTACTCCAGCATTGTATCCTTACTTTGGAAGAGTTCTGTTAACTACGGATGCTGAAATAGATTCCGAATCTCTGGCTGGAAAACCATGTGATTATTATATGAATTAAGGGCACTGAAACATATTTAGGCAGTTGCGTATGCTATTATAGAGAATATTCAAAACACATACACACAAAACCCTATTACACTTTTGGCACAGATTTTGAGTGACACAAGCAGTCCTGGTTGGGAAGTGTTTTAGGTCCACACATCATGGGCACGGGGCTAAAATCTGCGACTTGTGTGTCAGAACACTGAAAAATGTTTGCAAATCTTCAGCATAGGTTTTGAGGCAAAACCAAACATGCAGGTTCCCAGCTCTAAACTAGTGAGTACTGAATAAGTAGCAAAAATAATCCAAAAGATGGGGGGAGAATCCCCAAAAGAGTAGGTACATAATAAAAACTACTGTATGGTACATTCACATAAAAACCGAATATATCATGGTGGTCCTTACACAATACAATCAAGGAGTAGGTGATATATTTATTAGGCTATTAAACAAATCATACAATCTGTTAGCTTTTGTGTATCAAAGTCTACTTCCTCAGGCATGTCTGTAATGCAGAGAAATTAAAGTCCCCAAAATTCATGGCAGATGTTTATGGCACACTTATTTCTTAAAGGTAAGCTAGAAAAAGGACAGGGTACATTTTTGAACTTCAGCTTAGGTAGCTGTTGATTATATATCACACCCCTCTCCTCAAACAGAGACCCAGGTATTATGCATATACCCTCCCACATGGCAATTTATGCAGTTTCCTTCCCCAACATAATGTACCTTGGGAATTTTCACTGTGATTATACTGCCACCTAATGGGTTTGCAGAATCACTACATTTTTAATTGAGAATAAGCATCAGAATTATATTGTCCTCAAATAAGAATGTCTCCCTCTAAGAAGAACTGACGTTCCAAGATGGAAGCCCAGCAGGGAGGCAGGCAGGCAGCCATCAAAGATGTGGTACACCAGAAGCTCACACTACAATAACCCCACAACAAACAAACAACTGAAGCAAAGAGCACTCCTTACCAGGCTCCAGGCTTCTTCGTCTTCTTTTAAAGAGATTCTAAATTCCCAGTTCTTCCTCCTGGACTGCCCCTGCAATGGTATTGGATGAAATATTTCTCAGGCGGTTTGACAGACAAAAGGTGGAAGGATACTAGAAGTGTATGTGAAAGAGGGAATATTTTTTAAAAAGTAAAGTTCATGGACCTGTCTTTTGAAAACATGATTCATTTGTATTTAAGAAGTCTTTTGTGTGTTGGATCTTTCATTTAGACTTGAAAGTCCCTGCTTTGGTAGCTACTGCCAGCCACCGACCTTCCTACGCACTAGTAAACACTCATAGGAAGCCATCATAAAGCAAGTGATTCCACAAGTTTGTTCCATAGCAGGAAATGCAGGGTGACAGGGAAGCAGCACAGTAATTGTAAGATGCGTAACAGATAGAAAAATAAGTAACTGAAGCACGCTCAGCTTCCTTGCAGTGTTACAGTGAGCTCAAAAATATAACCAGTTTCTAAAGGAAGAAAGATGGAAGCTGTTTCATCAGGGAATAAACTTTTAGGTGGACAACCTGCACAGTTTACAAAGAAAGGTCTGTGTGATAAACACAGCCCAGAATGTTACAACAACAACAACAACATGCTGTCAACTTACAGGAATTCTGACTTTTTTCCAAGGTTTTCCAAGTAGAGAATACTTGAAGTGGTTTTCTATTCCCTTCTTCTGGGACTGTGCAGCTTCTCCAAGGCTCAACACATACTCATGCAAAATTTCTCAAAAGTCATTTGTTTCTGAGAATATTCTGAGGTTTTATTTGCTCCTCCGCTTCAAGAAATAGAAGTCCACTTTGTAGTTTTATTTCCCGAATGTCTCTCTATATCAATTTCTCTCCTCTGTTTTGTTTTGTTTTGTTTTGTTTTGTTTTGTTTTGTTTGGGGGGCTGCTCTCCTGCCACCACCGTGGCTGCACTCTAGAATGATACCAGGTGGAGGTAGTGGTAAAATAAATAGACTTCTTAGGATCTAAGACTTAGGGAAACTTTTCTTCCATTAGGCCAACAATAAATTTGGGGGAAAGCTAGAAGAAGATTGAGAAAAAAGGAAGTGAAGTCACCGGCTAAGAACATTGATCCACTACACAAAGTGGAGCCCAATCAGATAGACAAAAGGAACAGCACTCAGATAGTCCTATCGATCACTTTCCTGCCCCTTGTAGGCACATCAATCTTAGTGCAAAATGCTGCTCTACCTTTCTCCACTTCCGGTAGGACAATCTCTGTTTGAGGGCCCTGCACGCTTTATCTTGCTCAAGATGATTCATGTAAGTGTGCTTGATGTTGTACCTCTCCTTGAGTATCTGTGATATTACGCCCATACAACTTCTGCAACGTGTGAGTATTTCATACAGGGCCAGTCCTACTGCTGGGCAGAATGAAGCCAAAGACTCAGTTAACAGATGGGGGCCAGGAATGGCATTGTCCTGGCCTCATGAACTCTCTGTTTTCCTCACTTGGAGGACAGAATAGAATATGGCACCCTAGCTATCCTATGCATAATCTCCTGCCTCAGGTGTGGTGGTGGACACTAGCAGCAAAGTAAGACTCAGTTGACAGTTGAGTGAATTTCTGTATGTTAACCAGGGAAGGGACACCATCTTGTCCTTCTCATGATCAAACTGGGTGCTACAGCTTGCGCTTTATTATAGGTGAAGTTTCTTTAAGCACTGAAAGATGTTCTTTCATCATAGCATGTGCTTTAGCTGAACTCTAGCTAGCTTTGTTCTGTGGTTGGTCAATGGAAGAGAAAACACAAGTTTCAGTTCCAGATCTGATTGCTCAGCCTTGCACCTTTGAGGAAATTATGTTGCACTGGGGGGGGGATTAATAAGCATTTTCTCTAATGTCCAGTTTGACTTGCATATCAGATTTTTAAAATTTTTTTAGGGCATCTGTAGTTCCAACCAATGCCCCCAGGTGGCAAACTTGAATAAGTATTCTACAAAACAATCATTTCTTTGTGTCTGGAATCTCCATCCAGGAAACATACAGGGCTTCATTTACTTTTATCACATGGCATTGCAAACTTTTAAAAACCAGCTGTTGCAAAAGGAATCTAATATTGCATCAGTGCCGACTTCTTAAATCTCTAAATGATTTCCAGTCCTCCATCCCTTTCAAAACATAGCATTGTAAGCTCGTTCGCAAGCAACATTTTCCACACCATTTAAAATGTATTTATTTTCTCAAAGTGTGCAACATAAATGAAATCGGTATATACGGTTTCTACTAAGCCCTTGGAAATGTTAATGTTTTTTGGACTACGTTTTTCAGATTCCCCAGTGAACATAGCTGCTGGCTTGAAAGATGCTGGAAATTGAAGTTGTAAAAAATAATATTTTTTCAAATTTTACTGCATCTAACAAAACCAACTGACTCTGAATTGAGTTGTGCTATACATATGCAAAGGGACGTGGTGGTGCTGCGAGTTAAACCGCAGAAGCCTCTGTGCTGCAAAGTCGAAAGACAAGCAGTCGTAAGATCAAATCTATGCGATGGAGTGAGCTCCCATCGCTTGCCCCAGATCCTGCCAACCTAGCAGTTCGAAAGCATGAAAATGCAAGTAGATAAATAGGTACCACCACAGTAGGAAGGTAATGGCGTCCCGTGTCTAGTCACACTGGCCACGTGACCACAGGAACTGTCTTTGGACAAACGCTGGCTCTATGGCTTGGAAACGGGAATGAGCACCACCCCCTAGAGTTGGACACGACTGGACTAAATATCAAGGGGAACCTTTACCTTTATCTATACAACTAAATGTCCTGTTTACCTGGAATCACCTTTCTTTTCTATTGCCTAAGTATTATCTGCTCTCAGATTCAGTTGCCTAGTTAAAACTGTGCCCAAAATCCTGTTGCGCCCATCCATTTGTGCTGCTCTCCATTGTGAGAACATCTGGATAGATACTGAGCATGTATATGAAAGTATAACCAGTACTTATACGAGCAGAAGCCCCATTCATCTCAGCAGGAACTCCCCACCTCTGAAATGGAGAAATGGGGAAATGCTGGAAATGCATTTTAATAATTCTACCTGTATGATGAAATAGTGAAAGAAGAAAAAGGAAAATACTGAGTGTGGAACAAAAGAGAAACCAAGTGAAGTAAGCATGGTTGTGTACAGTACACAATTTTGCTCCTCATATTAGTTTTCTGTAGGAGGAGAGTCTGTTCATAACCTATTTTTCCTAAAGTAAGATTTGCTTGCTTGTTTGTTTGTTTGTTGGAAGACTTATATACCTTTTTAATTTACTTAAACCTCTCAGGATGACTAGCAATTAAAACCAATAGTAAAGTAACTTAATATTACCTTGTACATAATAAAATTGCAGGATGGCAAAATGATTAGATCAGACAGGGAGTGCAAGAATTAAGTACGCTCATGCAGCAAATAGCTCATAGAACAGGATGTCTTGCCATGTTTTTTTAAAAGAAAAACATGTTTCAAACACAAATGTTGAGACATTCCATTCTAACAACCATCACAGGAATCCAGCAGTAGATGAATATGGGGAAGGGATGTTTACCTCTCTTCAAATACAGCCCAGAATCACCTAGTCTAGAGTATGCACATATTTACAATTGAGTTTTCATTTTTAGCCCCCTCCTTCTCTGAAATGTCTTCCATATCTATCTTGTTTATGCTTGGATGGAAAATACTGGTGTAGCCTATAAAGGATCCGTTCAGCCCAAAGGGGTGGGAGTAAGAAAGAGAGGGAGAACTGAAGAGGTCAAAGCTGCTGGTGCCATTTAAACTACAAAGGCCCTTGCCAACTTGGTTTAGAGTTTTGAAGATTCCACTGGTAGAACTGATTCTTCTATGCGATGGACACTCAACCAAGTTGAGGAAGATGTCTTCAAGTTTTATCTGAATTTGAATTCAAAAGGCAACTTAAACTTTGCAGTTCTACAAGCCACTTCTGTATTGGTGCTTCACCTAGGACTTAGATGCACAAACTGTTGCATTTTGTTGTTGTTTTAACTGCTCGTGTTCCCTCTTATACTGTATAACTGTGAATAAGAATTTCACAATTTTGTGAAACTGTGTTTGAAAAGTTCATCAAAGGAAAGCAAATAGCCCCATAGAACTTCAAGGTGTTATACAGGTGCATGCAAGAATCTGGTGCATGGATCCAGAAGGCATCTTCTCTTCCATCCCTTCTCTATAACATCTTGTCTAGAGATGGGCACAAACCTTGGTTTGGAGGTTCATTGATGTGGTGGAGCATATTCCCTTCCCCTAACCAATGACCCAATCACCTGTTGGAGCACTCTCATCTCCTACTCCCCTTCAGGTGTTAGATCAGTCCTCAACAGGAATATGAGGTTGATTGTCCTGCCTCTTTGTCTGAGTGGTGGGTGATCAGCCAAGGGGGCAGGGAAGCCTGTGATCCTGCTGGAGACTGGTTGAACTGCTGAAGAGGAGGAAAGGAGCACACACCAGCTGGTGAATGGGGAATCCAGCTGGGGAAGTGGGGGGAAAGGGATGCACAGCACCAGTGGTGCCGTGGACACAAACTGGCATGATCTTCCAAACTGAGGTTTGTGCCCATCTCTAATCCTGTCTATATAATGCCAAATGCTTTGCAAATGGACTACGGGTTTCAGTAACCACTAATGGGAAATTGAGGTGGTGATCCTCAAAGTGAGAATATAGGTGTAGCAAAATACCCCAAAAATGAGTCTTTACATAAGGAAGCCAATGGTACATGAGTGAATAATTCAGTGAGAGGCTCCACCTATAGAGAATAATGATAAGCAAGATTACTGTTCCCATGGAGCATTATGGCAATTCACAGGAAGCAGTGTGACTGAGGGGGTGTTCCCTTCTTCTTTTCCAGCTGAAGCACATGAAGTGAAGCAAACAACAGCAGTAGAAAGACATCATTTTTGCTTCCTGGTTTCTCTTCTCCAGCCCTTGACATCCGCCTGGGGGATTCCTGAAATACTTGAAAGATGTCATAAAGAGGAGGAGCAGGATCTGTTCTCTATCATCCCAGAGTGCAGGATATGTAAGAATGTGCTTCAGTTACAGGAAGCCAGATTTTAGGCTGAATATCAGGAAAAAAAACCTTAACTGTCAGAGCAGTATGACAGTGGAAACAATTACCCCAGGAGGTGGTGAGCGCTTAAATCTGCAAGCATTCAAGAGAATATAGGACAACAATTTGTCAGATCTACTTTGATCTGGATTCCTGCATTGACCAGGGGATTGGACTCGATGGTCTTATAAGCGCCTTCCAACTCAATTATTCTATGATTCTGTGATTCTATTATTCTAAATCCTAGAATTCTTAAAGTCTCATGCCTAGAAAGTATGGTTTCAATATGCGAGATGACTTGAATGCCTGAGCCATTCCTGACTAGATCAGCATGAAAGTGTTCCTATGTGTATTGCTTACCTCCCAACTCTTACCAGCTTTGCTTCTGTGACATCCCAAGAATCAAACTCTACAATATTGGAAGGGCCCTCCCTTGTTATGTCACAAGGATTCACTCACACAAGGTCTCAAATGTTGGCCCTGAAATCATGCACAGATTATTTTTGTCTACTCTCATTCCCACACATTCCCAACCAATTCATACCCACTTACAAAGTGATTGGCAATGCCTCACAGAAAATCTGGTCATTTGTGATGCAAAACAAGGGACCAAAAACATATGTGGGCTCACCATCCTTTCTCTGCTAAAGTATTGGACTAAGACCAATTATTGGATCTGTGACTGTGCAATAAAGATTTAACTGAATTGACTAAGATCAGAGAGAACAAAGTTCAAATATACAGTCAGCAAGATGTCATTGGGGGCCCTTGTTTCAGTTACTACCTCAATTATCTCCCAGGATTCTCAAGATAAACAGAGTAATGGGGACAGCCAGTCCTGCACCCCTTGGAGGAAGATTTGGGATAGGATTTTTGGGGTTTTTGGATTACAAATCCCATAACTTTCCAGTCTGGAAGTTCCACCTAACAGACAGACAACATATATAGATATAGATCAACTGGGACAAAGGCTTTGAGGCTGAACTAGGCCTAGGCCCTCCCAAGCTTCCTGTTTCTGCCCCTGTACCAACAGGGAGCGTTCCTTCAGAACAGAAAGCTAGATGGAGCTAGGCCTAGCTCAGGTGCTAAGACTTCCAGCTGGGGCTTTTGTCCCAGGTGAGCCACATTTAAGTGTTTGTAAGATGTCTGCCAGATAAACTTCTCAGAATTGAGAATTATGGGATTTATAGTCCAAAATATTCAAAAATCTCATCTCTACATGTAATGAAGAAATAATCAGGGCAAGCAAGATGACAAGACCACCCACTGTTCTTCATATACAAGGAACTGTTTAAACCATGCTTTCCAAATCCATCACGTTAGTTTATGGCACTGTTCCAAATGGGGGCCAGGCAGGGACCACATAGAAACCAAAAATCCATGCCACAAAATAGTGTGTATTATCTGAACCCAGACAGTAGGCCTAAATCTTACAGACACAGTCTTGGCACTGGAAAATAAGGGACAAAGTTCAGCTAACAATTAAAAAAAAAAAAAAACCTCTCGAGCCTTAATCCCTTTAAACCCCAGAATCTTTTAAAACCCAGTGCATATTAACAGCACATATTTGACGTTCTTTCACAGTTCCCCACCCCCCAACCTCTGTACATATGGAATTGGAAATATGGGTCAGTTGAACTTTGTTATTTATAGGTAACAAGATAACTTATGAAAGTCAAAAAAGGGCAAATTTGCCCTGTCATCTCCCTTCTTTGCTGCTGGTTGGGTACTGTTGACCTCACAGCTGGGAATGTTGAACATTAAAATCCTGAGGAAAGCAAGAACCTTTTCATATAAATACAAGAAGAACCTGCAACAAAATGCTCTGGTATGGAGGGCCTTTACTGTATTTAGAATTTACGCCACCCTATTCCATTTCAGTTTTTATTCCTCTAAATTTTGGTACCTGGGCAAGGCCCCTGTCATCACTCTGTAGTTACAGCTCTGCCCTACACCACAGTTTACAACTTAAAAAAATTCTTATTGGTCACTGTTCCATCCCCTCTGAGCATACTCAATCCTTACTTAGTTGTTTTAAGGTAGAAACAGTGGAGGAGGTTGACACAAATTCTATTCGGTTGTTTTACAAAACATTTGCTGGCTGGATAGCTCAGTGAGTTGAGTATTAATGATGATGATGGTGTTGTTGACCTTCAGCTGTGAGCAGAGAGAACAGGTGCTCTCCATCCTAGCAACATCTCCCGTCTCCATCCATGGTGGCTCTCTGTGCAATCAGAAACCTGAAACATTAGGGTCCCAAATATGTGGAAATATTCCAGATGTAAAAACCAGAGCATTATAGTTTTGGATTTCAACCTCCCAGAATCCCAGAATAGGCTGAAGTGACTGCAGGACTCTGAGAGATGTAGTCCAAGAAACATTTTTAAATTCTGGTAGAGACTGAAGAGGAAGTGGGTGAAGCTAATTTGTCCTCTTTGCTCACACGTTGAGGCAAACGCTTTCACTGAACACCCGAATAGGATTCTCCTGGTACAATGGTGCCTCGCTTAACGATTGCCCCACATTATGACGAATGTGCTTTATGACAATCTTTTTGCGATCGCAATTGCGATTGCAAAACGATGGTCTAAATGGGGGAATTTCGCTTAGCGATGATCGGTTCCCTGCTTCGGAACCGATTTTTGCTTTATGACAATCAAAAACAGCAGATCGTCGGGTTTTCAAAATGGCCACCGGGTGCTTAAAATGACTCCCCACTGTGCTTAGGCATGGATTCCTTGCTATACAGGCAGTGAAAATGGCCATTGTATGGAGGATCTTCACTGGACAGGGAGTTTTTACCCCATTGGAACGCATTGAATGGGTTTCAATGCGTTTCAATGGGGTTTTTAATTTCGCTTTACGATGTTTTCGCTTAACGGCGATTTTCCTGGAATGGATTATTGTCGTTAAGCAAGGCACCACTGTACTCAGTTCCTGCCACATTAAAATCTTTATGTCTTTGTTCAGTTCTATGAGCTGCTCTCCTTTCCTGGAGCAATTTGAAAATAGCTTCTTACAGCAATGGGAAAAAATTTCACTGACTTTGAGATTCTCACAGGAAGCATACATTCTGAACCTCCTAGAACTCCTTATGACACAAAATGCCCCTTTTCACATAGAAATCTGCACATTTACACTTGCATATTGATACATATGAAACCATGCAAAAAAATTTTCTAAATGCAAATAGATAAAAATATGTACAGTTGAAAAATACACTCATAAACTGGTTTTAGCCAAAGAAGAAAACACATTAAAATGTGTACATTAGGAGGAGTGCATGAATGCAGGCATATAAAAAGGTAAATGGAAACCAAATTACTGTAACAGATGTAAATAGATAGGGAAAAATGCAATGAAATCAAAATGGAGAAATTTCCACATGCCTATTTCTACTGGGGTACCTAGTGTGATGTAGTGGATGGAGTGACAGACTAGGATGTAGGAAGCCTGGGTTCAAATCCCCGTTTAGCTGTGGAAGCTCACTGAGGGTGTGGAACTGATAAAACAATACTTTAAACATCTCACTTACCTTAATAGCCCTAGCAGGATTGCTATAGGTTGGTCCCATTGTGATGATACACAACAACAATTGCTCAGTGAGAAATGTCGAGGAAATAAACCAGGAAACATCCTACTCATTCAACAGAATAATTTTCTCATATTTGTGCTTCTCTTTCTTTCTCCCTCTTTTGCACTAAATAAGTTCTTTGACTCACCCATCCATTTTAATATTATTTTTCCTTAAATTGAACTATATTCCATGCTTACTGAATACTCACTGTTTGTTTATGACCAGCATTTGTAATATCTTTTTATTGACCATTCTCTCAGCGGTATTCTCTGAGTTGGTTGGATTTGTTTTAATTTCTCATCAGTTCTTCTTTCGAAGTTTCATAAAGGAAAAGAAAAAATATCTTATTAAACCAAAATGATGAGATTGTGGCTGAAATCTAGTCATGCAGCCACTGCAAGTAAAAAAAAAATCTGATTCACCCTGAAGGTCTCCAGGCTCTGATGGAATCCCCTTTAACGTGGAGGGGCCATCATGGGCTGCACAGTAGAGAGGGGGTGTCTTTAATTACCAACGGCTGTAATTTTTGTAAAGGAAAAACTTCACCCTGTCCGGTAGCCTCAAATGGCCTCTGCCAGACAAAGGGTTCCACGGAAGCCTCAGTACCTTGATATAAGAATTTTTATTTGTCCATGTTATTAAATATTTTCTGTTTAGAAAGATTCGTGGTGATAAAGGAATCATTGCAAAATACAAAGCTTGGTTGCATACACTCTCTGTTTATCATAGACTAGGCATCCTTCAATCTCGAGAAACTATGGTAACGTTCTCTGTATGGAGGACTTGGAACAGTGTCTAGTGTGGCTGAGAAGGCCAATTCAAGAGTGACAATCCCTTCCACACTGAAGACAAGTACAATCTGTTCCCTGTCCAGCCCCCTGATTTTGCTGTTTTCGGGACTGCCTCTTTGCCTCAGCCTGCTGGACAAGGGTCTCTTCAAACTGGGAGAGGCCGTGACATACTGCCTGCCTCCAGACTGAGTGCTCAGATGTCAGGGTTTCCCATCTGTTGAGGTCCATTCCGAAGGCCTTCAGATCCCGCTTGCAGATGTCCTTGTTTAGTAGCTGTGGTCTCCCTCTGGGGCGATTTCCCTGCACTAATTCTCCATACAGGAGATCTTTTGGAATCCGACCATCAGCTATTCTCACAACATGCCCAAGCCAACGTAGATGTCGCTGTTTCAGTAATGTAGACATGCTAAAAATTCCAGCTCATTCTAGGACTACTCTGTTTGGAACTTTGTCCTGCCAGGTGATACCAAAAATGCGTCGGAGACAATGCATACCTTCTTCAATTTTGGTTCAACATAACTAACCACTATTCAGCTAAATTAAGGGGGTGGATCTGTATCCCCCCCTTTATTGCGTTAGCTTCTAAGTCTACAAAAGAGGCTTATTGAAAAGTTTTAAGAACTCACCTGTCCAGGTTAAAAGTAAAAAAAGAGACTAAACAATTATTATCAAATAAATAAAGCAGTATACAGTCTGAATTTTTCAGACAGGGTTCCCAACACTTCAGCTAGTGCCTCTTGTGCATTAACTGTAGCTCTCTGTGGAAAAAACAAAATGGCCAACTAGATGGATGAATGTGAAGAAATCTCACCAATGTCTTGCTTATTTGCATATGATCAAGACAGACTGTTTCAGTGTGGTGGGAGAGCCTGACAATATTTATTTATTTTATTTATTTATTAGAATTCTATCCTGCCCATCTAGACCAAAGGTCTAGATGACAAGGAATGATCTCTCCTCCAGCATGAAACTGAGACACCAGGTGCTTTTATCTTCTTCCATCGTGGTTTGCACAATTTATGCAAAGTGTTTCTAACATCTTTTCCTTTTCTAAAGCTAAGCAGAACAAGGACAAAAGGACTGACTTTTGCATTGTTACACAGACCACAAAAACATTGAATTATTACATGGGTTGCTCACAAAAAATGTGAGCAACCCATGTAATGATCCAGTGTTTTAGTGGTCTATGTAACATGGCAATTTAGAAGTTTAAGATTTTGTACTTTTGTAGAAATACACAAAATCTCTCTACTACCAACCTATCAGCCAAAAAAAGCCTTTGACACACAAAGAAAAATCAGATCATGACTGGCATCTGTCTCTAAATCCCTTTAGAAAGCCCACAAGTAGCACATGAACGAAATAATACAGTCTAATTCTTGTTCCACAGCAACTGGTATGCAAAGTGATACTTCTTCTGATACAGCAGTAATATTTAAGCGTTAGGGCTACTGGCCACTGGTACTAGCTGAACCAAATGACTGGTACACCCCCTTTTAGTTCAATGATTCTGTTAGTCAGATACATATGTAAGAGCCAATGTGGTATAGTGGATAAAGCGTTGGACAACAACTCAGGAGAAGTGAGTTCAAATCACCGCTTGACAATGAGAAACCACAAGAGTGAGGGTGGTAATGGGAAACCACTCCTTGAACATCTCATATATGTTGAAGATGCTGTTAGGGTTGCAGTGGGTCAGAGGTTATTTGATGAAACATAGCAACATATATTCTAGTCTTTCTCCAAGACATGATATGAGCTGTGAGATCCCAGTGATGGAAAACTTAGTAGGTTGGTAGCTTGAGATGGAGAACTTGCAGGCCAGAGTAAAGATAGTGCAGCAAGAAAAACCAGATGACATTAGAACGTGTGCATGCCCTTCAAGCCTCTTGGGGTGAATATGAATTCACTCCATGTTGAGTCAATGACAGGTTTATTGACGGGAACTGCAGAGCGAAAAGGGGAGCTTAACTTCAACTCCCCTTCCCATGAGTCCTTCACTCAGACTCATTACAGTTAAGTCCAAGGGCAGTTTATGGCATTCTCCTGGAAAAATGTCCATGTCACAGTCTCTGCCCTCATGTGTCCCCAATGCCCCAGGATAGTTCAGTTTATCACACTCTGGGTCCTCCTGGTTCCCCACTTTTCTTCCTCCCCCTTGACTTGAATCAAGGTGTCTGCCAGCATCTGCCCAAGTGTGCTTACCCTAAACCCAATGGAGATCTCTCCAGCATTCTCAAGGAGTGGTCCAGTTGCCGAAACTACTGAAGTTATAATCGCCAGCACCAGCACCAGTATAAGATGCAGATTGGTTAGTCTGGAAGTGGTCCAACCGGAAGCTCCTCTTCCAACTCCAGTATCACCCCCTCAATTACATGGACCCCTGATCCTCCTGGATTCCAGTTTGGGGCTCACATAATTTGCCTACACAAGTTCTTGAGGTATCAGATTCGGGATCCACTCAAGAGGCTCACTCCATTCCTTCTCTCCTGACAGGCCAGTTTCCTTTCTTATATTCTTTTATCTCAGGCTTCCAGTACTTTATCCCAGGTTCTCTTCCTACAACTCCATCTCCTCCTGCCTCTCTCCTCTGCCCCCCCTCTTCTGACACCCTCTTCCAGATCCTGATTAACTTTACCAGTGGCATTGGCAGGATGGCATCAGTTCCTGGGCCCAGGGTCCTGATAATCCAGGAGTAGGGTTCCAAGGGTCGGGCCATGATCTCCTCATCAACATCTCCATTTGACAGCTGCTTTTACCAGAGTTCTGATCTCAGAAGATGGTAAAGGCTCTGAGGTTGGCCTGAGCTGCACCTTGCTAGTCTTCTGTTCCCAGCTAGTCACATGAAAGACTTCTGCCTAAGATCCTGAAGGAATCTTGCAAGTTCAAATAATAAATTATATTAGGCGAGCTATTGTTATTATTTTATATTCTTGGCACATTTCACTTCTTGATCTTTTTTTCAGAATAATTATGCACAGCTTGAAAAAGTTTCTTTTTCTTTTCTTTCTTTTCCTTTTTCTATTTTTTGCATGACAACCTCCAAAATCTCCCAGCCACCAATGATCAATAGCCATTCCAGTTGGGAGATTCCGGGAGTTAGCTTCCAAAAAAAACCCTAACTTTTTCAAATTCTGGATGTCATGTATGCCGCAGTGGTCCCCAACCTTGGGCCTCCAGATGTTCTTGGACTTCAGCTCCCATAAATCCTGGCCAGCAGAGGTGGTGGTGAAGGCTTCTGGGAGCTGCAGTCCAAGAACATCTGGAGGCCCAAGGTTGGGGACCACTGATGTATGGGATCGTATCACATTGTAATCTTCTCTGAGATCAAACCACTCTTTTCAAAATGTAGTTAGAGTTTGGCAAAGAAGATAGCAATACAAGGAAGACAGTAATCATCTTTATTCACGGGCAGGAAGCTATAAACAAAGCAACAGTTTGTTAGAGACCTTTTAGGGACATAAGAAATGAAAATCCTCTCCCAGCTCCCCAGAAACAATCCAGACCTGCTCCTCCCCTTGTGGGCGGTGTTGCAAGCTCTCTGATTTTGGTTTTTTAAAAATTTAATTAAGTGGCCAAGAACATAGGAATACAGATGATTACGGTGGCTGGTCAGCTGGCTAGAATAAGCTGCATTTATAGTTTGATGACCAGGTGTGTACCTGCAAACTGTGGGAGATAGTGTTTTGGCTTCATTCATATTAATGTGAAAGCCTCAGTCAGATAATGTTTCGATTCAAGTCCAATTCATTAGGAGTTTGGCTGACCTTATCTTGCCCATACCAATATCAAGAGGAGGCAACATGGTGCTCTCCAGATATTTTGGGCTGCACCAATCGGTCTACCTCTCCCCCATTCGCCATGCGTTCACTAAAGTTGTTTGTCCTCCTTCGTTGAGTCAGAAGACTGTGTTTTGGTATTAAAAATAACATTTATCTGCCAATCTTGACACAGTTTGTCCTTGGAAGAGGGATGCAGGAAGGCATAATTTCACCCATCACCTCAGGGACCAAAAAGTTTCAAGCCCTCTAAAACATTAATATATCTACATTTAAATATTGACTACTCTAAGAAAAGATAAGGTCCTATAAGCCCAGAGTTTGCTTTTCTTAAGTCCATTTATAAACTTAGTGTTCCTTCACCCTCAAAAAAAAGGAAGCCAGTTCAAACAGGTAAGTCATCCTTCTTTAAAAATTTTTTATTATTTATACCCAAAACAAAAACAAGTAGAAAAGGGGAAAAAATCTGATAAACAAGTATCTAAATCAAGAGTGCTCCCTCCCACAGGGATCCTTTGGGAATAACAACCAATCCCATCTACTCTTATGGAGCCCCATCTTCCTTCCAGAATTGTATTTACTCTTACATTGATTTCCCCCCCTTCCCTTTTATTAATACAAAATCAATAAATTTTCCCCATATATCTAGAAATTCATCTTTGCCTTTTTACCCCTTCTTAACTTTTATATTACAAGTTAGCTTATTCCAAACTTCCCTATAACAATCAATGAATTGGAAATTGTGTTTCTTCCAGTTTCTAGCAATAATCAATCCTGCCGCTGTTAACGAACTTGAAATTAATTTTTTTTAGTCATTACATTACCTCTCTTCTTTTCAAATATTGATCAAAGCTCTATTTTAGGACATACAGCTAAGTTTAACTTACTTATCTCATTTATTTCTTTGAAAACCAATTTCCAAAATTGCAATATACCCTCACATTCTCACCACATACAAAAATAAGTACCTACTTTCTGGCACCCTTTCCAGGACATCTTAAAATGATTGCCATTTCTTTAAATTAATGTAATTACATTGGAGTTAAGTATCATCTCCAAATTAACTTATAAATTGTTTCTTTTATCTTTACTTACATAGATTTCAATATTCTAATCTTTCGTATATTTTTCTAGGCACTACGACTTATTTCTTCTCCCGTGCAGAATTCCCATAATGACTTAAGTGAGTCCTCCTGATCTTCTGCTTCTAATAAAATGTTATCAGTTTTACTGAATGTCTTTCACTATTTCATTTTCATTTTCACTTTTGCTTTCCTTTTGTAATATAATTTCTTTGTACGTACTGTAGTAAATTCCCTACACTTACCATTTCTTTTTACTCAGTTGTTTGTTCACTGCTCTACCTGAATAATATTACACCAAGATATTTTATCCATACCTATCACTTCTTTTATTTGCTCAGTATTCTTTATATTTTATAACCAATTCCTTATTCTAATCACTTGTCTTTTAATTAGTAAATTCTCGGTCAATCTTTTTTTGTTTCCTGGGAATTTCTCCAACTCTGTCGCTGGATGCAATGGGGAAATTGCTGTTTGTTTGTGTTTGTTTGCCCAGAGGCTGATTTGTGTCTCACTTTCATTCTACATTTCTTAACAACCAATTGCTTTACCATTTTGTATTACTTGATGGGGTAGGGGAGGTTGTTGTAAACATTTCATAAGTCTTATTGTAAGTCGAGGACATAACGTGGGGCATTCATTAGAATCAAGCCATATAAATCTCTTTACAAACTTCAGGTACCAAAGTTTTCTTGAATGTTTCCAGGGAGGTCTTTTGGTAAACTCCCGCCAACCTAGCTGTTCGAAAGCATGCAAATGTAAGTAGATAAATAGGGACCACTTCGGTGGGAAGGTAACAGCGTTCCGTGTCTAAGTCGCACTGGCCATGTGACCACGGAAGATTGTCTTTGGACAAAACGCTGGCTCTATGGCTTGGAAACGGGGATGAGCACCGCCCCCTAGAGTCGAACACGACTGGACAAAAATTGTCAAGGGGAACCTTTACCTTTACCTTTACCTTTTGGTAAAACTGTATTATTCCCTGAATGCAGCAGTTCCTCGATGATTTGTTTTCCTTCCTTTTCTAGAACTTCCTATTCCAAAATACGTTTGTGCATGTGTGTGAACTGCACAAATTTCTATTCTTTTTCAGCCACGAATAAACTGAAAGAAAGAAAGAAAGAAAGAAAGAAAGAAAGAAAGAAAGAAAGAAAGAAAGAAAGAAAGAAAGAAAGAAAGAAAGAAAGAAAGAAAGAAAGAAAGAAAGAAAGAAAGAAAGATCAATTCCCTCAGCTTTCAGTATAAGCGGTTCTGGGACTCATCATCTCCTATAGGAAACAGCCTGGCTGAATCCAGGAAAAAAATTATTTGTTGTTGTAGTTCTGTAATCATAAAGCAACAGAAAACAGAGTGACTGTGAAAGGTCAAAGGAAAAGACAGCTGATCTGTGTTCTTTCTTCATTTTGATTGAGTTCCAGAGACATAATTGAGCTTGGAACGAACTAGTTACTAATCACAATAATTGCTTGTAATCAATTTCTTTACACTACGGAAGGTATAACACTACATTACAATTCTAACTTCATGAGAGATAACACATCCATATATAACTGAAACTCTATGATTACCTTTTAATTAAGGGATCTGGACTTATAGAATCTCAGGGGAGAAATATTGCATGATTTAGGGTAGATAATGTCTAGATGGGTGGTATATAAATCTAATAAATAAATAAAATTTATTTGAATGCTGCCCCATGCTTCTGTCTCACATTATGTTAGGGATACAGTTGCAAGTTACATTGGAACAAAGTGTAATTTGTACCACAGGCCCATGGTTTGTGGTATTCATATGTGTCTTCTTTTTTATAGGTAAGTAAAACATAGTTACTTTTAAGAAATGGGAAATAACGTGTTACTTTCCAAAAACTGTGGCTACAATCATCATCTTCTTAGAATTGCAGAGCTGGAAGGGACCCTATGGATCATCAAGTCCAGCTTGCATCAAGAAGGCACAGTGGAGAATCAGACTTCCGAACCTCTGGCTTAGCAGTCAAATACCTAAACCACTGAGCTATAACACTGCTGGTAGTAATGTTAACCTGAGGATTAGTAGAGCATAATTATTGTTATTTATGCATTGCAGCAATTCCCGCAGTACAATGAGACCATTCTGCAGCTAAAGTAAGCAAGTAATATCTGTAATTATTGTAGCATAAGAAAACTCAGTTCTAGCAATGTGACAAAGAATGACTATTACTAAATCTGTCACTAATTAGTTTTAGAAGTACTTTCCAATATTCTGAAGCATCAGAGTAGCACTGAGCATAGAATTTTTACTTGTATCTAAAAGGTATGAAAATGAAGCTTAATCTGTCATCATGTTCTGGAAATAGGGAAAGGAGAATAATTGTCCATTAAAACCTAAATGTTAAACTTTGTACTCATTAGCATAGGAATAATGCACCTGAAGTGTAAAGTCATTCCAACTCTTTAATGCTGGTCAAGAAAAATCACTATAAAAAAGTATTTGGGTCAAATTTCCCCCCACAGCATATGAGCACAATGGGATACTCAGCAGAAACAGCTCACACCTCACAAGTGGTAATCATGCCATAAACCAAAAATGTTTCTCTTTCAAAATGGGAAAAGGCTACAGCTGTTGTATGCATTGGAAATGCTGTGATTTATAATCTACGCTATTTCTCAGTTATGGATTTTAGATTTATATACACAGAATGGATTTGGTGTGTAACCATACAAAGGTTCAAGCAAGGTCACCAGAACTGTGAGCTGTAATTTTAGTGTGGTTTTATGTATTACTATTGTTAAAGTCAGGCCTATTCCTCACGCAGGGTGAGGAAACTACCTTTTCCCCTTGGAAGCAAAAGCTCTTTTATGGGAGCTTTTAAGCCTGACTCGCTTAATGGGAGAAATTCCATTGACAATTCAGCTATGATGAGGAGAAGTTACTCTGAGGCTCTTAGATACATTTTTCTTCAGTACAGATATAGGAATATGTGAAACTTGTGAATGACACTGTGTAAATGACACAACAGTTTATACACAGGACCCCTGCCCGTACAAGGTTTCATTTTATTACCTGCTAGAATGGTAATGCAGACTTCCAAAGAATAGCAAGGAGAGACAAGATAGCCTTCTTAAATGAACAATGCAAAGAAATAGAGGAAAATAACAGAAAAGGAAAAGCCAGAGATCTGTTCAGGAAAACTGGAGATATCAGAGGACACTTTGGTGCAAGGATAGACATGATAAAGGACAAAAATGGAAGGGACCTCACAGAAGCAGAAGACATCAAGAAGAGGTGGCAAGAATACACAGAGGAATTATATCAGAAAGATTTGGATATCCTGGACAACCCAGGCAATGTAGGTGCTGACCTTGAGCCAGACATCCTGGAGAGTGAAGTCAAGTGGGCCTTAGAAAGCCTGGCTAACAACAAGGCCAGTGGAGGTGATGGCATTCCAGCTGAACTATTTAAAATCTTAAAAGATGATGCTGTTAAGGTGCTACATTCAATATGCCAGCAAGTTTGGAAAACTCAACAGTGGCCAGAGGACTGGAAAAGATCAGTCTACATCCCAATACCAAAGAAGGGAAGTGCGAAAGAATGCTCCAACTACCGCACAATTGCACTCATTTCACACACTAGCAAGGTTATGCTCAGAATACTACAAGGTAGGCTTCAGCAATATGTGGACCGAGAACTCCCAGATGTACAAGCTGGATTCCGAAGGGGCAGAGGAACTCGAGACCAAATTGCTAACATGCGCTGGATTATGGAGAAAGCCAGAGAGTTCCAGAAAAACATCTACTTCTGCTTCATTGATTATGCAAAAGCCTTTGACTGTGTGGACCACAGCAAACTATGGCAAGTCCTAAAAGAAATGGGCGTGCCTGACCACCTTATCCATCTCCTGAGAAACCTATATGTGGGACAGGAAGCAACAGTTAGAACTGGATATGGAACAACTGATTGGTTCAAAATCGGGAAAGGAGTACGACAAGGCTGTATATTGTCTCCCTGCTTATTTAACTTATATGCAGAGTACATCATGCGGAAGGCTGGACTGGAGGAATCCCAAGCTGGAATTAAGATTCCCGGAAGAAATATCAACAACCTCTGATATGCAGATGATACCACTCTGATGGCAGAAAGCGAGGAGGAACTAAAGAACCTTGTAATGAGGGTGAAAGAGGAGAGTGCAAAAAACGGTCTTAAACTCAACATCAAAAAAACTAAGATCATGGCCACTGGTCCCATCTCATCCTGGCAAATAGAAGGGGAAGATATGGAGGCAGTGACAGATTTTACCTTCTTGGGCTCCATAATCACTGCAGATGGAGACAGCAGCCACGAAATTAAGACGCCTGCTTCTTGGGAGGAAAGCGATGACAAACCTTGACAGCATCTTAAAAAGCAGAGATATCACCTTGCCAACAAAAGTCCGAATAGTCAAAGCTATGGTTTTTCCTGTAGTGATGTATGGAAGTGAGAGCTGGACCATAAAGAAAGCTGACTGCCGAAGAATTGATGCTTTTGAATTGTGGTGCTGGAGGAGACTCTTGAGAGTTCCCTGGACTGCAAAGAGAACAAACCTATCAATTCTAAAGGAAATCAACCCTGAGTGCTCAGTGGAAGGACAGATCCTGAAGCTGAGGCTCCAATACTTTGGCCATCTCATGAGAAGAGAGGACTCCCTGGAAAAGACCTTAATGTTGGGAAAGTGTGAAGGCAAGAGGAGAAGGGGACGATAGAGGATGAGATGGTTGGACAGTGTCACCGAAGCAACCAACATGAATCTGACACAACTCCGAGAGGCAGTGGAAGATAGGAGGGCCTGGCGTGCTCTGGTCCATGGGGTCACGAAGAGTCGGACACGACTAAACGACTAAACGAAACGAGAATGGGGTTGCCACATTGACGTATCTAGATAACTTTTATATTTATGGAATAATATGTTAACTAGAGGAGGTTACTTTGTGCTGATGGGGTGCTTTCATCCTAAAACAGTCTCAGTTTAGCTCTGCATTAGATATCAGATGTGGTTCCATTTAAAAATTATTTTAGCACATTGTCTTTTTAAAAAGTGATATTACAATTTAAGGTCCTAGTGTGAAATGAGCCACAGGAAAGAAAGGTAATGAGGTAACCAGATTTTGCTTATTTATGTTTCTCGTGTTCTGATTTTCCGTGGCTGAATCGCTCTGTGGTTTAGGTATCCGGCTGCATAGTCAGAGATTGGGAATTTGATTCCCCACAGTGCCTCCTATAAGTAGAGCCAGCCTGTGTGGCCATGGGCAAGCTGCACAGTCTCAGGGTGCCCTCAGAAGAAGGGAAATGTCAAACCACTTACGAATATTCTCTACCTGGAAAACCCATAAGTCAAAATCAACTTGACAGCACATGTTTATTATACTGTTATACTCTGCTACAAAAATTGATAGGCTTATCACCTCCATTATTGGGCACACAGAGAAAGGTCTCTCAATTCTTCTGTTGCTCTTCCAGGTTTAATCATTGGTGATGATGGTGGTGGAGAGCCATGAACTGTATTTCCCTGTGTTCATCTTCCACTACATCATTGATTATTCCTCAGTCTAGTAGTTTCATTTGAAGAGAAGACGCACCAAGCCCCTGGTCATTTTGTAATTTTAGTAATTTTGCACATGTCAGCAGGATCTTCTTTTTGAGGTGGAGCAGCTAGACTATGCATACTATTCTGAACATTACAGATTTATAGAAAGTGTAGGAAAATTCAAAAATCAGTGTTGTGACGATAAGCTTGATTGTTGTTTTTCTATTATGTGCTGTCAAGTCAGAACTGACTTATAGCAACCCTAATAGGGCTTTTGGGACGTGGTGGCGCTGCAGGTTAAACCACAGAAGCCTCTGTGCTGTGAGATCAGAAGACTAGCAGTGGTAAGATTGAATCCACGCGACAGAGTGAGCTCCTGTCACTTGTCCCAGCTCCTGCCAACCTAGCCATTCGAAAGCATGTAAATGCGAGTAGTTAAATAGGTAGCACTTCGGAAAGGTAACTGTGTTCTGTGTCTAGTTGTGCTGGCCACGTGACCACGGAAACTGTCTACGGACAAACGCTGGCTCTATGGCTTGGAAACGGGGATGAGCACCGCACCCTAGAGTCGGACACAACTGACTAAATGTCAAGGGGAAGCTTTAATAGGGCTTTCAAGGTAAGTGAGATATTTAAGGAGTGGTTTTACCAGTTCTACTCCTCCAGTGAGCTTCCATGGCTGAGTGGAAATTGAACATAGGCCTCCTGAGTCCTAAGTCATCACTTTATACACTACAGTGCACTGGGTACCTATAACCAACTTTAAAAGACAATTTAAAAAATAACAGTAGTTATCCTTTACTGATGTTCATGTTCCTGTCGGTCCTTAGTCCTGCACCAAATAATTTATTTTTTTCCTTACTAAACACCAAAATGAATTATTTCCCACAGGACATAGATAGAAATAGACAATGCTGCTGTGTAACAAATTTTGTGCGCATGTTCAGCAGATCAATTCTGCTAACATTTACATAGGTAGTGGTTTCCAACCTTGGGTTCCCAGATGTTCTTAGACCACAGCTGGCCAACAAAACTAGTGGTGAAAGCTTCTGGGAGTTTTGGGAACCACTGACAAAAACGGAAGCGGTGTAGGTTGGCCAATGTTTACAAGTTGAAGCACCAGGTACATTTGTTTAGCAGGGAGGATAACGTGATCTGCCACCTTTCTCAAATGTCCCTGCTTCCTCTCAGGGTGCACCTTCATATGATGCCTTTGAGAAGTTGTGGCTGGGAGGGAGCTGCAGTCAACGTCAATCAATCCAGTGGCAGGCATTGTTCCCACTCTATCTCAGTGGTCTTTTTCTAGTCAGGGTTCAGTTAGTGTTCTGTGTTTTAGACTATGTGATTTATGTAGTCAGAAATGAACAGTTAGAGTGAAGTGTTTTGTCAGCAACATAATCAGTCAGTTAGTTTAAAATGAAGTAAATTAAGTAGTTAAGCTTGGTACTGTAAGAAGTTAATATTTCCACAAAATATATTTGTTTTTATACAAGGAGAACTGTGAGTAAACAGAAATATTTTATTTTTTCTAATTTATCTGAGTGACTGTATTGAAACAAATAATTTGGAACTGAGGTAAACTAACAAATAAGAAGTAGTCTAAGGGAGACTTAGACAACAGAGGACGAGATAGTTGGACAGTGTCACTGAAGCTACCAACATGAATTTGACCAAACTCCAGGAGGCAGTGGAAGACAGGAGGGCCTGGAGTGCTCTGGTCCGTGGGGTCACAAAGAGTCAGACATTACTTACCGACTAAACAACTAAGGGAGACTAATGTTCAATCTGCTCTGTATGTTTTTTGACCTTACTGAACCATTTCTTCTTCTTCTTCTTCTTCTTCTTCTTCTTCTTCTTCTTCTTCTTCTTCTTCTTCTTCTTATTATTATTATTATTATTATTATTATTATTATTATTACTACTACTACTACTACTACTACTACTACTACTACTACTACTACTGCTATTGCTATTGCTATTGCTATTGCTATTGCTATTGTTATTGTTATTACACTCAGCTCTGCAAAAACAAACTCCAGCAACAGTAGCTGGAGGAAAATGACTTTCGCAAACATCTTTGTAAACAAATGTATTTTTCTGTGTATAAGATGATACTTTTGTCTAAAATCTTCAGACTAAAAATTGAGGGTAGCCTTATACACAGAAGTAAGCCGAGGAGAAAACCACACAATTGCAAAACTGCCCATACTTTGCCTCTGTAAACAGGCTTCCTCCAATCGCAAGGCTTAGCTTCCTACAGCCAGGAGACTTAGCTTCCTCCAATCATGAGCCTTACGTAACTGATGTCAGCTGATGCTAAACAATTTGAACACACCTTTCTGAAGGTGGAGCATGTAGGCACTGTTCAGATGCAACAAGGTAATGTTGGGTTGTTCTGAGCGCAGAGGCTGAATAAACTGATATGCTCAAAGCTAAGAGTGATGTGTATTCGCGAAGGCTAAGTGTGATGCATAATGTTATAGTACTGGTGTGTAAATATTACCTAATTACTAAATAAAAATGGATTCTGTTTTATATTTAAAATATTGATTTCTTAATTTGGAGTTAGAAAAGTGGGGGTGGTGTCTTATACATAGGGGTGTCTTATACACAGAAAATACAGTACAGTATTTCTGTTGTAACACTAGTATTTTCGAATGGCTTGGCAATTGCAGTAATTAAGACCCATTAGCCTTAAAGAAGACCCTTTCCAGATAGAGATGAAAAACACTATGGCTTTTTTTTTTGTCAAGATCAATAACAGCTGCCTGCGTTTTTTTTATTTTGTTTGATCCTACTTTCTCCACCCCAATATTTTTCATAACCTTCTTAGAAGACTGAGAAGGTCAATTTCTTTCTACATCACCCTTGGCGGCTGTGGTGATGAGTGGGTGGCAACAACCCTCTTCTCCGCTTCCCAGCTGCTGCTGTGGGCATATTTTGTTATTTTGGTATCCTTTTCCATCCCACGATATGAATCAGGATGCCAGTTCCCACAACCACATTTCAATGTGTTACATGACACTGAAAAGCACACCCACTGCAGCTGTTCCTACTTTAAAATATTCCAACACCCTCATGTAGAAGCAGAGATGTACATGAACGAAAATCTAACAAGAGAATGAGGGTCTCATGCATAACTGCTTTTGAAAACAGCTGTATTTAGAAAAGGGCAGGGGAATCTTTGACCCTCCAATTTTTGGGCTCTGCTACCCATAATCCCTTGCCATTGGCCATGCAGGGTTAGGCTGATGAGATTTGTAGGCCAAAATGACTGGAGGCCCAACAGTTCTCCACCACAACTTGCAGTCATGAGGCTGTGAACAGAGCTGTTAATGAAATCGCACAACCGCGGGTGTGCAAATATTGTACCTCCTGTTTTTTTTTTCAGTCCAAATAATTTGTCTTACAAATAGCAATCAATTTGCTTTAAGCCATTTTGTACTCTGTCTGCTTTGATTCATATCTGAATAGTCAAAACTATATATGCATTTGTAGAGGTTACAATAGAGGGAAAACTTGAAAATGGGGGAAAATAAAGGATTTGGATCTGGGATGGGAGACTGAGACTCAGTGCCATCAATTATTGCTTGGCCTCCAGAGTGCAGGCAAAGCTTGAACCAGTTTACCTCCTTCCTTCCCCCTCACCAACCAAGAATCATGAAATATATTCAAATTTATTCAACTAAAACATTTGTTGAATGGGGGGAAAGGCTATTTTCTGTTAGCATCTATCTCAGTGGATAGAATGTTTGATTGCTGACTTATGTGCCATGTTTCCAGCCGCCTGTTTAGAATACAGGCATGACCAGTGGAGGGGGGTGGAGATCTAAGGTTCTAGAAAAATAAAAATAAAAACCAAATAAAGTACAAAACTGAGAGGTGGGAATAGCTTAAGTCCTGTTCCAATTCTAATGTAACCTAGTGCTGTCAAGCCACCACCAATTTATAGTGACCCTATGAATAAGTGATCTCCAAAATCTCCTGTCTTCAACAACCCTGCTCAGCTCCTATAAACTCAGGACTGTGGCTTCTGTGATGGAGTTATTCCATCTTATATTTGATCTTCCTCTTTTCCTGCTGACTCCAAACATTCCCAGCATTATTGTCTTTTCCAGCAAATCTTGTGTTCTCCTGATGTGTCCAAAGTTTGTGACCTACCCCACTCAAATCCTGCATAAGAGACTCAGACACCAGCGGCACTTTCACACACACAGGAATTCAACAGATTGGATTCTAAGGTGTAACACAAAATGAGATCTGCAGCTACCTAAAAGTAAAGAAAAAAAATTTCTCCTATGCACAGCCACCATACTGAAAATGAAAGCAATGCAAATAGTAATCTCTCACAGACTAACACCATTCTTCATCTTGGCAAGATGTGAACTGACTGCAGTTCATGGGAAAAGAGAATTTATCTGGTCAATCCAAGCCCTTCTAGGGGCTCTATGATTGTCACTTCTTGGAAATCCTGGGTTTTTCATTGGTGCTTCAACTGTCAATCTTCTTTTCCGTTTTGTTTCCAGGTTCCAGGTGGGGCATGATGGTGCCAAGTACTGTAGTGGGGTTTTTAAAATTAGTTTTCTTAAACCACAGAACCAAAGCAACATTTGGCACTTTGGAGAGTCCTGATTTGATCCAGGGCTTAGTCTGAGCTTCTTCAGTTCCTTTTGGATCAGTTCAGAAATTAACAAATACCCCTATTTGGCTTTGGATTCTGAATGATTTCCACAACTGCAACACATCCCTACTTGCAGCCATCATCATGTGCAATTATCTTCCCCTTCCGTCTCCTCTCTGAACACGTCTAGGAACCTGCTTTGTTATTGAAACTGCTGGGAACAAAGAAAGATGATGACACAAGCACATCCCTTTCCCCATCAGGCATATGGATAGTGTGTCATTTAACCTTTAGCTCCTGCTTGTTGAGCAGGGTGAGATGTCAAATATTTCTAAGTGAGCTTTTGGCAAGGGTTTGAGCATCTTTCCACAACCATTTGCGAAGCCAGTGTACCCTGCGCAGTCAGTCAGTGTGGCTGCAGCCCAGATTTGCTTTCCTTCTCTTCCCCACCCGGTCCTGCTTTCCCTGACCACTTCCTTCAGACAGAAACAGGAAATCCAGGACAATGAAGTGATCACCCCTGTCCCCTCTGAAAATCTATAACTACTTGAAATGTCACTTCCTGTTTTTGAAAGTAGGCATTTAAATACTCGCTCTCTTCCATGGCTTGGGGCCCACCACTGAGGACATGAAAATATATAGTATCTGAGCTCTCTCACTGGAACAATCCAGATTTTCTTACATAGCTTTTTAAGTTATAATGAGTGCTTCCAATGAATGGCACAAGGGCTAATTTGGGAATTCTTTAAAAATAAAAACAAACCTCCTTCCAAGCAGTGGTTATATTTCTGGACAAAAAAACAATGTAGCATTGCTGAACCAGACAACAGGTCTCTTTTGAGACTAGCTTGTCCAAATCACTGCAATTTTCAAGGATTTATTAAAACAATTTATAAAAGTACAGCTTGATCCTAGACATGTCAACTCCAAAGTAAACCCTGGAGGTCCGGGTGAGTTGCTTCCTTTTAAAGCTGATTCATCTATAATCAGTTCTGTAGTGGGCCAATGTCTGATGAAGCAAGTGGTCTACTCAAGTGAGCAACCAGTAAAGTAATGTTTTTAGAGAAAATCTGCATGGATATTTGTTCTGCTGTTTGGTGCATTGTTCAGTTGGGTTGGTTCACTCTTTTTTCCAGTGTCCACAGGCAGACCTTGCTGGAGCAGATCAATTTGTTCCTTTTAAAACTCCTCTTAGGGCTTCTACTATTTTGGTGCAAGTTGAAGGGGTCCAAGTTAATCCATTCCCAGTGAGTGTGCTCACTTGAAATGGACTAAATTGGAGCCTAAATTAGAAGCAACTTCAGGTGTCAATTTCTGGTATTCTGAAGGGGCCTATTGGGCACTTCAGGATATTGGACCTAGAACCCTTCCTCTGATCTTCTGTGGAGGGTCAGGGGAAGTGATTTTTTTAATGTCTGGTAGATTATCACTAATATAATGTATCACTTTATTTAAATTTAATTATTTTTCTTTGCTTGTTTTGTGCATTGCTGATTGAGAAACTGCCCACAGCCATGGTTTCAATTTTAATTGAAATGGATCATACTACAAAGGGCTTTTTGCCATTGAGGCAGGAGGAGTGCACCAAATGGCACATCACTTCTCCCCTCAACCTCAACTGACCCTTTATAGTCCAATCCAGACCACACCAAAACAGGTACTCTGGACAGGCCTTCAGAAGCCTATTCATGGAACACGCAATTTCCATGAGTAAAAAATACTGGGAATGGAGAAAGCCTTCTTGCAGAAACTGGTGATCATATGGATTTTATGTTCTCTCTCTGACACTCTCAATTTGGAGAAAGGAAGGAGGCATCTACCACTTATTGACCCCACAGTTTGCATCAGACTGTGGCACAGAGAAAATTGAAATAAAAATAGGAACTACACAACAGAAAGCTAAGCACAGAGAACCCTCATGGGGAATTGCTTTTGTCTTTGTTGTTTTTTAATGGGATATCTTTTTTTTTCTTTTTTTTTTTTTTGCTGTAAGCTTCCCTCTCTTTTCTCTACTTTTTGGCCTGTGCCATTGCCTGTTCCAATATAAAGAGATAGAAGAAGGAGCTGTTGTCTCCAAACAGGTTTTCTTTTCTTTTTTCTTCTTTTCTTTTTTAAAGAAAACAGCTTCAGAGGAATTAGCAATAAGCCACTTTGGAAAAACTGAATGTTAAAAAAGAAATGGAAATCACCAATTGACACCTTGTCAGATCAAAATGTGCTGGTGGTTAGTTTACAACCAGAATGAAAAGAAACTTGCCTCTGTCTTTCATGATGAAGTTGCTATAGTCATGGGGACAACTACAATGATTTCACCCACAGAAATCAGCAGTGATGCACTTTGAAAAACTGCATATCAGAGCGGATCCAAGTTTATTTCCCCTCACTGTGTACTCGCATCTCAACTTGGCTTATTTACTGCAGATAACATTTCTTATTGATTTTTCTTTTAATTCTTTGACATGGGAGTCACTGATATGGATTCATTGGTTATCCACCAGCTTAGTTCCTACTTTGTGCTTGTGATGCAACCATAGACTGTTCAGCTGATTAGTGTTGCTCTGATGTCATATATATATGATATAGTGAGTCAACTCCTCAATAAGCTTTGGAGTTTTGCCTCTTTGACAAGGGCTGGACTTGATGATTTATGGGGTCCCTTCTAGCTCTGCAGTTCTAAGATAATGATGACATTGATGATGACGACAAATGGACCGACTCTAACTGTGATTTCTTATGCTAAAGTAAGTCACAATTAGAGTAGGCCATTTAAAAATCAATAGAGCTTAATGAGGACTCACCAAATCCCCATTGATTCCATGGGCCTAATCTGGTGTGATTTACTAAACTAAGCAACAGGATTTTGGCCTTAGTACGTAAAAATTACTTTTCCTGATGACAGCCTTTAGAATCCATCAGGTAGCATGGCCACTGACTGTGGGATTGTGGGAGTTGTTCTACAGAAAAGTCACTTTTCAGAGCTTTAGTCAAACTAGATATCATTTACAAGATTAGCAGAGACGTTGATGGCTTTTTCAACGATCATTTACAGTTGCAAGAAATGTGGAGGAAAACTGAATTCTTTCAGGATGGGAGTCATAATCCAGATTGGGAAACCTGTGCCTCCAATGGAAGCTTGTTTTCCTAACATAAGTAGCAGACAGAGGGGACATTTTGCTGTGAAGCAAAAGGTTGGAAGTTTGATTCTCACTGTGTCTCTGGATTCATTGACTGACAAGGTGTGAAGAGGAACTGATTAAAGCGGCCATTCCTCAATTGTCTGGGGGGGGGGAGGAGGTGACACGGTGTTACTTAATTTACCCCTGGGAATGTGAGAGATGTCTCTGGAAGAAGGCCAGGATAGGGAGAAGGCAGAAGGAGAACAACCAATAGTGGAAGGTTTTCTACAGAGGATAGAGTGGGAGGAAAAGGCGGGAAAGAAGAGGAGTTGGGGTTCAGAGCAGCAGATAGATGCAAGGAAGGAGAAAAGTGGAAAGAGGAGTGAGCAACAAGACAAGGGAGAAGAACCTTGTGTATTCTCATTCCCAAAGAGATGCTGTAGTGACAGAGGAGGCAGACCCGTACACGGACACGGACCAACAGGTATTGAAGTGCAGTTAGGGGAGCTGGACCCACTAGAATGGAAGGTCCCTGGAGAAAGGTGGTGCGGAAGGTCCCTGGAGAAAGGTGGTGCGGAAGGTCCCTGGAGAAAGGTGGTGCGGCCGGAGCCTATCCCCCCTGGGGAGACACCTCGTGAGGGAGAATGTGCATGTCACCTGTGCTGTGGGACCATATGCGTAGCAAGGAGCACCCCACTGAGGAAACCAAACAATCTGGAGCGATTTGGGATATCACCGCGTGTAGGGAGAGAACTAACCAGATGGGACTGCTGACGTTATGGACTGCTTCACCTATGTTTAATGGTTTTGTTGGACCTACAGAAGTTATTGTGCACCCTTCCCCTCCGGATGATAGTAAATGTTCCCTTAACGATGTTATGCCTCCTGTGGTTAATCGCATCACAGAAGAGGAACTGCTAAACACAGAACAAGAACCAGTCACACAGGTTCCCCTCTCAGTTCCAATGAAAATTACAACAAGGGTGAAAAAATGAAGGTTCCCTCCTCCAGCTTCTTGCTTTGATCAGAGCCTACTATGTCACATGTTGATGAAACTGATTTTAATCTGTACTTTTTATCCATGTTCTATGACAGCTATGTTGTCCCTGGTGTTCTTAACCGGAACAAAAACACCTTTTTTTGGAAATCGAAGCAGTACAGGACAATCTCTTGCAAAGTAAACAAATGCACTAGAGGGAGTAGGGTCTTAAGCAATGCATACTGTGTTGGGAGAAAACCTGGGCAATGAGCCCTCGCAAGAGCACAGAAAGGTGCTTGCAACACCCTGTCTTTATTTGGAAAACATTAGAGGGTGTGGTTTCACAATGCAGATAAATGGGAAAATAGGGCTATCCTCTCCTAGAATGGGAATCTTTGAGTCTCAGCATTTTGTAGCAGTCGCTGATGGACTGCAAGAAGTGGGACAACTTGCAAAAGAGACGGGATGAATCGCTCTTACTCAAAACACATGCAGTTACTGGAAAATCGGCTGAAGTAAACTGCTCCAAAAGCAAACTAAACAGCAAGTTATATGCTTGTCTGATCACCTCCAATGTTACCTTTAAAATGCTAATTGAAAAGAATTTTATTCCTACTACTGATAGAGGGAATATTACATAAGATTTGTTTCCTTCCCCCCAAGGGGAGAATGCTCAACACACACACCAGCAAATTTAAAGAGGTTAACGTCTGATACATGGGGGAGGTAAGCAGAACTCCCAGAAGGGAGAATTGTGGTATTTGTTGTCCATAAAATTCAAAAATCTCATCCCTATTGCTCAGCTTTGCAGCCGGGTTTTCTGTAAGCTTTCTTGGAAGTAAATAGCACTGGGTTCAAAGGGACTTTTACTCCTAGTAAATGATACAATGATACAAGTAAATGTAGTATATGATACAATGTTGTTGTAGATAGTGGATAGACTGGCAGATTAAGAGTCAGGGAGCCTGGGTTCAAATCCTGAGACAACCATAGAAGATCCCTGGAGGTTTGGAACTGGTAGAACCGCTCCTTAAATGTTCCACTTACCTTAAAAGCCCATGAAGTGGCCACAGTGCCAAAAAACATAAGCCGTTTGAAAAGTAAATAAATCGACAGCAACGTTCCCAAGTGCAGAATTGATATGAAATAAATCAATACAACATCGGTACAATTTAAATCAACCCCACCAGAGAGGAGGACATTAACCAGTGAAACAATTTTAAAAACATGCAGAATCAGTATAACTAGGGGTTTTTTTTTGTTTGTTTTTGCCTTGTGTGATCAAACCCTTAGTTCTCCTGGGAATATGCATTTCTGCAAGGGAGGAGGGGCATATATAGATATAACTTAACTATTTTAATCATAAAAATGTGTTAACTTTTAAAGTATTAGATAAAGTAATTTTCTCCCACTTTATGGGGAAAGTAAAAAAAAAAATCACTAATGCATTAATTTTAGCATGTTATTTCCAAGCTATGGTCTGCATAAAATAAACTGTTTGCTTATCCAGTGTTTTGAAATTGAAATCAACTGTGCTGATTTGTTTTCCTAGGTGCATTTATTTGTTGATTCTCTTGATGGGGTAGGAAGTATATTCATCAAGAATTGGGGAAATACATTAAATGGAATTAGCTTTGAATTTCAAAGTCCTCCACACATAGCTTGTATTCCAGGCATGTAACAGAAATGTAATATAAGTAAGTTGAAGTGGATTCAATACAAGTGCCATGTTTATCACATGCAGGGCTGTTGGCAAGTCTTTGGTATCAAGCCCCAAGCCTGAGTTCCTATTAAAAACAAGCTTTCTTCTCCAGAGGGAGTGGATGGGTTCCAAGTCATAAGTCATGTCCGAGTCCTTGGGGGGGGGGGGGAAGCCTGAGTCAAGTCACCGATGTGACTTAAGTCTGACTTGACAATGAGTCACACAACTCCAGTCTCCATCCCTGATCACGCATAAGAAGAGATTGATCTCTTGAAAATGTGAAGCAAAAACAACCAAACATTTAACCTCTCTATTAACTTGTGTGATATGCAGATAAATGGGTCTGGTTATGCTTCTCTTCTGCTTTTCATTTGGGAGAAAGTCTGGGTCTAGCAAGCTGATAATTCTGATATTTGTTTAAGAACAATTATATTTTTTTGTAAAATCCCTTGCAGAACCAAACCACCCGAATTGAGGGGGCCCCTATAAAACTGACCTGCATAAACAGCAACAGGTTTGCTGATCTGTCTTGAGTTTGCCATTGAATAGCTGATCTAGAACAGAGCTAGACCTAGATCGGGGATATGCATCCTTTCCTGGAGGAAGACATTTTACTTGTTGCTAGTTATTTGGTAGTAAATTTTGAAATAGAGGTGTTCTTCATGAAAGGCCTTCCCCAGCTCCTGGGAGAATTTCTTCATTTCTAGAGCTGTAAGCCATTTCTTTTCTAAATCTAACAGTATATAATGGCTCATTCAAGGCTAAGCCCTCACCAATACACATTACAACAAAGACAGCTCACAGAAGGCTACAGCAAAACTCAGAAGGAAGAGGGAAAATTCAGGGTGCTGATAGGTAAAGGTAAAGGATCCCCTTGACATTTAGTCCAGTCGTGTCCGACTCTAGGGGGTGGTGCTCATCCCCATTTCCAAGCCGTAGAGCCAGCATTTTGTCCATAGATAGTTTCTATGGTCATGTGGCCAGCATGACTAGACCCGGAATGCCATTACCTTCCCACCGAGGTGGTACCTATTTATCTACTCGCATTTACATGCTTTTGAACTGCTAGGTTGGCAGGAGCTGGGACAAACGATGGGAGCTCACTCCGTTGCGTGGATTCAATCTTACGACGGCTGGTCTTCTGACCTTGCAGCACAGAGGCTTCTTCTATTTAACCTGCAGCGCCACCACATCCCTTCCTGGGTGCTGATAAATAGGTCAAATAGTCCTGACACTTCAGCCCAGTGAGCTGCAAGTCCAGCGCTACTGTGTGCCATCTTATCTCAAGGTAACACATGATGCTAACAACATGATTAGCAAACACATTTTCTTATGGTGGCTATTTGTCCAAAAGGGCAGGTTGGGGGGAGGGGGGGAGAGAACATAAAATGAAGATTTCCATAAGATTTGCCTTTGCCAACTTAAATAGAAATTAAGAAAATTATAGTAATTTTAAAAGAAATATACTTTACACCTCCACACAACTGGATAGCGGGTCACTATACTCTGGCTGAATTTAGAGCTGTTGAACACCACCTGATAATTCCGGGGTTTGGATATCTGACTGCAAAGGCAGAGTTTGGGAGTTCTATTCCCCGCTGTGCCCCCTGTGAGTAGAGTCAGCCTCCGTAGGCTTGGGCAAGCTGCATAATCCCAGGGCACCCCCAAAGGAAGAGAATGGTAAAGTACTTCGAATATGCTCTATCTGGGGGAAAAAATGTTCTCCAGAATTGACCTGATGGCATACAGAAAGGCGCCTCCCAGCCAGACACACTACAGGCTGCATGTGAGGTTGTAAAATTTCAACAGAAACTTCCACAGAAACGTTCAGAGAAGGCTGGGCATATAATCCAAAAAGCCAGTATAATGCTGGTGAAATGGAAAGTCATCACTGCCTGTCAGAACTAATAATGCTGACTAGACCAATGGTATGACTGTATGGCAGTTTTCCATATTCCTAAGTCACACCCCAGAACCTTCAGATACATGAGAATCACTCTCCCTATTGTTTTAAAAATCAAGTTTCTAGCCCTCATGCTGAAAAGGCAGTATCAATTATTGGTAGTTTCCTATTATTGCTCAATCCTAATCAGCCTGCAAGCTCTGTTTTTCCCTTTGAGGGTGCCACATCACAGTAGCTGCACCAGGCATGTTCTAGATATAGTGATGGTTTCATGAAAATGTTTATTGCACTACCAGTATTTTTCTGGAAATTAACTTACACCAACATATGTACCAAATGTTTAAAGTAACAGTAATTTTTTATTTTTACCACTACAGAGCTTCCAGCTTCCTGGGGTTTCCTAGTTTAATGCCTTTTGGGCTACAATCGTATACCCTCTTATTTGTGAGTTAGCCCCATTTAACTCACTGGAGTTATGTATTTCTGAAAAAAACATGCAAAACAGTACTTTGAAAGTTCAGTTTTAAAGTACCGCAACAAATTAAACATTGTTATACTTATTTTTCCTGTTGTGATTCTCTGCTCTTATCAATAAACATTAAGCTGCAAAGCTATATTCTGTTCAGATTAATTTAATTTTTTTTTAATTTGCTTAATTTTTTTTTTCTTTACTAGTACATAGTCCTTTGCTAGGGATTCCTGCCAGGAAAAATCACAAGATTGAACCACATAAGGCCATGAGGTTGGGGGAGGGCTTATAAAATAAACATTATACCATATGTTGGCGGAAACATTTTACATTAAGTAGCTGCTCTCACTTTCTGGATTTTTATACGCACGGCCATCTGTTTGAGAATTATTAGAAATGGTTGTTTTCCAGCATTTATGTAACTAGGCAGCAGAGAGGAAATGACATCATAATGTCCTGAAGAATATTAGCCATGTCAATGTGAAGTAAATACGATGGACAAGAGAAAATGTTTTTCATATATAACCCTCTTCCTCCGTATCTTATCAATAACAACATTTCTTAGATAATGACTTAGCTTTCAGGTTTCCAGGTTTACTTGTTTGTCCGAAAAGCGACATCTAAAGAGAAATGAGGCCAGCTAGCTGTCTCAGTGGAAAAACCAAAATGATATGATCAGCCTTCAGTTGAGCTAAGATAATGCTGCCACCTTTGTTCTTTGCTCACTTTAACGAGTATCAAAAAGCAACTTTCAGCTATTTTTTTCCACACCTGAATATTATACTAAATAAAGTACAATACAATACATAAATAAACAAATCAATACATCATCCAGAATCCCTCAGCTAGAACATTCACTGCTCATATTGGTGGGCAAATTCTGGGCTTTGCATTCATAGAGTCGTAGAGTAACAGAGTTGGAAGGGGCCTATAAGGCCAAAGCTGATTCAAAGCTTTGGTGAGTCCTGAACAATAAAATATAATAGTGTGTGTGTGTGTATGGGGGGGTCTCCCTCCTCCCTCCCTCACCTCCTACCTAAATAGGTCACACAATATGGACAATGTAATATGACATAAATGACTCACTAAGGTAATGTTGGTAGCAGTAAATAAGTAAACAAACAACATAACAATTAAAAGAAAGTCTAGCTTATGACCATAAGCAAGCCTTCAGTATTAGAAAACAAAACGTGTACCCAGAAAAAAAGCACCTGCAATGAAAATAAGAGCCTTGGTGCCAAAGGGCTAAAGTGTTACCTCCTGTTACAGTACCAAAATAAACATACAGTATGTCAATTTGTATTCTCGAAGGCTTTTCAATTTGCAAATATGTCAATTTGCTGCTCGAAATGTAACTGGAATCCAGCATTGATAAGATAGTATACCGAGTCCAGAGAATCTGGATAAATCGTGCAGAGTAGTGCACTGCACAAGATGCAGGGAGGATTGCTTTGGGTAGGACTGCTCTTATAAAGGCAGTATTATGAAGTTTCAAATAGAAGACAACTTTTATGTTTTTTTCCTTGCTTTCTGTTTTGCAAATTCACGAATCCAGTTGTCAGAAAATGCTGCTTTTGATGCAGCAAAAAAGGAGACATTGAAAGCAATAAATAATTCCTTGTGAAAGAGAATATACTGTATGATATAATCTCTTTTAACAGTCTGTCCATTCTGCATGGTACATTCCAACATATTTTTTGGTAAGAGAATGCTTAGTACCAGCACCATTATACTTCTCAGAATAACTGTAATTTCCTGCCAAATGCTGGCACAGAGTAGGACCCTGTGAACAAGAAGTTCTTCTTTTGTTTAGGCCATAAGACCAGATAATTAGATGATATATTGTCATCTTCCTTATCTTGTACAACACTGAGAATGTCATCTTTAGCTACTGTTGTTATTCTCCTCAACTCACTCACCTTCTGTTGCCTCACATTTATAGAGTATCAAATCTTCTTCACACTCAAGAATATTGTCTGCTTCATCTGTGTTGGTGCTGTTCACAATAATCTCTTTAGGATCATCTCCTCTTTTCTCTGAAATAAGATCTAAACCTCCCATAGGTATGTCACAGTCTCCATCGTGGGATGTTGATGGCACAGGTTTACTTTTAAATTTTGCCCAAAACCTGGCAGCCTGCCCTACAGCTGCCTTCTTTTTCTTTTCTTTCTTACGCCTTTCTTTCCTTTTAAGAAATCCAGAATACTGTAGTTTGTTTATTTAAATTTTTTATCCCGCCTTTCTCCTTAAAAAGAATGTAAGGTGGCCCACATCATTAAAAATAGAATATGTAGAAGCCAAAAACAATAGCTATACAAATATTTTAAATTAATTAAACAAGTATCACATTGAAACAGTAAGAAGTTACAGAGGGTGCAAGTTATACTTCTTGCAAACACCATCTCCGGTCATATCAACACACTACAACATACTGTATACACATTCTACTTATTTAAATACTGTACACTCTTTAACTACTCTCTTTTGTTTATGCTTTGTTATCATTTGTAAAACATGTTTAACTGTCAGGAATGGTTGTAGTATAGTGACCTTGCTTGGCTGGAGAGTTGGCTGATTGTTTTGCAATGATTCTCAGTAAACTGCTGGCCAAGCCTCATTTCTAAAAGCACTTCCGTTTTCAGGGCTACTTTTTGTATACCCTCCTTAATTATTTTTACACTCTTGGCACACAGAATTTCACATCTGGACACAACATTGGCTTCTGACTTACTACAGGCCTTAAAGGAAATAAGCTTCATTACAATAATTTGCAAAAGAGTTTAAATGTATGTACAGTGCAATACAGTCTAAAAGTACCTACAGTGATCCTGACTTGGGGGAAAGAGCTAATCCAAAATTCATCGTAAAACATTTTTACTAAGAATTTTCTTGTCCTTATTTCCTTGTAAATAGAAGACCAGTTTGCGGCTTTTCCTGTCCAGCCATTTCTTGGTGTCTGCCTCTACTAATATTAGCACCACCACCACCACTACCATTGCTGTGCCCAACAAGGACACTAAGTAGAAGAACCTGTTGCAAAGAAAGCAAAATGCTAGCCAGGTTGCCAGCACAGTTGTTGTTTTTGCCAGTTCCCAAAGCGGTGGAAAGAAACGAAAGGCTTTGGATGTGGGAGAACAAAGATGTGCTACCACCACTGCGAATCGTGAGCGCCACCTCTGATAAGTTGTTGAAGTGATCCTGTTAAATCCCCCCTTCATAATTTCTTTGCCCACAAGTCAGATGGAGACCTTCAGAAGGCCAATTTTGAACTGTTATATTTCAGAAACAGAGAGAAATCACGTCTAAATCTTCCCCAGTCCTTCACAATAAACCTTTTGAAGCAATGGCTGAAACATAAGAAACAATGTTTTGCATTATAAAAATAGTTCAAAAGCTGTAGGCTCATACCAAATAATGACCAAAAAAAAATGCCCCAACATATAAGCAAACCCACCTGGAATACATTCTGAATTCTGTAGCACTGTGAGTTTGTGGCCTGGCTTGCCAAGACAGCAACATTATTTTAAATCAGGGTGTGGGGAAGGAGGAGGTCAACCCCTAGGGATGCAGAACCCAGAGATGCCAGCTGACCACTTGGCTTAGCGCAACAAAGCAAGATCTTGGCAAGCAGACAAAAAGTGGTCCCTAATTCCAAATGAACACCAGGTGGGTTTACATTTACTTTGGCAGGAAAGCAAAGCCTTTGAATTAATTTTTATACTGCTGGCGCATATGATTGCTGCTTATGTTTTCAAAGCTTTTCTGAAAAAACTCCAGACCTGTAGGTTTCAAACAGGGTTCCAAAGCACTCCAGAATCATCAAGAGCTTATTGGTTATATTGCAACCTGCACATGATGCCTTTGAGATGTTTTAGCTGAGAGGGACCTTTTTGGACTGGGGCTGCTGTCAATAGACTCAGCATCAGCCAATAGTTCCCTCTCTACCTCAGATTCTTTTCTCCACCTTTTTTTCTCTCTGGGTTCATTTAGAGCTTTAGCAATGGAGTCAGAAGTGGTTAGTTTGAGTGATGTATTCTCTCAACTATATAACTAGTCAGTTAGTCAGTAATGAAACTAATTAGCTGGTTACGCTCAGTGATGTAACAAGCTAACATTTGTAAACAATATAATGTTTGGTTTTTATCTCCAAAGAACTGTAAGTAAACCAAAACATTTTTTCTTTCTCATTACCAGAGTCTCTGAGTGAATGCATTGAGACAATAAGTGCCAATTGAGGTAAACTAACAAAAATGAGGTGGTCTACTGAGGGAGATTTGTAGCTCAATCTGCTCTGTAGGTTCTTGCCTAGACCATTTAATCTGCTGTGTAATTAGAGGAAGTTTAATTAAAGCCACACTCAGTTCCACACACACTCTGCCCTCCAAGAAAGCTTGTCAGGGATTCCTTGCTGACACAGATGGCCATATTCTGAGGGTCTATGAGCCATTTTCACCTCCCACAAACCTTGGAGGGCTGGCCTGAGGCAGCTCCCTCAAAAGCTCCCAAGTGGCACATCATGCCTCCCCATAGGCCTTGAGGGTTTGAGCCTAGGGAACCACAGAGTTTGGGTTGTTACATTGCCTGGTTGGCCAGGGGGTCTTTAGATGTGTTACCCAGTTCTCTTGTAGGCCATTAACTGGCCTGGATTTCCAACTTTAATTTTAACAACAACAACAAAAGTCTTTAATCATTATGGAAATGTAGAAGGCAAAAATCATTGTTCTTTTCTTTTTCACCTGTGAGAGAAATAAGCTCCCTATTTACTGTCTTGGAATATATTTCCTCAAAGCACAAAGCCATGGAGCAGTTTGATTGAAACCTTCAGTCAAGGACGCCATAGTGAGTCAGTGCCTCTCAGTTCCTGGGGAAATATTACAGTGTCGCAACACCCTGCCCTCTTTGCAGACAGGTGGGGTGCATTTGATAGAGTCGACAGCAAACAATAAGTAGAAAGTAGCAGAACTATGGAAATGGGGGGGGGGTGCTTAGGAGGTAAATGTCACCAAGAGTGGCAGAAAAGCAATGTAGTAATAAATGTGTATCATTTGCACACAATGCACTCCTGCATTATATTCAAATTATGTCAAGTTGCTTAATGGATAGATTTGCATAATATACAAACTAGGCATCTCAGATTTGGGTATCTGGAATATGGTGATCCTACCTGAGGACCACATGGAGCTTATGTTACAGTGGACCCTTGACTTACAGACGGCTTGACTTACAGACTTTTTGAGTTACAGACTTCTCTGGCCACAAAATTTAGGTTTGACTTGCAGACTGAGATTTGACTTACAGACCAGAAAAAAACCAAAATGGAACAAAAACAGCCTGTTACGGGATTAATCGGTTTTCAATGCACTGTAGGTCAATGGAGACTTGACTTACAGACTTTTTGACTTGAGAACCGCCTTCCAATACAGATTAAGTTCTCAAGTCAAGACCCCACTGTACTCCTGCTCAAGAAGTTCAGGAACAGCAGATTGAAAGATTGTGCTTCCACTTTTGTTGCCTTCTGTTGTGAATAGGCTCTTGGTTGGGTCTGAGATCTGCACCATACAAACAGGAGAGCCGGCCAGAGCTGGTCCTACTATTAGGCAAAGAGAGGCAGCAGATGCTGCAAGCTGGCAGAGTGTGGAGGGCTAGAACCTTTTTGAAAGAAATGCCCCCTTGAGCCATTGAGGTTGTTATCATTGCCCCCCTACCCACGGCAATATTTTTATTTATTTATTTATTTATTTATTTATTTATTTACTTACTTACTTACTTACTTACTTACTTACTTACTTACTTACTTACTTACTTATTTATTTATTTATTTATTTATTTATTTATTTATTTATTTATTTATTTATTTATTTATTTATTTATTTGGACATTTAAATCCAGTGACCCCTGAAAGTAAAATTCAATTGCAAGAAAATGAAATGTCCGGAAAAAAAAAACAGCCAGCCAACCACAACAGGACAACAAGAAAAGCCGAAAAAGCTGCCGAATTCCCACCCACCTAGGATGGACCTGAGCCAGCCCCGTCCCTAGAAATCCTGTCGCACCACCCCAAACTGACCCGTTTCTCTCCACACTTCCCTTGCAATGGGTGGAAAGGTGGGCGGGAAGGCAGGATGGACAAAGAGGGCTTGTCTCTCCCTCCCCACCTGGGTGCGAGGCAGCACTTCACCGGGCGAGTACGGGGACCTGAGAGACCCTTTCCTTCCACCCAATCCACACTCGGTGCTCCCCTAAGGGAGGAAGGAGAGACGTGGCAGGCAGAAAGAGCTGGATTGTCTGGCGGTGCCAGCACCGGATCCACTGCCAGCACTGCGGCTGCAGCCGCCTTCATAGGTTTGGCTTGCTCCAGCGCCCCCCTACCACCCTCCTTCTGTTCTGCCGCCCCCACGCCGCCCCTTTTCGTTCTACCGCCCCCCTGAAAAATGAAACCGACCCCTGGGGGGCATTATTGCCCACGTTAAGAACCACTGGGCTAGATGTATCACATGACCTGTCTGTTGGCCTCTTGCCAATCCACTTTCTGTGCAGTGTCTCGCACTCATCACCAACTATGTTATGCCTTTAGCCTAGCCCACTCCACATGGGTGTTATGAGAGCAAACATGGGAAGGAGGACTGTGTGACCTGGAGGAGGGTCAAGATGCAGATGTAGTTAAAAATAATGATGCATTAGTGAGAACGTAATATCTCTGGCAGGCAGAGCATGTGTGCTACCACTGAGAGCCTAACTACACAGAGCACAAAAAAACTATTTTAAAAAAATCAGTTAAAATAAATACCAGACATTAAGGTGGAGGGAGCAAGTACAATGGTCGTCAGCAATGCTAGATGGAAAAGCAAGGTTTAAATCTTCCCAGCTGCAAATTCAGTAAAGGTGGGAGTTTTTCTCTCCTAATCCTAATTACCTCACAGCAGCTGGCAAATTTTATTGAAATCTTATCTTAAACATGCTGCTATTCCAGCAAGTTACATTTCGTTTGCCTGTCTTATTCTCTAAACAGAAAATCATTGTGGTATAGTGGATAGATTCTTAATCTAGGACTTAGGAATCACAGGTTCAAATCTAAGCCATGGAAGCTCACTGGTGTGGCAATGGTAAACCATTCCTTCAACATGTCATGTATCATGAAAACCCAGTCAGAACTGCCATAAATTGGAAGTGACATGACAGCACATAGCAGCAAAAACACTACCAAAGGATCACCTTGCTGAAACCCTCCTATTTAGCATTCTTTCCATCAACGGCAATTATAGGTTGTTTCATTGTAAAAAAAAAAAATGTTGTGCCACTTTTATTTTTGCTATTGTTTTCTCACGATATAAGATCAGAATGGTCAGACACAAGACTTGGGCAGGTGGTGCCTAACTGCAGTTCATTCTATGGCAGCCATCTTTCACATCTCCAAGGAGACGGGCTGACCCTTGCTGCCAATATCCTCAGAAGTGGAGGAATCCAAAGCAGTGAAATCATGGAATCCGAGGCTTTTGCTACATTACATCACTCCGAGAGCTAGGGATCAACACCATGAGCAAAAAGAAGAATGCCAGGAAGAAGGAAGCCAGGGCAACTGCGGTAAGTAAGCATAATGGACTCTTTTTTTTTTTTTTTTTTTAGTTTTCTGGGTTTAGCTCTGCATGTAAGGTTTCAGAAAGAATCTAGTACCCATGCTCATGAATGATCCTTTGTGGCTTTTGTATGTGCCCATGTTGCAAGAGAAGAGATTGTGAGGGATGCTCATGGCTCAAAGATAGGATTGTGTCCTCCAGTTCTGTAAAAATTCTCTCAGGTTGGACTGCCTGAACTTCAGCAAAGATCCTAATAAGTTCCATATGTCCTGTAATTTTCCTTGTTCTTTTCTTTTTCTCCTTCTCTCTCTTTCTTTTTAAAGAGCACATTTTCAAAGCAGCAAATGTTTTGACGGCTCTCGGCTCACGGAGGGCCTGAATGCTGTTATGCACATCATTTAGCATTTCACAAGGCCCCCACTGTTAAATTCTGGGAACACGGCCAGGGTGACCTACCTAATGTTGCATTAACTAGCTCTAAAGAAGAGAGCAAGAGGTTTGGTATGGGTGGGGGCAACGGAAGGGGGGGGGCGAGAGACAGAGATTTTAACTATTGTGCTGCCCTGAAGTATATCTGGAACGTGATCATTTCTTTGCAGCACAAGTCATTCGTCTAGGCAATATTTGCAAAAGTAATTGGTTTGGTGTCTTTTGGCAGCAATGGAAGAGAAAAGCTTTCTAAAAACAACAGAATCTATTTTCAAAAGCAGCACAAGCTTTTAAACAGGAACCAAAACCATACTGGACGCTTCTGTACACAGATTTATTCAGAAGAATATCCCACTGACTTCATCTCAAAGGAGTCTTTCCTCTACATCTAGCCTGCATAAATAGCTTTCGCATATTGGAGGGCTTCTCCTTGCGGTGGAGAGAATGGGACAATTTTCTCTCTACTATTAAAGCACACTCTTCTCAAGAAGAAAAATGAGGAAGAAGAGCATTGTGTTCCATTCATCTTAAAAGTGACTATGAACTTGCTGCCCTCTTGCCCAGCGCATGACGAAGGGCTGTAAAATGAATATCACCCTCCAGTTATCCCAGTACAGTGAACCAATCTACCCAATTCTTAGAACTTATGAACCTTTAGCATGAACTACCTTCTCTCTTTTTATGCAGCCCAGAAGAATGGGTCCAATGCTTACCTCCATGGGACTGCTGTACACTTTTCACAATCTGTCTTGCAGACTCTGGGATGGTAACACCTTCCACACTGTTTCCACCCTCTCTGTTCAACTAAAGAGGGTTTTTATGAGGTGTTGGGGCTGGTAACCCAAAGGCAAGGCATATGATTCATCAGAGAAGGGATAGCAACAAGATTGGCAGGAAATCAGGCAGGCAGTCAGCATGCAAATAGCTCAGCTTGCATCTAAGCAGAAATTTGCCTCAGCCGAGAAGCCAGGTCAGATCAGGAACTTGGTTATGTTGTGTGCCATCAAGTTGCTCCCAACTTATGGTAACCCTGAAAGAGTTTTTGAGGTATGTGAGATGTTCAAAGAATGGTTTACCATTGTCATCCCCCAACTCATGGCTGAGTGGAGATATTTTTGAATTCAGATGTCCCGAGGCATAGCGCAGGACTGTATCCACTACATCACACTGAGTCTGTTACAAGTTTTATTTAGAGTTTATTGGCACTTCCTGGCTGAAACGACACTCTCTGGAAAAAAAGACAAAACAACTCTGAAACTTAATTCCCTAAGGTCTGTCTGAATAAAAAGATATTTGCCTGCTGGCATAAGGACAGCAGGGAGGAACAAATCTGGGTGATCTAGACAGAGAGTTCTAGAACCCTCCAAATGGGCCTGTGAAGGTGCCTTCACAGGCCCATTTGGCCCTGCAGATCTCCAGCAGAGAATATAGTATTTTGGATTGCCTGGACCAAATAAGGTAGTATAAGGTAATTTCTTTGAATTAGAGTTACCAGATCTTTAGGCACTGGCTGAAATCTTAGATAACTGATATGCTGCTGAACAAAAGGCATATGAGGAGGAGGAGGAGGAAGAAAAAAATTGTACATGTAGTGGCTTCAAAGCATGGACACCCATCTTCATCCATTCCAAATTGGCTTAGTGTGGAGGTATTTGTATGTGTGTTGCACTTGTTTAACCTCTGTGAACTGTTTAGTTTACCACAATGGGTGGTGAAATCCTTTAGAAAGGGACTGTGTTTTTAAAAGTTCAGTTTCGAAAGAGAGCAAAGTGGAGTGGAACAAACTTTATCTTCCCTGGCCCTTATCACCTAGAGGAATGATTCCCAACATTGGGTCTCCAGAGGTTTTTGAACTAAAACTCCCAGAAGCCTTCATATCCTGCTGTGCTGGCCGGGATTTCTGGGAGTTTTAGTTCAAAAACTAAAGTACCTATTTATTATTCTTACTGCTTGTTTTCCTTTCCTCCTAAATATAAACAACCAGTTTATAAACTATAAACAGGTCTTGGAAGCCCAAATGCTTAAAGATCCATCCAGGGGGGAAAAAATCAATAGGAAATTGTATTGTTGTTGCATATGACTCTAATAGTCTGTAATCTGGCAACTAACCCTGATTCCGCTGAGGCACAAACCAAAAAATGCCTGCACTTTAGAAAAACATTCCCAAAGCACGGGTGGCCTGAAAGGAGCTTGACCACATGGGGATACCCTTGGCCAAGAAAAGCTGTTCTTGCAGGAATTCAAAACCCCAGAGGAAGCCCTATGGGCATTGTGAGGGTGCAGTGGCCACGAGACAGTGATTATCTTGTGACACAGATCAGCTTTGGTTCACCACGTTTTGTGGCTTCGGCCCACTGCAAACCCCGAACATTGGATGGTCCCTGTCCTGTTCTATGGTGAAAACGTCTGTAGGACTGCACCACCTATCTTGGACTGCCTTGCAGAGAGAGAGAGAGAGCTATTGGGAAATTCTACATATATTTGTGCTCACCGTATTCATTTGGTGGTACCCAAATGGATATTGGATATATCCATATCCACTGAAAGGAAAGAACCTCACACTGAGTAAGACTCCTGGTCCACTTGGCTGAAGACTGTCACTTTTGCTTCGCAGTGGCTCTCCAACATACCAGGTATGGGAGTTTTCTAGCCCATCAAAGTGTATTATCTACACTATGACATTTCCAAGCTGTGGTTCTTCTCAGCCCTATTTGGAGATAGAATCTGGGGCCATCAGTGCACAAAATTCATGGCCTGTTGATGCAGCCATGCCCAGTCCATGAACGCCAGCTTTCAGGGAGGCCTCCCTCCCTCACTGGACGCCTCCACCCCACCCCTCTGCCAGAATCCCTTGGGCCAAGAGCTATCCATGCCATAGTCTCCCTATTTCACCATTAAAACTTTATTAGTTGGCTTGACGTTGATGTTTGCCTGTCTTCTCTACCACTCTCCAAGGCCTCCCAGCCTGTGTGTGTCTATGAGCATGGCTGCGCACACATGTGCTCAGGTATGTACGTTTATTTTGGAGATAGCTAGGAAGCTATCCCAAGGCTTTAAAAAAATTGGCAGGGGAGTCCCACTCTGTTCCAGTAGCTTGGAGAGATGGGGTCCTGCTTAACCCATTGACACTAATTAAATTACAATAAAAATAACTGTGTTAAAATGCTTTGTTACCCAAAAAAGCTAAAATAAGCCCTTTTTACTGCTTAGTGCAACAGCTATCTACCCTCCATCCAAAGAGTGACTCACTCAAATCCTATATTGCTACACCCACCATGTTTTTTTAAAGAAACATATTTATACAATCAGCAAGCCAGTAGTGCCACATGCAAAACCATTTCTTATACCAATGATATAATATTTCAGATCTCTCTCTCTCATGGAAAATAGCTGGTTCAGATGTTCTACAGAGGTAAAGGGGCAAACATGGCACGTGACTCCTGCCTTTCCTTCTTGCGCTTGGAATGATGTATCAAAGGGACTATAAACTAAAGTGCACCAGCAGAATGTTCTATATCTGGTGTTTCTGCACTTAAATTCCACGAGTTCTTTCTCATATTTTACTCCAGAAGTGCAGGAAGCACAGGAAATAGAACGACAATGGTTGCTTTCACATGAGTCCTTTTCTCTGGAATTATTCCAAAGAATTGCTCACACCCTTCTCATTAAAAAGAAAGAAAAAAGTCAAGTATTGTGACATGGCTTTCTTCTGGCTTCTTTGCTGTTTTTTTCACACCTAATTTGTGGCAAATTTTCTTTGGCAACTTGGCTAAGGAGTTCTAGCTTATCCACACCTTTGGGACTTTTTACAACTACTTACCTTTAATCAAGGCTTCCTTTTTGCCCATTTTTATTGCTTCCTATTCAGGGTGGCTAGAGATTAATACTTATTTGCCCTTTAATTGCCTGCTATGAGTCATTTTTTTTATTTCTGGGAACTGAGCTTAATCTACTACTACTACTACTACTACTACTACTATTATTATTATTATTATTATTATTATTATTATTATTATTATTATTATTATTATTATTATTATTATTATTATTATTATTATTATTATTATTATTATTATTATTATTATTATTATTGTTATTGTTATTGTTATTGTTGTTGTTGTTGTTGTTGTTGTTGTTGTTATTGTTATTGTTATTGTTATTGTTATTGTTATTGTTATTTTATTGTTATTTTATTGTTATTGTTATTGTTATTGTTATTGTTATTGTTATTGATTTTTTGATTTTTTGATTTTTTGATTTTTTGATTTGATTTGATTTGTACCCTGCCTATCTGGACCAATGGACCACTCTAGGCGGCTTCCAACATAAAATTTAAACAATAAACACAGCAAGTGCAGAAATAATACAAAACAACTATAATGTAAATAGAAAAAATAAGAAGAAAAATAATAAGAAGAAAATCAAGAGTTGACTGGAGGGAAGGCCTATTTGTTTCTTTTATATTTCTTGATTTCTTTTCATTTTTGAAAAAGAAGATAAAAGAAAAAGCTATGCTCTGCCCCTCCAGTAACGCAAAGCATACCTTCTTGCGAGTAATAGAAGTCAAAGAAACAATGTCATTACTAATCTTCCAGTTGCACAGAGTAGGAATTAGCAGAAAGGCCTAGAGCCATTGATGGAAAAGACTTTAGTTGAATTAGATTTCCATGTAAGTAAAGATAATAAAAAACAGCTATGAGGAATGGCATTACTGAATTATATAATATTAAAGTCTTGGGTGGAAATTCTTTTTCAGTTTAGCTTTTAGCTAATTGTAGAAAAGCAATGTTTCTGCACCATAGAAGGGCTATAACATGGAAGCATTCTTGATTACGCTTCCACTCTGCTGCTTCTTTAGTCCATCCAAAATGACTTCCAGTGGAGAATGGGGAAACAGCCACATCAAAGAATCAGTATATGGCAATTTATTTACACACAGGCCAAAATCCTGTTGTGTAAATTATGTAAGCATAAGGAAGATGATGTCATTGGCGGCAGCAGATTGCTGCGAATTAAAGAGTTCCTGCTTCTATCCCAGGGCTTGCATGACATGTGCTTCAAGCTCATTGTGCCTAGTCATGTGAACCCTGGGACTGAAGCAGGAACTCTTCAGTTACTGGAAATCTCCTCTGCTGGTGATCTCATCTTTGTCACATGGGCATAACTGATGCAGCATGATTTTGATCACAAGACAGTTCTCAGGGAACTGTAAGGCCTCATGGGACATGCTGTTCCATGAATGGCTCTCATTAAGGCTGAATACCTGTGCGGGAAGCCCCTGCCCAAGGTCGTTAGCTGCATTCCTGTTTCAATGAGTGCAAACACTCCTGGCAGAGAGCAGCAGTTCCCGGCGGGTGGGGTGACCTCTCATTTTGCCTTTCTGCTTAGAGTTAGAGCATAAGTTCAAAGAGTTTCTTTGGCCAATCTTAGTGGTGATTAGGTAACTAGTATCCTATCTGAGAAGAGAAGACTCCCTGGAAAAGACGCTGATGTTGGGAAAGTGTGAAGGCAGGAGGAAAAGGGGACGACAGAGGATGAGATGGTTAGACAGTGTCATCGAAGCAACCAACATGAATTTAACCCAATTCCAGGAGGCAGTGGAAGATAGGAGGGCTTGGCGTGCTGAGGTCCATGGGGTCATGAAGAGTCGGACACGACTAAACGACTAAACAACAACATCCTATCTGAATTCTCACAACATACAGTGGACCATCTACTTACGGAATTAAGCTGTATTGGAATGGTGTCTGCAAGTCGAAAAGTCTGTAGGTCGAATCTCCATTGACCTACAATGCATTGAAAACCGATTAATCCCATAACCGGCAGTTTTTATTCTATTTTTGTTCCATTTTGGGTTTTTTCTGGTCTGTAAGTCGATTCTCCGGCTGCAAGTCGAATCTAAATTTTGCAGCCAGAGAAGTCTGTAACTCGAAAAGTCTGTAAGTCAAGCCGTCTGTAAGTCGAGGGTCCACTGTACCATGTAACTCTTGCTGTGTTAATAAAAAAGAGTTCTCAAGGCGTTGCTTGAGGCTGCGCTGGTGAACATTTATTTACGGACTTCTTTGCACTTTCTCTGAAGGCTACAGTAATTGCCTTCCCTTTGTTCCGTGATCACCTACATCCCTGAAGGGCACAAGCTGACCATATTGATAGTTGAAGCTTAGTTCAGCATTGCCAATGGAACAAAGTCTCCTATTATACACTAGAAGGCACCATAGCATGTGATACAATAACCTACTCCCCCACCATTCAGTATGTGTCTGAGGCAGCTGCCACTCTCTTTCTGATGGTAGAGTTAGCTCCAACTCCCATGCATGTAAACTGAAGGAACTGGGCTAGATGAGCAAAACAGTTGCATGGTGCCAGCCCCCCTGCATCTTCAGAACTGGAGAAAATGTAGCTAGAATCCTTAACATCAATGTGCTCTCTTTCCAAATGCAGAGATAATTTTGCTGGGCTCTTCATTCAAATATAGAATTCCCTTGCCTTTCTAAACCACAAGAGCCATATATGTTTTGCCTCAAACTTTTAATTTGGTTCTCAGACTTGCTGTTTTCCCTTTGTTGTTAAAGCAGTCCATTGTTTTCTCGCCCCAATTTGACGCAAGAAAGCTTCATTCATTCCCATGTTTGACCATTGAAAAATGCAAAAAATAAAATCTGATATACAAGCGTTGGAAACAATGGAGTGCTTTTCTCCACAAGTCACAGAAACAACTTTTGGGATACATATATTCAGCTGACATTATGTGAATGAAGAACAGCCATATGACCAACTTGTTTCAGCCAGGTATATAATAAAATTGGAGCCATTACTGAGCAGATCATTTATATGGCCCCAACCTAACCAGCGTGTTTCAAATTAATGACAGGCTCTGCATTCTTGCTTTGCCAGAAACCAAACTATCATATTAATTTGAAGCAGCAACATCTGTGTGAGGCATCCTGGCATGTAACTAGTTCATGGGGTAGTGTGGCTGTTTGCTTCCTTCATAGTCAGTCTCTCCATGTTTTGTTTATTAAGTTCAACAAGCAAGTCCTACCCACACAGGCACACAGAATCCCACCCCAATTATTGGGATAGGATGGTCTTTGTTGCCAGAATATTCTCCACCCATAAAGAAACAATGGGGAGGGAGGAAAGATCGATAAGGAGTAATGGCCACATATTCCCCCACTCACAGACAATCAAGTATGATATTGTAGAAGTCCACTAAGCCAGCATAAGAGAGTAACATTCAGCTCTACTAAAATGACATGGTCAGAAAGGGGGAAGAAGACAAAACTAGAACTGGCTAGATCCACCTATTGTTGACTTTCGCTTCACTTTTCACTGGCCTTTCTGCCCTACTTGTCCCAATGGGTTCAATACATCGGTGGTAGCTTCTCTTCCATTTCTCAGGGTTATCACTACTTCCAAGATTTCATTTACACTCTTGTGTTCCTGTTTACCAGCTAAAATATCCATTGTTATTTAATATCCATTAAATAAGTAGGCCTTCATGAAAAAAAGACATTTTCAAATAACATACTATATGGGCAGTTATTATTAACAAACACAGAAGCAAACAAAATCAAGGCAGGGAGTCACAAAAACTCAAGCAATATTTTTTCTTATTTCATGTTCAAGAGGATCCTTGTTTAAAATGCCTAGGAAAATGCAGGCCAAACTACAAGGCGGCCAGAAAACAGCCTTGCCCAATTTTCCCACTCAGTTGGCCAAGGCCCATGGCAGAGTACAATTCCCAAGTGTGTGGCTCAGCTTGGCTTCTGGCTCAGACTCAAAGTGTACTAAAACATTTGTGGTTCATCCCCTTTACTTGGTCAAATATTTCAACCATGCTGCCTTAGTTCTGTTTAGCCAAGTGGAAAGGGGAATATAACTTGGTAGGAGAGCATATGCTTTATATGTAGAACATTCTGGGCTTGCAAAAGTTACTTTGTTGAATGACAACTTCCAGAAATTCCCCAGACATTTTTCCAGGAGTTGAAATTAGCATAATTTTGTGCTTCCTCAGTTTTTTTATTGGGGGGGGGGGAGATATCTTAGGATGAATAATGCTGGATGGGGGGAAAGCTTGTTTATTTTTAAGAGGTCCACATAACCACTCAGCAACACTACCGTCAATTTCCTTAGTGTGAGTAATATCCAGCGTGCTGATGAGTAGGGAAACACCAAGGTTGCACACTCTGACCAAATGCCAGCCTTGCAACCTTACCAGGTAGAAGTGCTCAAAATGCCACAAAATGCACAAATTCCAAGATATGACACTTTCATTAATACCAATGCTAGAGATGAACATGAACTGCCGGTTTAGCGGCTCATGCTGGCCTGTTTATCACCTGAACAGGTGTTCGGCACTTCAAAGTCCCCCCACCTCTGGCAAGCTCCCGCTCCCTGCCCCACCTAGAGAAGGTGGGGCAGGGAAGCCAGGTCACTGCCTCCAAGTGGGTGCCCACCTGAGGAGGTGGGGCTTTGAAGCACCGAACACCTGTTTGGGCAATAAATGAACCAGCACAAACCACTGAATCTTTCTTTTTTTAAAATATTTTACTGTATTTTTTCTATTTTTCTATCCGTTGCAACCAGAGAGATTTATTACAATATATTCCATTCATTTAATCTTCTCTTATACTCTCTAACATAATATTAATCTAATCTATTCTACTTAAATTGGTGTAGATTTCATCTAGGTATTTATTATTATCCAATCTATCCTTTAGTGTATCTGTCAAAATATCCATTTCTGGAGCAGAAAAGCAGAAAGCACCGAATCTCTAATTACCACCAAATTCCTTCTTCTCCCAATGACCGATGGAGTATTTGGTTCAGCTCAGTGGATGAGGAAATCTTAGAAAGGGACTGAGATTCAAAATTTAAGTTGAGAAAATGTTGGAGAGCTGGAGAGGCAGGAGCTGCTGTTCCCCTGGAGGATGATAAACTCTTACCACATTGGTTTGTGTAGTAGAATTTCAAGATGTTTGTCACACCAGAGCACAGAGTGCTGTCCTCTGAAGATGCTGGCCACAGAGACTGGCAAAACATTAGGAAAAACAACCTTCAGAACATGGCCAAAGAGCCTGAAAAACTCACAACAACCACTAACTTGTTAATTCAGTGCTGAAAAAATTAAGGAAGGAGAAACATTAATTCTTTAAAAAAAAAATTCAAATCCTGGAAAGAAGCAGAGCCTTGGAGAATCCATGCTTTCAGGCAAGATCTAAGGGGGCTTAACTAACTTCTTGGCTATCATGCTAGTAAATATGAGGCCCTAATGAAGCCAATTCACTGAGGAGTTGCCACTTTCACAAAGCACTTCCCACTGATCTGAGTTGAACAAGGGAGCCTGGGATGAAGGGACATTCAAACCATACAATCTCTTTCACATGTGGCTAATTACATGTGTAAATTATGATGATGCTGTGTTTGAGAGAGAGTGTGAGTGAGTGAGTGAGTTGGGAGGTTTGGTTAATCCTGCACACTTTGGAATGTAGCCCCACTCAGTCTTGGCATATAGCTTCCAGCTTCCCTCTTCAATGTGACTACGGCCCTCAGGCTGAAAAAATACGATATGTATTCCAGCTACAGTATCTCTAGAAATACTCTAGCCCTACTCAGGTATTATGGATTGCAGATTTTTCAAACATGTTTAGAGGGGAGAACCTGGTATTCCATCACTTTTGTCACATGGTGACAAAGGAAAAGGAGATATCCCTGTTCATATGTAGGTTCTACATGCAAGCAATAACCCCAGATTATTGCTTGTGTGTAGATCCTAAAAGTAAGCACGAATATCTCCTCTTCAGACTCCTTAACCATCATGATAAGAAAATGATAGTGGCAAGGTTAATGATTCCCACCCTCTAAAGCAGCGGTCCTCAACCTTTGGCCTCCAGATGTTCTTGGACTTCAACTCCCAGAAATCCTGGCCAGAAGAGGTGGTGGTGCAGGCTTCTGGGAGTTGTAGTCCAAGAACATCTGGAGGCCCAAGGTTGGGGACTACTGCTCTAAAGCATGTTGAAGAAATTAGATTCAATAATGCCTGCAAAGGAGTTCTGTATTCTCTGGTAACTGCCACTGCTTCTATGCTGTTGTTGGAAAAAAATATTGTGGTTGCTTCCAAAAATGATACTGTATGTAAAGAGTGAGCCATTTGATCAACCAATTCAGGAATCAAGAAATAGAATTATAATGTTGGTTCTTTGAGAGTCTCTCTCTCTCCCCCCTCCCTCTCTTTCTGTCTCTTCTCTCTGAGCACATAAGCTCCTTAGGGTGGATGGCTGCCAACCATCACAATTCTCTTTCCCAGAGATGTTTGGTCAGCAATAATTGAACTTCTCCATGCAAATAATAACCTGTTCAGATACTAAACACTGAATATCTGACACTGCAGCTTTTCCATAATGATCACAATAATGCATTACAGAATTGTATGGAGGGTGGTGCTCAGGCATGCTAGGAAGAGCAGTACCCAAGGAACATTGACCTCAGGGTAAGGTACACAGTGTACATTCATTACACTGAGTTTTACTTTTGACAGTTTTTAAAAAGAACCCCAAGGAGCCATGCACCGCAGAGTCTGCATCTGAACAGAAGGTGAAGGAGAAGAAATTTAACTCTTTTTCCTCCTGTGTTTTTCCAGCTCTATCAGGCATGAAGAACAAGTCTAAAAAGAAGTTGCTGCTCTCAAGTAGGCCTTCCACATGAGGACGAACCTGAATTTTCTAGGACTTTTTCCCCTACCTGCATGCTAGTGGGTTACTTCTCTTCAGACACATTGCCTTCCACGTGGAGAAAGTGGTGATGGAGAGGAGAGGGGCTAAATGCTGCTCTCTAAGTCTGCTACCAAGAACTAATTAAGTAATGACCGAATAGGGATTCTGTCTACAGATGTGCGAGAGGAGAAGGGCCAGTACATGACTTAAATTGAACTCTTCTGCATGTTTTCTCAGCTTCTCTGGGTTCTGTAGAACTTACTCCCAGGTAGGTACACACAGTATTGCAACCTCAGTCTCTCTTATACTTTGGCTCTTAAACTGCAATTATATGCACAGTCCCCTCCCAAGTTAATACGTAGTCAAAGATGCTTGATCTCAGGGTATTTCAGCCTTTTTTTAAACCCGTGCCTCCTTTTGATAAGCATAAACTTAAAAATCTGTGCTGGTAGTTTTACATATCTGAAATCTGAAATCTGAAATACTGAGGCTTAAACCATTGGCTGTAAAATAAAATAAATCAGTTCCTGAAGAGTAAGTCAAGACGTGCGGAAGCAATGGGTCTTCTCAAATTGGGATTATGAACTGGATTTTGTTCAAAGCATTTGTAAGTGGAGAAAAAATATATTATTTTTTCCACTGCTGAAAAAAAAGGAAAAATGCAATAAGCTGCATACAAAGAAAGCAATAGGTACAATTCTTTCCTCTATCTTCAAAATAAATATGTACCACCAAAATCTTGTTCCATGGTTCTGCCTGTGGATGTTGTAACTCACATAATCTTCTTGCTGGCAATTAACAAGTCCCCGCTTGGATTTCCAGCATGTGTTAGTCTGGTGGTTGGTACATGCCCCCAAATCCAAACAGATTCCTGTAAATTGCCAGCAAGAAGCCATTGCAAATTACATCCTTTGCCTTCCTTGGGCATCATTACACATGCCTCCCCTCAACTTTTAATATTGAAATCGTGGTAACATTTCCCAGGGGTGTCACATCCATCTCGTTGAGAATCATGGCTGTACGTATATGGCATTTTCTTTGTTTTCCACCATGAACCAGCTGAGGTGTGTGAAATTGTTGTACACATCCATATTATCTACATTGGTGCAAGATGGTGAGATAACAATGATTTGCTGAGAGTAAGCCCAAAGGCACACTGTAAAAACAAGGAAAATGTAATCTGAAAAATATATTATGTTGATGTTGGCAAGGGCTACTGCTGGACAGCAGAGATCAGGCTTCTCCTGCTTCCTCTTCTTTACAAAATACATTTTCTTTCATTCTCTTCTTGGATGCCTTCCCTCAAAGCCTTCTCCACAAACACAAATAGCCCCATGTAAATTAGGTTGGGTTCCCTGCTCCCTCCCTGACTTCGCCATCCTGTTTTAGCTTTTCCTTTTGCTGAATCAGGAGCAAAGAACTTGGACGAGCACACGTTTGAGATGGTAAGCGATACCACGAGAGCGCACGCGAAGCATTTTTGCAGCCTTGGGAAAGTGTATCTCTTAATAATAAAGGACAATAGTCTTTGGCAACCACCAGTGCGAAACCTTAAATGACTGCATTGCATTGCTATAAAAGAAGGAACAATGAAAGTGGAACGGTCCAAGTGGGAGAGGCAGGGCTGCCAAGTTACTGGGTCAACAGCTCAGTTTAGGATAACTGGATTTTTCCCAAAATAAATAAATCATGTTCTGGTTAAGAACCATCTTTGCTGGGAGAAAGATAGAGTGAATTGTATCACATGATCCATGTCCTGAGTCAGGACTTTCAAACTAGAAACCAAGATCTACACATTAACAGTGGAGTAATTAAAAGCAGTAATTAAAAGAAGGACGTGGTGGCACTGCGGGTTAAACCGCAGAAGCATCTGTGCTGCAGGGTCAGAAGACCTGCAGTCGTAAGATCGAATCTACGCGACAGAGTGAGCCCCCGTCGCTTGTCCCAGCTCCTGCCAACCTAGCAGTTCAAAAGCATGCAAAAATGCAAGTAGATAAATAGGTACCACCTCGGTGGGAAGGTAACAGCATTCCGTGTCTAGTCACACTGGGCACGTGACCACAGAAACTGTCTAAGGACAAATACTGGCTCTATGGGTTGGAAACGGAGATGAGCACCACCCTCTGGAGTTGGACATGACTGGACTAAATGTCAAGGGGAACCTTTACCTAATTAAAAGCAGATTGGATAGAAAGTATGAAATTTAAATTGAGTACAGTATCATCTTCCACAATCTGCCCCATGACTATTTTTGACCTCTTGGTCCCATCATCCTCAACCACTGGCCCTGTTGACTGGAACTAAGGGGGCTCAAGTCTAAAAATGTCTAGAACCCAGTGAAGAAAGGGATGTGCTAATGAATGGCAACGTTCTGGATCTTTATTCATATCAGAGTGCTGCACAGTTTAAAATCATGGTCATATATGAAATATAGGTAACATTAAAAACAAATTAAAATGTTATGATAATTAGGCTGTTTTTGACCAGTGGGGCTACTTCAATAGCATTATCTTGGCCATTTGCTAGATCTTCTTTTGTACATGTGGTGGGGGATAAAGTGCATGCATGTAAGTATTGATTGAATTTCTCCACAGTCACAGAAAATTTGTCCTGTATCTGAGTAGCCCCATTTAATTTGATTATTCTTTGATCCACCTACTTTGCTTCAAAATCTATTAAGTGATTTCCAGATGATCCAATGAGTGAGATTCTTCAGCATTCATCCATTCAGCAAGGTGTGTTGTTTTTGCTCTCTGTAGGTTTAGATTAGCCTCTTCTGGTTTCTTGTTTAGAGCTTGAGATGCATGCAGAAAACTTTTCCTCAATTTTAGCCATAATCTACAAGGTTGGTGTCCATGAAATGGGTGAGTTTGATGCTGTACTAACTTATTTCATCCATTATTTGCTAGCTCCTCTCAATGTACTTCTGGAAGGGCAATGCCAGCCAAATAATAGACTTTTTCAATGAGGCTGGTTTCAGGCAGCCAGTATTATTATTAGAAGTAGTAATGTTGTGTATAGTGCTGCTAGAAATCTCATTTGAATTTCTCATCAGCAGTAAGATAGTAGAGCCAGGGCTCACATAGGGCAAATCCCCAGAACATTCTCAGTAGCAGGAGCTTCTCCAGTCAAAAGAAGGAAGACTGGCATGCAGGTCCCTTCCTTCAAAACTGCATCTGTCCCCATGCCCAACTGCACCAAAAGTTGTGACTTTAGGAGATGGCTAATAAGTAAGCTATGTCAGTAGTTCTTAACCTTTTTGAAAGAAACGCCCCCTTGAGCCATTGAGGAAGTTATCATCGCCCCCCCCGCCATGGTGATGTTATCTTATTATTTATTTATTTATTTATTTATTTATTTATTTATTTATTTATTTATTTATTTATTTATTTAAGACACTTAAATCCAATGACCCCTGTAAACAAAATTCAATTCCAAGAAAATGAAATGCCCCCTAAAAGTAACATTTAATGATTTAGTTGCAAGCGAATTTTAAGACGCAAAAAGAAATATAAAAAGGGCATAAAAACAAATGCAGGAACTAAAAATTTCAAGATGAAAACTCTGAAACTAAATTAAGATTGGAGGGAAATATATATTCATGCACACTGTAAAAAGGCTGCAGCCATCTTAGCAGGTTTGGCTCGCTCCAGCGCCCCCCTACCGCCGCCCTTCTGCTCCAGCGCCCCCACACTGCCCCTTTTCATTCTACTGCCCCCCTGAAAAATGAAATCGCCCCCTGGGGGGCATTATTGCCCACGTTAAGAACCACTGAGCTATGTGCCCCCCTCCACAACAGGCAACCCTGGACCAAGTATAAAACTAAGGGAGGGAAGATGGATGGACATCTAAAAGACCACATCTCCCTCTATGAGCCCACCTGGACTTTAAGATCATCAGAGGAGGCCTTTCTCTCACTCCCACCACCCTCACAGGTGTGCTTTGTGGGGACACGAGAGAGACCCTTATCTATTACTGCTCCCACACTCTGGAACTCACTCCTATGGCAGGCCAGGCTGGCCCCATCTTTGCTGTCTTTCCCGAGCAGGCAAATACTGTTCTCTTCAGGCAGGCTTTTCCTTAATGACTGGTGGTCCGAGAGGGGTTTCTAGATGGATTGTTTTGCTCTGTTGTTTTAAATGTGTTTTAGTATCGATTTTATTTACCATTTTTGTAACATAATACTTGCTTCATTCCTTTTAAATATTTGTATACTTACTGTTTTTAGCTTTTTAAATATTATCTTTTTAATGATGGAAGCTGCCTTGGGTCCTTTTTAAGGAGAAAGGCAGGATAAAAAAAATATTTAAAATAAAATAAATAAATAATTGGAGAAAATCTACAACACACCGGAGTGAGGTGTTTAGGCCACAGCTTCCTTAGATACTCCCCAAGCAGATTGAAGAGGAAATGGTGGTTCTCTCATCTGCTGGGAAAGACTCCCATGCTACTTCCTGAGGAGGGCCATGGGACCAACATTGGAAGCAGAGGCTGGCAAGTCAGCAGAGGTGTTGCTACTGCCTGCCATTTTGTAGCTTCTACATCTGGCTTCCCACACCCACAATATATGTTATATATGAAACTTCAGTTAATTCTTTCACTTGTGTGACTGAGAATTACTATATTACAGTATTCCGTGTATACAACCCCCCCACTGTATAAGATGACCCCCTAATTTTTACCCTTGCCGGAGGCGGCGGCAGCAGTGAATGGACAGCTGCGAGAGGTGGCTAAGTGCGGCTGCTCCTTTGCCTCAGTCTCCGCCTCCTCCTCCTGCTGAGCCCATGAGCAGTGGTGGAGGCGGCAGCAGGAGGCAGAGGCAAAGGAGCAGCCGCACTTGGCTGCCTCTCGCAGCTGCCCATTGACTTCTGCTGCTGCTGCCGCCAGCCACCTCCTCCAGCGATCCTCTCCTTCTGGCAGGGGACAAGGCGGCGACCTGAGCTGCTCCTCCACCTCTGTCTCCTGCTGCTGCCTTCCGTGTATAAAATGACCCTCAATTTTTCCTCTAATTATTTTAGAAAAAGTGTCGTTTTATACATGGAAAAATACAGTGTATAATCCACAGAAGCTCAGTTTGACACAAAGCTCTTCCTCTTTAAACTGACACCATATTTTTTTTAAATTCACTTTTGTTTTGTTTCTATTGTAGCCACATTCTATGTTTATGCACTCAAGCTATCCTCAAACTTTACGCCTGGATTACAAAAGAAGGAAAGGAAAGCCTATTTCATATCACCCACAATCTCCCAGAATGCAAGAAGAACTAATTATCTTCTCTGCTTCAGGAATTCTGTCACATAACTTTTCAGAAGATTGCAAAAACAGGAAAAGAAACCTAATCCACCACTGTAAAGTACAAATATGGTGCGTTGACATTATTATAGTCTCAAAGGCTGCCTCCTGCTGCTACATGCATTCCAACCAGCCAGAGCTGGAGCATTTATAGAATATGAATCTTGAAGCAAAGCTGACGAGTTTATTTTTTCAAAGAAGGAACAGCTGTCCCAAAGCTACATTCTGCCCTAATGACTTTATCATCTCTGCAGTGCCAACTTCATTTATCTTAGGGGTGGAAACCCATCAGATTTAGAACCCTAGATTGCACTGGAATTGAATGAATTCTGTTAGGGATCAGCTGTGTTTCATAGTTTATTTTGAGTTTTCCAAAAACATATTGGCTGATATCCTATTGTTTTTTTTTATGCATGGGAAAGGCAATTGACATAGCATTTACTCGCTTCTAGCTAGCAATTAACGAGTTGCCACTACAATTCTTAGAAGAACATGTGTTTTCTGAGTTGGCACACCTTCAAGAATCCCAGCAGAGACTCATTAATTGCCAGCTATAAACCAGTGAATGTTGATGTCTGCATGCATAAAAAAGTAACAGGATTTCAGCCATTGTCTACTTGATAAACTTTGTTCCAGATATCTTTGCTTCAGTATTCATTTATTTGGAAAGCCTGTGCTTAAACCTCCTTGTCAATTCATTCATTAATACAGTCGTGGGGAGACTTCAGCCATTTGGGGGGCCAGGAGTGAAAATCCCATGGTCTGTAGGCTACATGTGGCAACAGAGTAATTTGGGGAAAGACCTGGTCTATTCTGTACCTTCCGAATGCTGTGGTCTGCACTGAACCCCTCCTGCAAACAAAATGGAAAATAGCCTGTAGCCACTTTTTATGAAAAACAAGATTTGGAGAGACAGTTGTGCATTGGTTTGGTGCTGAATATGACAACTGTCATTTCTAGAAGCTGCATAGCTCAGTGCAATTTAGGGTGAGACTACATTGCACAAATAATCTGAGACTTATGTTGGGGCATTATTTTCCTCTGCTTTATTCCAAGTGTTGTTGTTGTTATGTGCCATCAAGTCACCTCTGACTCATGTCTACCCTATGAATGAGGAGTCTCCAAAATGTCATGTGTCCTCAACTGCCCTGCTCAGCTCTTGTAAACTCAAGCCTGTGGCTTCCTTTAGGGAATCAGTCCATCCTGTATTTAGTCATCCTCTTTTCCTGCTGCCAAAGAAGCAGAGAATTCTACCTTCTCCTTATGAGCCCAAAGTAGGACAGTCTCAGCTCCAACATTTTTCCCTTTAGAAATAGTTTAGGGTTGATTTGATCTAGGATCCACTTTGTCTTTCTGGTTATCTAGGACATATCCGCAAAGCTCTCCTCCAGCACCACATTTCAAACAAATCATTTTTTCCCCAGTCAGCATTCTTAACTGCCCCAGTTTTCACACCCAGACATGGGGATCAGAAATACAAAAGGGTAGATGATCTTGGTCTTGGCCTCCAATGACACAGTGGCATAGCACTCAGGAAATTTTGAACTGATTTGCATCGTGCTAAACCCAGAGTCACTGGAGGAGTCTATTGCAATGTAGTTGAATGCTAAACCAAGCAATCCATCCTATGCATTTTGCAACCTGCCGGGTGCTTCCAGTCAATCAGGTTGTTACACCATATGACTTGATGTAGACAAGCCAAATGAAGTTACTGTTTTAGCTCTGAAAATGAATGAAAAGCAAATAGTTAACAACTGACTAGAAGCCCCTATAACTGCTGACCTTCAGTAGTCCATACAATGTGGTTTCTGGCTGCTGAGTAATAAATAGACTGGGGTAATATTTGCAGACATGTCTGGAATGTCATTAAGTTCCTACTTCTCTTACGGAAAGTCATAAATGATCCTGTGAGGCTGACAATCACATATTTGCCCAGGAGCACATCTAGGTCTCTTGCCACCAGTTTATGCTGAGCGTTCTGCTTTATTTTGAATTGTTTTTCTTCAGTTTGGTTCCCAAGTGGGGGGAGCAAGGGCTGGCAAGCTCTCACCCAACAACAGGAACCCACTTCCAAAAACTAGGAAAGAATACTGAAACTTTTCCTCCTGTTGAAAGGACAACAAACTGAGTCATTTTCTCTGCTTTTGGCAAGCAAATTTCACTGCTTTGAAATCTGATGTTTAAAGAGGGACACATGGGGGCTGTTCCATATGGAAGTTAGTTCACAAAGGAAGACATTCTCCTGTTGTCCTTCTACAGCTAACGTCAGGCCATCAGACCTGCTTCTGAAAATGTACGAAGTGATTGGAAACTTTTAGTGTCCGTCTCTAGTGATTTTAGATGCTGAGCTTTGCTGAGGAGACCAGATTTATTTGGTTAAGAAAAGATGAGATATTGTTTCACAAGATATATTTAAAACAAAAAGCCAACAAAAAAAAACCAAAACAAAACGCCAGGTCAAATTCATAATATTATGGAGTTGTACGAAAATGCTTTGTAATTCTTTGCAGCTGCCTGGAGGCAGTTTTCAGTAGATTCCACAAGAGCACTGAAGGCAAAAAAAATGAGGCTGTGTGCCAGTTTTCATTGATCACGGCATTGAGTGTAAACCGCCCCGCTGCGGTCTCCAAAGCCATTCTAATGATTACTGCCTTTTTTTCTGTCATTATGCCAGCTATAGGAAAGATGCATAAATCTGCTTCCTATTTAGAAATGGAATGTACTAGGAAAACAATCCTAAAAGATTATTGTAGAATATCTGGCTAAAAATATTCTGAAGCAAAAGAGAGCAATTATCCTTCTTTGGAGCAGTATATAAGATAGTTGACATCTAGTTTCCTTGCATAATAGTCAAGCAAAGGGAAAAGAAGGACAGGCTGGCATGCTCTTTGATAGTATTTCAACATACAGTAAAGGATTTTCCTGTTTTAGGCTGGCATTTGTTTTATGAGTTTTCTTCAAGTTTTCTCTGCTGTGACTATCCGATGTTTTGTTTTGTTTTTAACCATAATGTCGTTTGGCAATTTTATTGTTCTGTACTGGTTTTGAATCTTGCTTGCCACCCTTAGTGGTGCTCAAGTACTGGAAGGACAGGATTTAAGCTTTTCATACACAAATCGAGAAAATTTCACTTGAGTTCTATTATTGGGAAGGAACTCAATGAACCTGAGTTTTTATTGAGGCTTTTTTTTTTCTTAAATCAGCTCTGGAAGAAAACAGAAGTAACAGATTTATTGATCAAACCCATGAGTTTGATGCCTTAAAATGTTTGCTTGTACAGTGTTCAAACATATTTGTGAAGAATAGTCATTGCCACCTCTTCATCCCCCAAGAGGCCAATTTTAAATTCTTACACAGCTAGCTGGTCCAAGATAGCTTGTGGTCTCAAAATACAATAGTCTAAGTTTTAGATTATACGTTTTAGGGAAATGGGAGTGGTTAGCTGCCTGATAAGAGAAGGGAAACATACACAAAAATAGAAGCTTAAGAGACAGAAGAAGGAATTGTAGAAGCCCTATTCAGGAATTCAGTCAGAGTTCATCTTGAACTGTGAGCAGTTGTAACAGGCTAGCCTTGCTTTCCTCAGTTTTATTCTTGCATCCTGAGGGCTAAATCTGTATAGCAGAGCAATATCTATTCATGGGTGATATTTACATGATCAGAAAACAGTCAAAATCATGTGGATATATTTCCTGTGTACAGACAGCTGTCCTCTTCAGGCTTAGGTAAAGGTAAAGGATCCCCTTGACAATTTGTCCAGTCATGTCCAACTCTAGGGGGCTGTGCTCATCTCAGTTTCCAACCCATAGAGCTAGCGTTTGTCCAAAGACAATCCTCCATAGTCACATGGCCAGCGCGACTAGACACGGAACGCCATTACCTTCCCACCATGGTGGTACCTATTTATCTACTCGCATTTTGCATTTTGCATGCTTTCGAACCACTAGGTTGGTGGGAGCTGGGACAAGTGATGGGGGCTCAGTCCGTCCCGTGGATTCGATCTTACGACTGCAGCTCTTCTGTCCTTGCAGCACAGAGGCTTCTGCAGTTTAACCCGCAGTGCCACCACGTCCCAATTCTTCAGGCTTAGTTCTCAGCATTGAGAGCTCCGATGCAGGAGGTGCTGCTATCCTCTGCTCATGGCTAAAGAGTAGTACTTTTATTGAATGCCTGAATAGGGCTAGAATAGTTTTACAGAATAGGAAAATATTGCAATTACTTTTTTAAAAATAAGTTTCCAATCTTTGTCCGGATGATTTTATTCCTTTTTACTGAAGTCAGAACAAAGTTGGCAAGCTATTAAAATGCTAGCAAGTGGTAATACACCATTGCTCTGGTCATTTCCAAAGTGTGTCCAGTTTACTCACGGAATTACAGCATTCCATATGGAGTCAGTCATGGAAAGGTATTGAGATATCTGATCCATACAAACAATCCATGTATATGCTACCTAAAAACAGTAGAATGATGAACAACTGGATATTTGTCTCCCCCTCTCCTAACCTAGAAATGATTTTGTCTTTAGGGGAGGAGTGTGAAGCTGAGACAATAATATGCATCACTGGTTTCAAAGAAAGAGAAAATAAGGAAATGTGAGAGAACTTTTCTGTGTCAAAACTAATAGTAATTGCTGGAGGGAACACAGAAAGAAGCCAACAAGGCCAGACTGGCACACTGTATATCCAGCTGAAAGGGTAAAAACATACCAGTTAAAAACTAGAGTTCTCAACTAAAACATCCCCTATAAATTGTTAAGCAAGTATGGCCTAACCTGGATCATGATGTTCCAGCAAGGGGAAATGAGGGGAAGGTGTCCTGCCACAAGTTTTTTCTTTCTTTGTAGATGGACAACATAGCCTTAAATTTTATTTTGGACTACATATACCAGAATCCCCCCCAACCAGTATGGTTGTGCCATGCTGGCTGGAGAATTCCAGAAAAAGAGGAACCTTTTCCAAGCTCAAAGGTAATTTCTGACACTGAACCATGAAAATTTTTAGCCCTCTTATGTACAACTCAATCTCTGGCACATCTTTTGGCATGACATTCACCACCTTTGACTATAAGCCAAACAGGTCAATCTCCATGTGAAAGAAAACATAAGCATCATCCAGGAATGCTCCCCAAACACCTCTGGATTTTGCAGGCAACTTGGTTCACTTGCCAGTCATCTGGAATTGCCTTCTATTTTATTGAATTGACAAGGTGGGTGTTATAAGCGGTAGCCTTAGCTGATGCCATCTCTACTGGTTAATTCTCCTAATTGTAACTCCATTAATATATAATTAACCCATCACCCTGGACTGTATGTTGCTCCCTTCAAAATCCCCCTGGAGAATTTCAATTACCTCTCCTTTTGTGAAGCTAAATGTGCTCCAGGATTAAGCATTAATTAGCATACAAATGAAAAACTCATGCCAGGCGAACTCAAGAGCCTAGATAATGGCTTGTAGTCAACAGCTAAGTCTGAAAGACCAAATTTTAAAAAAACAAATATATCAATGAATAGGATGTCAAGCAAAACAGGGTTGGCCCTGACTTGTTCCCCTCTCTGACATGGGTGATTCGTCTACTTCAGCTCTCTAGAGGTTTCTTTTCTGAAGCAGGATTTGGCCAACATGCAACTGGCATGTTCCTATTTTTAGATGTTTGTTCAACTCTCGCTCCTCCCTAAGGAATAAGGCTTCCATTCTAACCCTCCATTTCCTCCCCTCCCTCAATTAATTCATCCCAGCCATTGCATGATGCCTTGCGTCATTCTACAGCCTTGTATAAACTTCTCCTTTTCCTTTCTCTCTTAAGAAGTATCCTGTTTCTAAATGCCAGATCTAATGATTCAGCAAAGCTACTGGAAACTCTGTTATGATGAAAATGGTAACTCCCCACCGAACCTTGCAACCACCAATCCATCCTATCTATGCTGTCCTTCTGGAAATAATTCAAAGGCTCATTCATTCAAGAGAACCACTTGGCATAAATCCCAGGATTATCAAGATATGGCGAACCATTAATGCACTGTATTCTGTTACATCTTTCCCTGAGCAGCCTTCTGGTTTTTCAGATTGATACCATGCTAGCACTGAGTGGAATGAAAGAAAGAGGGCAGCCATGGCAGCAATCCTTAAGATACCAAGTAGCTTTTATGGGCTGATAACAGTTCAGTTTGTGGATAGGGGTTAATGCCAGCTGGAATCCTGGTTCTAAATATCCATGCGTTTCACATTGCTGTCATTAGCATAGTGCAAAGATGCAGTGATGGCAATCAAATTAAGCTGTCTAAAGTTTCTACCCTGTTTCCCCGAAAATCAGACCTAACCTGAAAATAAGCCCTAGTATGATTCTTCAGGATGCTCATGCTATAAGCCCTACCCCCAAAATAAGCTCTAGTTAAGTGAAAACCTGCCCTCCACCAGCGTGCAGCAACCAGAAGATGACATGACTGTATTTGAATAAATGTAGTTGTACATAGAAAAAAATAAAATAAAACATCCCCTGAAAATAAGCCCTAATACTATTTTTGGAGCAAAAATTAATATATTATTATTATTATTTATTTAATTTATATCCCGCCTATCTAGTCGTGGTGGACTAGATAGTCCTGAAAATAAGACCCTGTCTTATTTTCAGGAAAACATGGTAGCTCCTTGGAGAGACATCTTTTACCCAGAAAAGCAGTTAAAGTGGGCTTGCTAAAATCACAGTTACTAATCATTCTAGGAAATACATCTGATAGGGAAGGACATGAAAATCCTTTTTTTTTTTTCTAGTTTTAGTATCAATGCAAGGAGCCATTTTCATCCTCAGCTTCTCAGGTAGAAGCAAAGATGTCTCCTCCCTGAGGGAAGAGGCTAAAATCTGGAGGAGGAAGTGAGAACAGCTGTTGACAATATCAGGCTAGGATCAGAGGAAAGGTCAACATAGGTCAGAGTGTATAGAAGACAGTCTAGGAAGTCTCAAGAAGTCTCTCCCCAACTCCAGCCCCCAAACCCGTCATCTACATCTTCACTGCAAGCTGAGTTGTGTCTTGCCACTTCCAGCAGCTTTAACATCCTTACCGTGGCAGCTGGCAATAAATTAGGTCATCAAAAACAATTTTTAAAGTCTTCACTCACCCAGTTCCAGGCTGTAAAGTACCTTCTGAACGTGTGTGTCTCAATGTACTTGAAATCTACATCAATAAGAACTTTATTGTTTGATATATCCACCAAAGTACATCAGGTATGTTGGATTCCTCTCATAGTCAGCATCTCAGCAAATGCTTTCACAGTTCATTTTGTGTCTCTGACAAAGTAGATTCTTGCTCATGAAAGTTAATGTGCTTATTTGATTTCTTCTACTCCTCTGCTGTGAGCTTCTATCATGTCAAAATGTAAAGATCTCTATGGGTGGTATATAGAATCTTAAATACAGAAATAAAGAATGCCACAATATTTTTGACAGCTGCAGAACACGGGTAGTTAATTTTCATTTGTTATGTTATGTGCTGTCAAGTCACTTCTGACTCACAGTGACCCCATGAATGAGTGATCTCCAAAATGCTCTGTCCTCAAGAGCCTTGCTCAATCCTTGGAAACTCAAGCCTTTAAGGAATCTTTCTTTAGGGAGTCAATGCATCTCATATTTGGTCATCCTCCTTTCCTGCTACCTTCCACATTTCCCAGCATAATCGTATTTTCCAATGAATTCTGCCTTCTTGTGATGTGCCCAAAATAGGACAGCCTCAGTTTCAACATTTCTGCCTCCAGAGATAGTTCAGGCTTGATTTGATCTAGGGCCCATTTGTTCATCTGTCTGGAACTCTAGGGGCTGCCATACATAGAGGGCGATCTTTGATCAGCCTAACTCGGTGCTACTGCCTACTTTGAACAGAACTGGTTCTGTGGGTTCCTTACTGATGAATTTCTTAGCACTACCCAGAAACGGCAGGGGTTGAATCTGGCACCTTCTTGCAACCAAGTATGTGCTCAACCATGGAACTATGGCTTTAATGCTGAACTGTGGCTTCTCTGCCTCATCTATAGCTCTCCTTGTGGAATGTCATGTTTGGGAAGACATTCAGCAATGAACCATCTTGACATGATTTACAAAGATATTTATTCATTCACATGCACTGGTTGTTTTTCAAAGGGAAGTGGTTGTTCACAGAGAAATATGTAAGAGGAAGTTCAACACAGTTACAACAACTCTGTGATGGGTTTTAGCACAAACTTGGAGCTAATGTACCACTAAACAACCAGCACCTTCAGAAAGAGGGTTTTGTCATACACCCCACCAGAAGGCCAAAACACCATACAGTACTGGATTTTGGTACAGAATCTTTCCATCATAGAGCACAAACCCAAATTATCAGCCACCGGACAACCTCAGTCATGGAGGCCATCTACAGACTCAGTCAGGAGGACATCTTGAGCCTCAGAAACAACACCAACATAGTAATCAAACAAGTACCATGTTTCCCTGAAAATAAGACAGAGTCTTGTATAAATTTTTGCTCCAAAAAACACATTAAGGCTCATTTTCAAGGGATGCTTTATTTTTTTTCCATGTACAACAATCTACATGTATTCAAATACAGTCATGTCATCCTCTTCTGGTGGCTGCACAAAGGTGGAGGGCGGTGTTTCGCTTCACTGGGGCTTATTTTTGGGGTAGGGCTTCTATTATGAGCATCCTGAAAAGCCATACCAGGGCTTATTTTCAGGTTAGGTCTTATTTTCAGGGAAACATGGTACACAATGGTTAGTTGCAGCTGTGGATCTTTCTGACTACACTCAGGAAGCTCAGAGACAACTCTCCAGCACATTATGCTACCAACTATTACCTGCGGACTCCATAGAGGAAGACCAAAAGGATACTCTCACAGAGGTTTTTCTATGTATAGGGATTCAATATTTAGACCATCTTTTACCATTAAAGAAAACACAGAGTTCCTTTGGAAACTGCAGTCCATGGGCAGTCTATCAGAAAATACCATCCTGGTCAATGTACAGATATTGAGACACTGTATACAAACATCACACATACACACCAAGATGGGCTGCAAGCAATAAAGAACATCATCCCAAAGGAGGCCACAGCCCACGAAACTTTGTGGCTTTGTTCTCACTCATTGCTATTTCAGTTTTGGTGAGAATATATACCTTCTAACCAAGGAACAGCTATGGGCACCTGCATGGCCCCCAATATGCCAACATCTTCATGGAAGGCTTAGAATAGCAATTTCTTAGCTCTTGCTCCCAGAACCCTCTGCACTGCCTCCAGTTCATTAATAACATCTTCACAAATCAGACCCCTCAGGAAAAGGCACTAATAAGGTTCCATAAAGACTTCAGGCTTTCCGAACATGAACCTCAGTACATAGAGACTATTCAAAGGAACAGGTTGACTTCCTTGACCCCTCGCTCATTGGCGAGTGGTGGCAATGGAGGAGGAGGAGGAGGAGGAGAGGGAGAGTGAAGAGCAAAAGAGTAAGCAAAAGCCGTATGTCCAAAGGGTTTGAGAAGAGTGGAAAGTCTACACTAGGACCGATCCCAACAGGAATAGAAGTACAATTAGGAGAGCTGGATCCGTTGGAATGGAGAGTACAGTATATGTCTACCCGAGGGGGAAGGGTTCTTGGAAGAAAGTGGTACGTCTGGAACCTATTCCTACTGGCGAGACCCAGCGCAAAGGGGATTGGGCAAAACACCCATGTTGTGGGACCATCTGCGTGGTTCGGAGCATCCCTTTGAGTAAACTGACTGACCAAGAGAGATTTGGGATGGCGCCGCATTAAGGGAAAATGTCATAATGAACAACCCAGACCTAATGTGGAATGGTTTACCTATGTTTAATCTTTCTGTTGAACCCACCAAAGTTGTAATAGACCCCTCCCCTCCTCAAGAAACTCAGCTTTTAGTTAAAGATATATCGTCTTCTGTTGTCAGTCGTGTAGAAAAAAGGGAACTGCTTACTTTAGAATGTGAACCGGATCACATTTTTACTTTTTTCGAAACAGGCCAAAATTCTATGTAAGAGAGTAAACAAATATAAAATGGACATCAGAAATCGATAGATCCAGAAACCAGTGGCAAACACCTCACCTTTTCTAGACAATCCTTTTCTGACCTCAGGGATGCAGTGCCTGAACAAAGAAATTTCAAGGATAAATTTCAAAAATCCTTGAGCAGAAATACATCAGGAAGTTACATTTTCTCTAGGCCTTAACAAAGCTAGTGGTTTCCTGTGTTCTGACACATACTAATCCAACCTTCTGGGTCTTTGTCACCCAATCAGCATCACTGTGATGGAACTAGCCACAGTCTATTGTCTGTTAAATATCTTCTTAATCAAGGATGGACACACCCTTTTGTTGTCCTTCCCTGACACACTCTACCTACCAACAGTTTTAAACTTCCCCTTGAAGCACAGCCACTTCTTTCACCTGAAGAAGTTTGCCTAGACCACAAAGGTTCTAAAAAAGAAAGAGCAGTTAGTGTCAAAGGTGCTACAAAATGTCTGGTTTCTCTAGAGGGCCCTTAGTTTTTGTGGATTGCAATCTGCCGTCTTCAGAGGCAGGAACTATAGCCTCCAGATGCAGTAGGAGAGTGGGAAAGGTGAAATGCAGCAAAAATGGAAACAGTACCAGCACTGGGATAATCTGAGCAGTATTTGTCAAGGGAGATTTAACGGTGATTGGGAGGTGATCAGTAAAGATCTAAATGGTAGACCTGCAGAGTCATTTGAAAGTCATTAAGGTGACAAGTAAGTCAAAGCACATTTAACACATATATGATGGAGAAAAGACATTGTCTAAGCCAAGTAGAAGAAAACGGCTTTGCCTCCAGTTGGTGCACAATTGGAATCTGAAGGACTGGAAAGAATAAAAAGGTAAAAATTTGCAAGTACAGTAAATAATACATAACAGTGGGTTGAGAAAACAGATGGGCTAGCATGACTGCCTTTCTAAGAATTCATTATTTACAATCTTCCAAAGTGGCTTCCAAAGTCAGCTCTTTTCCCTGACCAGAGGTGGTGCGATCTTCTCTTGATATCATTGGAGAGAGACAGGATGAGACACTTCTCCAACTCTAGGCTTTAGGCCAGTGGTCCCCAACCTTGGGCCTCCAGATGTTCTTGGACTACAACTCCCAGAAGCCTTCACCACCACCTCTGCTGGCCAGGATTTCTGGGAGTTGAAGTCCAAGAACATCTGGAGGCCCAAGGTTGGAGACCACTGCTTTAAGCCACCAAGACTGGTTTAAGTCATGCTGAGGCCTAAGTGATCCCATAACAGAGGCCTCATAACATTGCAAAGAAATGTACACTGTGCTAATGGGATGGCAGGATGTGTGGTTTTTAGGGCTAGGATGGTGGTACTCGTTTTAGTATTCAAAATCTCAAATGAGATCGCTACAATGAGATCTTAAATTATTGTTTACATAGCTCTTGCATAAATGCATGTGGAAGTCTGCAAGGACTTACACTTTGTCCACATTTGTGTGACTGCTTGCACAATTAATTGTGTAACTGATTCATTGTGCAACTGATCGTACAACTAGTTCTGCAACTGCACCTGCAGAACTGCTTGCTAGATATGACATCCCTCTTGGTGTGAATTTCACAAGGACTTGTGCAACTTTCAGTTTGGCAGGCTTAGCTATGGAACACCATTTTGGCCATTATATTCTAAATTCTGGATTGCTTATAATGATCTTTTAATTCACGTGTCAGTTTGTTTTTAACTTGCTTTTAATCTGTTTTAATTATCTTTGTACATTTGCTTGCATGCTATTCCTCAGTGGCACTGTAGAAAATGCACAAACGCATGCACGCACAAATATTTGACCTCCCTCAGCCCTGTTTTTAAGGGCTATCTTTTCCAGTCTCTTTCCCTCCCAGCCCTTTCATTCTCATTTATACCCAGCTATCTATTCTCCTCAACAAAGGGGCCACACCTTGTCTGAGAACTAGTGGGAACCTCTTTCCAAAATCAGAGATAGGTGCCCAGCCCTGAAGGACCCATTTCTTAAATATTTATCTTCTGCCAATGAACATGATCCATCCTGGCATAATAGCCAGCAACTTGCTCAACAGAATGGTCCTTTAACAACAGATATAACTTTATCTAAGGCAGGCTTTGAAATCTTGCTGGGAAATCTTGCTTTACACCTTTGCTTCTGGCCCCTGTCTCTGAGGAAACTTAAAATGGCAGCTTTGCCTGACATAACTCAGATCCCAGACTCAGAAAGAAAAGAAGAGGCAGAGGAAGGGGGGGGGGAGAGATATGGGGCTTAGCAAGCACTTTTTGGGTTGCTTTTAAATGCTGCCTTGCAGACTCTCAAAATAAAGGCTAAATGCTCTGAATATGCTGAAACAAGAACTTTGGTTTCTTATAAAATTAGAATGTGTTATTTCACCCTCTTCACTGCAATCTCACTAGCTATCTAGGATGTCAAGGGTTTTTTTAAAGCCTCTGAATCCTGGTGTTCTCTCTCAGTGGGAGTTGCATATTATGGCAGGGCTGCTGGAAGCCATGCTCCAGAGGAGGGAAATGTTTTTGCAGGGTCAGCTTCCAAGACATCATTAATGTTTACAGTTTCAATAGCAGCTTGCATTGCTATAGTAACCCTTAAAGGCACATTCCTTCAAAAAAAAAATCCCACACAAAAAAACCCACACAACCATATTGGAAGGAAAGCAGATCCTTACAATACTGCCCTCTCCCCAACCAAGATTCCTAGCAAGGTTATTCTCACAGAGGGAGGGTTAATAAACAAAAGAAAATGGGTCTCTTGTTTAAGTGTTTCCCCCTAACTTATCTTGAAATGTGTTCTGTTACAATGACCATCTGTTCCAGCCAATAGTCATGCTGGCTGAGGATCATGGGCATGGTAGTCCAGTGTGTTTGGAGGGAATGTTGGGTCGGTCACGAGATTTGAACTTTTTAGAGTAATGGAAAGCAGGCTTCGGACAGAAATCATTCTCTCCCTCCTTCCCTGTGTCACACATAAACACAATTTCTGTTCCTAACAAATGTTTAAAGTCATTTCCACACTGTCACCTCTTAATCCTACCATTCAAAGGATGCTATGCAGCTATTCTGTCTTTCCCTTTATAATATTGTGGGTTTGTTTGTTTTTTGTGGGAAGAAATAAAGGAGTCATAGAGAAGCACAAATAGGAGACAACAATATTTTGAACAAGTGCTGGCTGCCTTTACCCACAAAACCAGGTACAATTTACCACCTCAGATCATGAGGGAGCTCTAGATCTCTCTATGTTTAAAATCACCACATTTCAAGTATTTAGAAATGCTATAGATCCTCTTGTGAAGGCAAGAGGAGAAGGGGACGACAAAGGATGAGATGGTCGGACAGTGTCATTGAAGTAACCAACATGAATTTGACCCAACTCCAGGAGGGAGTGGAAGATAGGAGGGCCTGGCATGCTCTGGTCCATGAGGTCACGAAGAGTCGGACATGACTGAACGACTAAACGATGATGATAGGTCCTCTTAGATATAGTGTAGGGACTTTGTGCTCAGTATGGGCGTTGCATTACGGCCTCTCCCAATTTGAAGAGACCCTTGTCCAGCAGGCCGAGGCAAAGAGGAAGTCACAAAAGCAGCAAAACCAGGGAGCTGGACAGGGAACAGATTGGATTTGTCTTCAGTGTGGAAGAGACTGTCACTCTCGAATTGGCCTCCTCAGCCACACTAGACGCTGTTCCAAGTCCCCCATACAGAGCACGTCACCATAGTCTCTCGAGACTGAAGGTTGCCTAACTCTAACTTTTATTGTACATGCAACATTCTGTTTTGTCTGTGGTTTCCTTTCTCCTCCACTTGTGAATTCACTCACCGTCTTCACGCACGGAAAGCCCACTGCTTTGAACTGGGCAGCCTCCCATTTCCATAACTGGAGGGGCTAACATGGATTTCTCTAACCCCCCCCCCCAAGCTGTGTGCAAGGAGGATTCTGGCCAGCATGTCTTAATCTGGCGCTACCTGTACATTTCTGTGTTTGAAGCGGGACAATTGCACAACAGAAGCCTCATTTGGAAGCACCCTGTGAAAGGCACTATGGTGGACTAGAATTGTTCTCTGATAAGCAAATTTTTCATTGAGAAGAATTTGGTGTTTTCAACTATTTTATATTTTTAATAATGCAGACAATCTATATCACTAGTGTTCTTGTAGCATTTACTCGCAAATTTACTAGTTTGAGAAATTTTTGCCCCAGTAAATATTTTGTTCCAGAAAAAAAAATAAAAAAGTTCAATAGACCTCCCTTGTTCTGCATATAAACAGCAGGTCTAAACCAATTGTTCATTGATCCCCAGTGAGTTTCCATAGCTGACCAGGGATTTGAATCCAGGCCTCCTGAGTCCTAGTCTGTCATTTTGACTACTATACCACACTGGTTACTCCATTAAAACTAATTAGCCTTTCAAATTCATTCATATTTATAAGCCTATCAAAATCTGAATGGTTTTATGTTTATATAAATGTATACTAATAATTAGAGATAGGCACAAACTGCTACGTTACCAGTTCAACCAAAGTCCAGCCCCCGTCAAGGAGGCACAGTTGGAGAATCAAACTCCCAACCTCTGGTTTGACAGCCAGAGACCTAAACCACTGAGCTATCCAGGAGTTCTTACTATGATTTATGGTGTCATTGTCTATAAAATGAGCATGTAGAGGACGTTCAATGGAACGGCATGTGCATAATGTGGGACAGAAATGGGAAATGATATTGTTATAGATAAATCGTTACTGTTTTGTTAATGAATAATTTAATGATTAGTTACAAAATTACTGTTATAGACTAAGAAGTAGGGGCACTCACAACTTTGATTCATGCACTTGTGATGTCAAGGATAGACTACTGCAGTGCTCTCTTCATGGGGCTACCCTTGAGGTTGATGCAGAGACTACAACTGGTTCAGAATTCAGTGGCCAGATCAATAACTGGGGTGAAGAAATTTCAGCACATCTCCCCCATTCTGGCCGCCCTTCATTGGCTATCGGTTTGTTTCCACATCGACTTCAAGGTTATGATGATAACAGTTGAAGCTGAATGGTTTAGAACCTCAGTATCTAGTAGAATGCCTGCTCCCAGCCAGATCTGTCCATAATACCCGTTCTTCACAGGCAGGGTGGTTGAGAGCCTTCACCCCGAAGGAGGTCCGAAGGGAAAGAACAAGAAGACGGGCCTTCTCGGTGGTCACCCCGTGCCTATGGAACACTCTGCCCATGGAAATACTCCTGGCACCCTCATTGGACGGTTTAGACGAGCATTGAAAACTTGGCTCTTCTGTCAGACTTTTCCTGAGCATTAAGTTGCTTATATCTCTGCTTCCCTTTTATCATCCGTTTTGCTATCCTTCCATAATCCCTTTTTATCATCTTTATAGCAATCTATTTTGATTTATTCTACTAGTTATTGTATCTGTTGAATGTTTGTATTATTTTATTCTTATTGTGTTTTAATATTGTGTTGTTTGTCTTGTTTGTCAGAGTGGCCTGGCTGCCAGATGGTGCAGGGTATAAAACAAACAAACAAACAAACAAACAAACAAACAAACAAACAAACAAACAAACAAACAAACAAACAAACAAACAAATAAATAAATAAATAAATAAATAAATAAATAAATAAATAAATAAATAAATAAATAAGGTGTTTTGGTGGAATAACTAGTTACTTTCTGAGTTTACTTTTCGAAGGGAATATAAGGGCATTTTCAAGGTCTTATGCTAATCTAAATGATTAAGAAAGAATTATTTGTATGAAGACCTGCAAGGTGCAATATTGGAATTTGCCATTAGTATCTCTTTGTATTTTCTGGCCTGTCAGTGGTGATGGCACAGTAGTAGACAATGCAACAAATTATTTTACTTACTTACTTACTTACTTACTTACTTACTTACTTACTTACTTACTTACTTACTTACTTACTTACTTACATTTGTTTGTTTGTTTGTTTGTTTGTTTGTTTGTTTGTTTGTTTACCTCTGAGGGGGGATGGAACCGAGAGAAGGGCCTTGCCTGATTATCTTAACATCCAAGCTGGCTAACAATGAGAGATAGCTTGAACCCGTCCATATAGGGCTTTATAGGTTAAAACCAGCACTTTGAATTGGGCCCAGAAACTGATCGGCAGACAGAGGAGCTGCTGAAACCTTGTGTGTGTGTGTGTGTGTGTGTGTGTGTGTGAGAGAGAGAGAGAGAGAGAGAGAGTGAGTGAGTGAGTGAGTGAGTGAGTGAGTGAGTGAGTGAGTGAGTGAGTGAGTGTGTCCCAGTCGCCAATCTGGCTGTGGCATTTTGCATAATTGTATTGTGTAAAGACCATACTAGATACCCAGTGTGGTGTGGACACCCAGTGTGATGTAGAGGGCAGAGACCTGGGTTCGAATCTCCGCTGAGCCATGGAAACTAACTGGAACTTGTATAACCACTCCATAAATAACTCACATACCTTGAAAGCTCTATTAGAGTCACTGCAAGTCAGTTCCAACTTGATAGCACATAACAACAGAAGACCACTACAACTTTCTTTTGAAATGTAACATTCCAAACTCTGGGTCGGGAAAGATGGCTATCCGAAAACTTGGATCAGTGCTCTACCACAGCGAACACTGGTCTAAGCTGAGATGAGGCATTTTCTTATGTACCTCCTGATGTTGACTATAATTAACATTTCAGGGGGAGGGGCATGTCTAGCTATGGTAGTCTGTCACAGCAAAACCAGCCAAGATTCTTGTGAAACCCTTAAAAACCTAACACGTTTTATTGGATATGTATTGAAGAAGTGGGTTGCAAATGCAGGAAAGTAGATTTTCAATTAAGAAAGTTTTCCACTTAAGAAACTTCCTATTAAGAAAGATTTCCCATTAAGAAAATTGCCAAGAAAATGATTGATTCATTTGAAATGTGGTGCTGGAGGAGAGCTTTGTGGATACCCCAGACTGTGAGAAAGACAAACAAGTGGGTCCTAAATCAGATCAACCCTGAACTATCTCTGGAGACAAAAGTGTTGAAACTGAGGCTGTCCTGTTTCGGACACATTGTGAGAAGGCAAGATTCTCTGGAAAAGACAATAATGTTGGGACAGATGGAAGGCAGCAAGAAGAGAGGAAGACCAAATATGAGATGGATTAATTCCCTAAAGGAAACCACAGGGTTGAATCTACAAGGGCTGAGCAAGGCTGTTGAGGACAGGACATTTTGGAGAGTATTCATTCATAGGATTCCAATAAGTCATAGGGGACTTGACTGCATGTAACAATAGATTTCCAAATAAAACTCCCCATTCTTTAGGTGTCATAAAACTGTTATTTTTGGTTATTAAAACGTCAGACTAGCAAAAGTCTGCAAGAAAAATTGCATCAGCAAATATCACTGTATTCGAAGGAAAGAAGAATGTACTAACTGTGAAATGATTCATCAAATAAAGAAGAATTGGTCACTGGATGATCATTGCTTCTCACCAGCCAAGGCAGGAGTTAGGATTCCAGACTAATATAAGGACTGTTTCCTACAGAATGGGAAAGGGGTTCAGCCCAGTACTGCAGATCTGCTTTGGATGCAGAAGTCTCAGGTTCGACCCCCAGCATCTCCAGATAAGGAAGGAGAGATGAAAACTCATCTTGAAACCCCGGAGAGCTGCTGGCAGTCAATATCAACAACAGTGGCTAGTGGAGCAAGGGTCTGACTCAGTATGATGGCGCTTCCTCTGTTGCAAGGAAATTTAGGTTTTATCAAGTACTCAGCCAGCTTGAGAAGTGGTGAGGAAAGAACCAAAATCTATTGCTTCACTGGTTTGTTAAGGGGTGAAGAAGTCAGAGATTGTGCCATCCAAACCTGGCGTGGTCTGAGAACACACAACACAGTCACCTTCCTGAAGTCCATCCCTGGAAAGGGGGTTGCCTAGAAGCCCAGCGTATAATGCCTTGAGTTTGATGATAGAAGAAAAGCTAGATGCAAATATAAAAAAGGAATATAGATAAATAAATATTGGAGTTTATGGGACTCGGGAACATTTTCTTAGATGATGGCTGGCTACCACATGTTGGTAATGGCTGTTGGTGGTCCCATTCCAGACAAGTATCTAGACATATTAAAAACACTGAGAACACAGGCACAATTCCATGCACTCCATTCACCCATTTATTCTTGGAGAAAATAACAATCTTGCATGCAACCTAATGCTGGGTTTTAGTGAGAGGAGGAAGCTTTTGCTAACTAAAGTAACTGTCTTCTGCTACCAAACAATTAGCAAATGTCATTTTCCCACCTCTGGCTTGCCCCTCCTGTCTTCCTGTTTGCTTTGTTTCTGTTGTTTGTTTACCCTCTTATTCTCTGACTTCTGAACAAAGCAGGCATGTAAGTCTGCCACGTGGTTGAGTCTATAATTTCTCTCTCTCTCTCTCTCTCTCTCTCTCTCTCTCTCTCTCTCTCTCTCTCTCTCTCTCTCTTTTTTTTTTTTTTGCTCTCTCTTATACTTTGTGCTCTGGTCCATGGGGTCACGAAGAGTCAGACACGACTAAACGACTAAACAATGACAACGATACTTCTGACTGTAATTGAAGATCACAATTTTAAATAAAGATGCTTTTTCTATGTAAGATGCTTTTAGAGTGATTTTTAGCATACAAAGTGCTAGTTATTGTGAAGGGGTGGATGCTGAGAACTTGGGCTATCTCTCTCTCTCTCTCTCTCTCTCTTCCCAATATTTTACATCATGTTAAGGCACTCAGATAAACCCCCCAGATATCAATAGCATGCAATGAGTTTTTAGGGCCATAAAAGTACGTCTGCTTCCCTGCAAATGACATTTTCTGCTAGTCATAACTGCTGTTGGCTGGCCATTGGGCAACCTTGAGAAGGAACTCTATGGTCATACTATCATGTGAGCACTTCTTCATGTGGAAGGGCTTTATGTGCATACTTCAGTACCTACGGAGGACGCCTTCTCATGACTGTGAAGCAGTGGCCACTAGTCAAAATGGCTACACATCATGTCCAATATAAGAGACAGATTGGCTCTATTACTTGATGGTGGATTTGGGGGCAAGAGATGGCATGCTGCACTCATGCCTTGTTGATTGGCTCCCCATGGGCAACTGATGGGCCATGGTTTAAACCCAACTTTGGAACAGATATAGCGTTTGTGTGCTCCAGTATGGTTTTTCTTAGGTTCTTACGGAGAGTGAGGTCAGCAAGTAGGACAGACCAAGGTTCTATTGTGGCGCCTTGTGCTTCAGCTTATACATTTTTAATGTGCGAGAGAGTTATTCTGAAACCCTCACTGCCGTTTTCAAATCTAGGATTTCCAGCAGTCAACCCGACTCCTGCAAAGTTATTTCTCCACCAATGCCAATCTTCCTTGCAGCCGACAAGAGGCACCCTTGGTGATTTTCTTTGTTGCTTTCTGAATCTTAATACCGTCTAAACCAGTGATTATTCTGCTTATAGGTATTTCATTTTGCATGGAGATTAAACATGGGTGGGCAGGGCAGGAGGGGATTACCTGTAAGAGTCTTGTTGGCAACCATAACCCTTTTTTACAACAAGATTTCTGGCTGTAAAACACAGACATATTGGAGTAATAGAATGGGTACTTTGTAACAGCAACTGAAGATCTACTTGATGCAAAAACAAGAAGTCAGCTAATACCAGGGTCTTTTTTTTTTCAAACCACCAAGACTTTATCATCTGCTCTTAAAGCAGTATTTTCAAGCTTGTATTGAAAACATGCTGGCTGGATAGCTCAGTAGTTTAGACATCTGGCCGTGGCGCCAGAGGCTGGGAGTTCGATTCCCCACTGTGCCTCCTGGGGAAAAGAGCCAGCCTGTGTGGCCTTGGTCAAGCTACACAATCCCAGAATGCACCCAGAAGAAAGGTAACCCACATCTGAGCATTCTCTACCTGAAAAACTCCTGGAAAGGGTCACCATAAGTCAGAATTGACTTGATAGCACATGATTTATTATTGAAAACATACATCCACAGACCTGCTGCTGTTTTCTTTGTAGAGTTTTTATAGAAACTGCAGTAATGCTTCCTCCAGGGTTCATAGGAATGTCTGATGATGATCATCCTACAATGAGTAATCTCTGATGTGATGCTATGGCAGACATTCATATCCTGGGTCACAAAGTTTGCTGGTTTGTACTTGCACCATTTCCTTTTCTTAGCTTCCTCTTTAGAGGCAATTCATTCTGCTTTGCAGGGGTGGGATTTCATCTGAGGGGAAAAAGCAGGCACCATAGGTCCATTTCAAGGACACGATCCGTTCTGAGTGTCCAAAGCCATGAGAATGCAAATGAAGCCTGTGCTTTATTCTGGATGACCAATTTAAAAACAAACAAACAGGAAAGCAGGAGGCTTTTTTTAAAAAAAAAATGTGGGATGACAATCAGATGATTGTTTTTTTGGTAACATGTGGAGCCATCACTCTGTAGCATGTAGTTCAACTCTCTGAGAGGGAAAACTGTCTCAAAGGTCATGGCTCATTCCTTAATATGTCAAGATCTGATAGACCGAAGAAAAAGATCCTGTTGCCATTCTGGTGAATATGTGTTTTGGAAGGAGTGATGTGTTACATTTCACACCAATGATGATCTTGGAATTGTTGTAGATCACAAGCTGAATGCCAGCCAGCAGTGCAAAAAAGACAAACATTATTTTATGATGCATTAACAGAAGTATAATCTCTAAATCCCATGAGGTACTAGGTAAAGGTAAAGGTTCCCCTTGACATTTAGTCCAGTTGTGTCTGACTCGAGGTGCTCATCCTCGTTTCCAAGCCATAGGGCCAGCGTTTTCTCCGTAGACAATTTCCGTGGTCACGTGGCCAGCACAACTAGACACGGAACACCGTTACCTTCTCACCGTAGTACCTATTTATCTACTCGTTTTGCGCAGAGATTGAACAGATAAGGGGATAAAATGCACCTTTGTCTGACACCTCCACCTATTGAAAACCCTTCTGTCTCTCCATATTTTGTCCTCCTTGTACACAAGGCAGTTTACACATCAGGACACATCATTACTCCATGGATAGCACCTTTATTTCACCAATAGGGCCAAAAAGGCAACAGATATCCCTCAACTTCACACAAACCTTCTGTCACCTGCTCCACCTTCCTGTGGCCCTCAACCCAAGGCCTTTGTTCTTTTGCTGAGAAGGAATTCAATCCTGCTCTGAAAATTTCCCAATGTCTTCATTTTAATGTCTGCTTTTGTCACGCATGCTAAAACAGATTCTCTGAAAACAAGGTTGTTTACAAGGAAGAGCATTTCCGGTCAAATTCATTCAACGTTGATACAGTGGTGCCTCACTAGACAGTTACCCCGCATGACAGTTTTTTCACTAGACATTGACTTTTTGCAATCGCTATAAGGATTCGCAAAACAGTGATTCCTATGGGGGAATTTCGCTGGACAATGTTTGGTCCCTGCTTCGCAAACCGATTTTTGCTAGACGATGATTTTGACAGCTTCCTCCGCGCTTGCAAAACAGGTGTTTTCGGGACCTAAGCTTCGCTAAACAGCGATTTAAACAGCTAATCGGCATTTTGCAAAGCGGCTTTCCTATGGCCAGTCTTCTCTAGACAACGATGATTCTTCCCCATTGGAACACATTAAACAGGTTTCAATGCATTCCAATAGGGAAAGACTTTTTGCTAGACAATGATTTCGCTAAACAGCGATTTCAGTGGAACGCATTATCATCATCTAGCGAGGCACCACTGTACACTGAATTGGCTCATGAGCCAAGCAGTGAGGAATTGACTTCAACATTTTGCTGGGGATGTGCTCCTCTGCTTCAGTCCTGCCCTGTTTTTAGGGACTGAGAGGGATCACCTAAGAAGGAAAAAGGCACAAGAGCTCCTTGGTTCAGCCTAGGGGCTTCAGAGCACTCCCTACTACTCTCACCACAAGTCCTCTCATGAATTACAATTAGTTTGGATCTTCTTCTGATTCTTCTTTAGGTTATTAAACATTCCTCTGTCTTTATAAAACAAAAAAAAAACCTCTGCATACTAATTTTCTATAATTATCTTAATTCTTCTTCTTTAAATGCTATATAATTACTCAACATGCATGTATCTTTTAAAGAATCTGGTGATACTGCCTATAAAACACTTTTGACTGAAAGTTAAATCATTATCAGATAGTTCCTACACATAATCTTGATATTTAATTGCTCGCACAGTGAGATAGGACTTTGGGGCAGAATTCTTGGGCCCCATTCTGCAGAAAGGAGCCCAAAGAGTAGCAGGACTAGCTTACTCTTGCTTACAATCTAAACCAGTGGTTCTTAACCTTTTTGAAAGAAACGCCGCCTTGAGCCATTAAGGAAGTTATCATCGCCCCCCTCCCCACGGTGATATCTTATTTATTTATTTATTTATTTATTTATTTATTTATTTATTTATTTAAGACACTTAAATCCAATAACCCCTGAAAACAAAATTCAATTCCAAGAAAAAAAGAGTAACATTTAATGATTTAGTTGCAAATGAATTTTAAGACGCAAAAAGAAATATAAAAAGGGCATAAAAACAAACCACAATGCAGGAACTAAAAATTTCAAGACAAAAACTCTGAAACTAAATTAAGATTGGAGGAAAATATATATTCATGCACACTGTAAAAAGGCTGCAGCCATCTTAACAGGTTTGGCTTGCTCCAGCGCCCCCCTACCGCCCCCTTCTGCTCCAGCGCCCCCACGCCGCCCCTTTTTGTTCTACCGCCCCCCTGAAAAATGAAATCGCCCCCTGGGGGGCATTATCGCCCACGTTAAGAACCACTGATCTAAACAGTTCCCCCCCACATGTTGTATGTACATAAATAACCCAGTCTCCACAAATGATAAGAACAACTGCATTATGAACCAAGTTATGTTTCCAAAGGTGGTGATGATCTCTGGAACTATTCTTTTACAAAGATTTTTTTTTAAAGACTACTTCAGATGTGCTAATAAAAACCTAGATTTGTTTGGTACAATGAGGAGAATTAATAGGGAGGCATGTAGGTAAAGGTAAGGTTCCCCTTGACATTTTAGTCAGTTGTGTTCAACTCTAGGGGGTGGTGCTCATCCCTGTTTCCAAGCCGTAGAGCCAGCATTTGTCCGAAGACAGTTTCCGTTGTCATGTGGCCAGCGCGGTTATACATGGAATGCTCTTTACCTTCCCACTATTTATCTACTCGTATTTACATGCTTTCGAACTGCTAGGTTGGTGGGAGCTGGGACAAAGCGACAGGAGCTCACTACGTCGCGTGGATCGATCTTACGACTGCTGGTCTTCTGACCCTGCAGCACACATGTATAATGCAATAATTAGCAGAATCTTGGAATTCAGTATAAAAGACCAGAGGCTAAACCATACGTTACAAGGAGTCCATCATTAGGCGCTGTGTTAAGTGTTCCAGAGACCTATCAGGAAACAAAACAAAGTAACATGCAAATTATGGTCGGTATGAAAACTCCTCCTCTGACAAGTAGATATTCTCATTACTTGAGGAGTTCTCTCTCATGTACTTCGGCTCCAGGTTTCCAGGCTCTGCTGAGCCACTTTCTTCTCTGATGGTCTTGCCAAAAGTGAAGGCTCTTCAGTCCTTTCCCACATCTGTATAACAGCAGCTTTCCATTTTTAGTAGGCGAGACCAGATCCAATGATTGTAGAGTGGTTTGTATGTAGAGAGAGCTGCAGAAATTATTAGTAATATATAGATGATTGTAGAGGTTGAGATGTAATCTATATGAAGAAATTTGTAGACTTATGAACGTTCTTATAAAAATGAACAGAGATGAAACTCACTCTGAACCAAAAATGGGTGCTTCTATAGGCTTAGCATCAGAAATTTGGATACCATGGCTTCAGGGAGTGGTTTCTTTTGTCCCTGAGGTCTTGTGCCTCTTAAGTACCACTGATCAGCCTATACTGTATATACATTGGATAACTCAGTGATTTAGGTACTGTATCTGGCTGTGGATCCAGAGGTTGGGAGTTTGATACCCCACTGTGCCTCCTTGAAGGGGAGGGAGCTGGACGTAATGATCCAAAGGGTCCCTTCCAGCTCTACAGTTTTAAGATTATATCTCTAGGGTCCTGCTAGGCAATTAGTGCTTTGCATTACAATTCCCATAAATCCTAGCATTTGGGGCAGGTTTGTTTTTCTGGGGTGGCTTAACTCTGGTTCCGTGAACTTAGCCAGAAGAAAAGTTTTATTGATAGCTTTTTGTTACTATTATGGCTTCTTTGTTAAAATGATAATGGGAAAATAGTCCAGAAAGGTTGCTTGATGTTTTTATCAGTGGGAGCTAACGAGGATGGTTGCCTGATGACATACCCAGCACAACTTGAAAAAAGGTGCCATCCCTCCAGCTGAGGAGAGGGTGAGATAAGACGGGCGAGTGATGAGCTGGCAATGCAGAAACGAGTGTTGAATTCAGAGACAGAAAAGTTGTTGAGCCTTTCTAGCCAGACGTAGCTAGGAGTGAAGGTGCAGTCTTGGAGGGTTGCCCGGGTTGCTCTTGGGGGGGGGGGATCTCCTGTCTTGAAGAAGTGCCAGCTTGCCTGCACTCATGTTCTCCATGTATTTAATACCTATGGCATCTTACTATATTAAGAAAGATACCTATGGTATCTTAACAAGATCTTAATAATAAGATGCCATAAATCTCCTGTGTACACTTGTCCAAGGAATACTCAAGCAGGAGAAAGTGGGGAGGATATCACATCAATAATAGAAAAGAATGTGGTGTCTCCCACTGTTCAAAATGATTCACATGAATTTTCTAGTTAGAATCCACACAGCAACCCTGCAAAGGAGACCCTGGATCCAATTGCTAGTTTCAACTAGATCGGACTCAATTGCAGCATTAAAAATCAGTAATTATGCCATCTCACTTCTATTCAGTTAATGTCTGCTTCAGCCAGACCTAGCAATTAGATTTATTCCTAAATTCTTATTATCATCTTCCATAGGACAGACAGAGGAAGTGTTTAAGGATGAAAGTACTGCCTAAGGAAATCTCATAGGTTCAACTATGAGACTAGATTCAAACCAAAATATTTCTGATTTGCAGTTCAGCCATCTTAGGACTGCAGAGCTAGAAGGGACCCTATGGATCAAGTCCAGCCCCTGTCAAGGAGGCACAATGGCGTATCGAACCAACATCTGGCTGCACCATTCCTTATTTTCACTAAAGTTAGAGATATGTCCTTGAACATAAAGTCTGTCTCTTTACCTTTTAAATAAGCTCACCAAATCTCACACAAACTTGGGGTTAGGTTTGCCAATCTAGGTACACATAGAGAAACATCCTATTGAACACAGTGCAACTTCCTAGTAAACACAGACTTCGCCCCAGTTCCAAAGGTTTTGAACAGGATGCTAGGGGAATTTTCATCCTAGTAGCTTGAGCCACTTTTACGGCTTGATGTCAGAGGAGACCTGCTGGATCAGACAAACCAAAGGTGTATCTAGCTCATCATTCTGGGAACCAAATGTCTCTGGGAAGCCCACCAGCCACGTTCCCCAGCATCTATTTCTAGTGTTGCAGGTCACATAAAGCCATCCTGCCTAGTAACCATTTAACACAACAGGACTTTGGATTGAACATGAATAGGTTATGTACACCTCTCTTGCTGTTTAGGCTCATGTGAATGGTTAATGCCGAAGAGAAAGTTAGAGGGCCTATTCTCGAATCAAAAGGCGTGGCTTAGAAATCTGACCACATGTACACTCAAAACATACAAATATATTTTAGTATGAAAGAAAGAAAGAGAAAGAAAGAAAGAAAGAAAGAAAGAAAGAAAGAAAGAAAGAAAGAAAGAAAGAAAGAAAGAAAGAAAGAGAAAGAAAGAAAGAAAGAAAGAAAGAAAGAAAGAAAGAAAGAAAGAAAGAAAGAAAGAAAGAAAGAAAGAAAGAAAGAAAGAAAGAAAGACCCTTAAACCAAAAAGCACTGACAATAATACTACAGTGGTGCCTCGCTTAACAGGCGCTCCGTTTAGCAATGAAATCACTTAGTGAGGACTTTTTTGGAGCGTTTTTGCACTTCGTTTAGCGATGGTCCCTATAGGCGATTTTCGCTTAGTGATGGTTGGGACCATGCTTCACATAGCGATTAAATTTTGGGTCCCCTGTTTTGTTTAATGATGGTTTAAACAGCCTCATGTTTGCTGTTTTTTAAATGTTTTCCTGTTATTTATAAAGTTAAAGTTTACTGTTTAAAATGTTTGAAATCATAAAGTGCACTTAATAAAAGCAAAAAAAGCGTGCTGCTTATATACCGCCCCATAGTCCTTCAAGCACTCTCTGGGCGGTTTACAATTTAATTATGCAGGCTACACATTGCCCCCCCCCCCCCCCAGCGAGCTGGGTACTCATTTTACCAACTTCGGAAGGATAGAAGGCTGAGTCAACCTTGAGCCGGCTACCTGGGATTTGAACCCCAGGTCGTGAGCACAGTTTTAGCTGCAGTACAGCGATTTAACCACTGCGCCACGAGGTGTTAACCAAATTTAACTTTGTTCTGACTCTTTTTTAATTTATTGTTGTATTTTTCCCCCATTGAGATGCATTGAATAGGTTTCAATGCATTTCAGTTGGGGAACTGCATTTCGCTTAGCAATGTTTCCTATGGCGATTTTCGCTTAAGGATGGCAATTCGTTCCTATTGGAATGGATTATCCGGTTTTCAATGCATTTCAATGGGAAACCATGTTTCGCTTAGTGATGAAATCACTTAGCAGTGATTTTTTCTGAACGAATTAACATCGCTAAGTGAGGCACCACTGTAAGCACATTATCTTTTTCAGGGTGGATAGCTCAGAGGTTTAGGTATCTAGCTGGGGAGCCATAGGTTGGGAGTTCGATTCCCCACTGTGCCTCCTAGGAGAAGAGCCAACCTCTGTGGCCTTGGACGAGCTGCACAGTCCCAGACTGCCCTTAGAAGAAAGGAATGGTAAACCATTTCGGAGTACTGTCTACCTGCAAAACCCTGAAAAGAGTCACCATTAGTCGGAATTGACTTGACAGCACGGGAACAGTCCCAATCCTCATCTTATAGACCAACAGGCTGACAATTTGATTTGGGGGTCAGCTGTGGGTGTCTTTGAGAAAACAGGTTGTAATCCCCAAAAGCGCAAACCGGAATCAATCTGTTAGTCTCCCTAGTGCCACGCTCCTTTCGTTTTGATGTCTGCTTTTGCCACGCGTGCTGAACCAGCCTTTCTGAAAAAAGCCCTCAGTATGTAACTCACTCAGTAGACCCTAGGGGACTTACGAGGTTGAAGGATAATCAGCTAGGGAGGCGAGCAGCTGAAATTTCTGGGAAGAGCAGCAGGCCTGGCAAATTGGTTTCCTGACGTTCCGAAATTCACCAACATTCCCAAATGCTAGACGCACTTATAGTTTGTCTATTCCCCTCCACCCTCTGGCAAGCTTGATGACCATGAGGTTTCTCCTCCTCCCTCTTTTTCTTCTTCTTCTTCCTCCTCCTCCTCCCTGGCGCGGAAAGAGTTAAGTTTGGAAGCCCAAGACACGTTGAGGGGGAGTAGCCCAAGCCGAGGCAGCAAAAACATCACAGCGCATTCCTGGGTAGTCCTCAGCTGCCAGCATCTGATTAAAACCATATCTCTCGCTGTGAGTGGCTAACTAAACAGAAGGCTCCGGCACGGCCGAATATTTAAGCTGGACGCCTCGTGTTCCTTCCTTTGCCGGCTACAGTGGTGGGATCATGCACGCAGTGGCTCAGATCTAGGGCGTGTAAGTAGCTCGCGTGTGTACGTGTGGACGGGTGCTTGGCTACTAGGGCTACTTCCAGATGGGTGGCTCGGGTTTCTGAAGCGTCAAGGATTCTGAGGTTTGTTGCGTTGTGGGCGAGTTAAGCCGATCCCCGTGTATGTTGAGAGGTTGCGTTCCCTCCTTAAAAGGATATTGACAAAAGCTGATGGATGAAATTGACGAGCCCTTTGCGGCGCTGGAGGAGACTCGATGTTAAGCGGCGTCAGGGGGGTGACCTGATATTGGACGGGTTTCAATCCTGCTCCGTTTCCACTGCTCGCCAGGCTCGCCCCCAAATCCGTAGTACTGGTTCTTGATCTACACTCCAGGCAGCAGCTTTTCCATGGGTAGTTTTCTAGCTGAACCTGCCCAAAGGGGGGTGAGGAAATCATCATAACCCAGAGAGGAGGTGTTATTTTCCTTGGGCGTCCTTACCTTGAACCACAAAGAAGTCTTTTTTTTCTTTCCAATTCTCAATAAGCTCCTTGAACGGATTGTGTGCATTATAAAAATGGCCATGTAGCATTTTCCCCTCTTTTTTCCCCCCTTAAACCATTTTTAAAAAGCTTTTAGAAAACTTACTCGGTGCCAAAAAGGCTGCTGAGTGGGAGCTTTTAAAAGGAATTCAGCAGTTCTTGGCAAACTTGGGGGTGTGGGGGATGCAGTAACAGAATGAACGGGAGGGGAGGGGGGGACCCAGAAATCTGGAGCTAGCTATAAATATGGTGTTTGCCTCTCGGAGAGGAAACTTGGCTTGGGGATGCCCTCGGAAAAGCTGGATGGAAAGGGCTGCCCTACAAAAAACGAGAGCTTTGGCAGTTGGAGGAGAGGAGAGCGAGTCTGGGGGATCCAAAGGAAGATAAACAGGTATAGGTCTGGGTTATGGCAGGCAAATATATACAAATGGCAAAAAGGTTGGTCTGAGCAAGTTAAATCAATCAAGGTAGCCATTACCTTAGGACTAAAGGACTGAGCCTCCTGAGTCTTAACTGCAGGCTTGATGCAACCCCATCACGAGTCTGTACCCACATACTGAGCTACAGCCCAAGATAATTCATACAATAATGATTTTTTTTCTGTCTTTAAGGTGCTATGTAATTGTGCAAAATTGGGGTAAGCAGCTTTGGTAGGCATGAAGATAGGTTTTCGTCTGCTAGAAATTTCCAGGGGCCACACAACAACCCCCCCCGCCAAGTGCAATAAATAAATCCAAACGTATGTAGGACAGTCTTGAAATCTTGGTATTTGGGGTGGTTAAGGGGTGCAGGGGGGGAGAGTGGCTTTCAGGAGTCAGAGCTAACCTTTTTGGGTCAGGACGGCGGGGGGGGGACAAAGCTGGATATAGGCTGTCTAGGGCCACATTTTGCACCCACCTTCTCCTCTAGAATAATAATTCTGTCCCCTCAAGTCAATTCTGGCTCATGATGACCCCACTTCAGAAGATTCAGGTAGAAATTACTTAGGCTTGAACTGGATCCTGCTAAGCATCCAGGCTGTAGCCTTAAATTCCCCAGCTAGTCTCCTGAGCATAATAGCTTTGCCTGAAGCCAAACTTCCTCCCAGGTGTAAAATCATTCTTGCAATCTCTTCCTTGCCAGAGTGAAAAACAACTAGCTCAAGTAAAGCAGGCTCGGAGGGCAAGACTAAAGTGTTATTCTAGGTTGAGTGTAGTGTAGTGTGGGTTTGAATGAGTTGCCAAAAGGGCAGGATCCTCTCAGGAGCTTTCTGTTCATAAGGGTGGCTGGAAGAGCATGATTAACTTTTAAAAGTCCTTTGGACTTTGTTTCTTTTCTTTTTCCACCCGCCCCCATGGTAACGGAGGAAGGAAAAATATTTCCTACAGGATAAAATGTCTGACTTAATGTGCATACATCTGGAAGCTAATGCCTTTAAAGGGGGGAAGCACAGCAGTCTGGCAAGCTGCATGAAATAATGTTTTCAAGTCATTGTAGCTTCATAGAAGATAAAGGGGTCTCGAAAAGGTATCTGGGGAATGCAGGATGAATGTGGTCTCAACATTCAGAGCTTGGAAAAGTTACTCCTTGGACTACAATTCCCAGAAGCCACAACCAGTCTAGTCAGTAAAAGCTGTGTCAAGCTCTGGTTTTGCTTATGAGGAATAGAGGATTGCCATCTTCTTGCCAGTCTCCGCTCCTGTGCCTTTTGAAAAAGCTGGGATTAGTCCTACAGGAGACAAAGCCTTGCCTGAATTGCTGGGTTCCTCTTTGAGGCATAAGGCATGTGGCAACCTCAGAGAGATGCAGCTATCTCCCTGTTTCTGATGGTGATGGGGAAAGCCACTGATAAGTCTCGAGAGCTTGTTTGCACGGCTGTATAGACATTTCACAATCTGATTCACAGGCTTGGTTGAAGCAAAGAAGTTGGACATAGAGCTCAATAATTCTTGCCCTAGAATACCGATGAATATTTCTGCAGCAGTGTAAGGGAACAATGGGAGAAGGACAGGTAGCCTCTACTTTCTAGATGTAGTTAAGGCTATAGTAAAGACTGCTAGTATTACCAAGTGGTTTTCAGTTAATCAAGATGGGACAGGGGACAGCAAGAATGCTAAGTGTCTGATGGCACCTTTAAATTTTAATAGGTTTTACTCCGTGTGTTGCATCTGATGAATGGAGCTGCAAGCCCAAGAAAGCTTATGACAACATTTTAAAGAGCCAAAGGACACTGTCAGGATAAAATGGCATTTAAAGAAGACCATCCAGTTCCTAGATTCTCATGTTAGTTTATTATTGATTGGCTGCACTGGTATCCTATCTTTCTTCCAGTGCGCTCAAGTTGTAAAGTTCTCCTTCTCACTTTAAACATGCAATAAACCTGTGAGATAGATCAGGCTGAGGCTCAGATGACTAGACCAGCTTGTTCCATGGTCTGGTGGGGAAGCAGGTCTCCCAACATTTCTCTTGGTGACAAGGATGGGCAGTTGATGGCACTCCAAAATTTAAAACAATTGTAACACTCACAATTCCCCCCCTCTTGGCTATAACTGATGAGAGCTGCCATCCAGCAATGCCTGAAAGGCCATGTGTCACCCACCCCTATTTACTATAACCTTAATTGGATAAACAGATTATACTAGAGTTGTCCTTGCTGGTTTGAATGGGTGACCAGATGTAACACAAGAAGATGCTGGAGGGTTGGAAGGAGAACACTGAACAGAGTATCTGTGCCTTTGGGTGAAAAAGACTGAATGCTGTTTTTGGACACATGCGCAGGCAGGCCTACAAGTTCCTTACATTGAACCCAGAAGAGCAGAGATGACCTCTCCAGCTTTCTCCCTGCAGATGGTTAACTGTGGTTAAGCATTACACCTTAATGGAGCCACAGAATTTGCCAGCAGTAACCTAGACAGCCTGTGATCAAGGAGTCCATGTCAAATACAGGACTTGGTGATACAGCTTTATTAGTTACTTATGAGGCAGCTTCCGATGCTTCAGCATTTTAAGCTAAGTTCTCTCCAGATCAGTTGGTCTGCGATCTTCAGACAATGATTTTTTAAGTTGTGTAAATGCCAAGTCATCCCTTTGGTTACAGCTCAGGGGTGTAACAACAAGTACTGTAGGTACAGCAAGATAACTAGCTTATCCAGCTCTGTGCAGCTGTGGGGAGCACCCACAAAGGGAGAGATTTTCAGAACATCAAACTCAGCAAGCTTACTCTGACTTCTAGAGCAATTTGGACAAGGGGGATCTGTGCTGGCTTGTTGCAGCAAAATTACAGTGCTCCATTCTGCTTAATGGTAGGGCCAGTCCTGACCCAAGGCTCCCCCAGTAATGCTGATGGCGGAACAGATCCGAAGGGTTGAAAAGAAATGGTGTTTATTTACTTTGTTGTATTTATATACCACCTTTCCCCCAAGCCTCTCGAGGAGGCTTATAAAACTGTTTTTTTTAAAAAAAAAAAATAGATTAAAATGAAATTGAGAGATGCTTTAAAATAGGATTAAATTCCTTAAAATGCAAATACTTGATTTAAAAAAATAGTTTATTTTTTGTTTTAAAAAGCCAGCACATTGAGTAAAACCTTATAATTTGATTTCTGGAATGTGGTGTTTTGCTTCCGGTTCCTTGTAAAGAGGTGCCTGAAGGGTGAGCATAGAAACCCAGTTTATGGACTGAGTAAAGGTTGCTTCACAGAGTAACAGAGTCTCCCTCTTTCATACTGTGGAGGTGTGTGTGTGAGGATTTTAATCACCTTGCTGAAATAGTGCATTTGTTGGGAGCGGATGGCAGACAACTTACAGGAACACTCCGGCATCTGAAGTGTTAAGGACGGCTGCCATTGGCAGAATTGAATGTGGCTTGTTTGCCCCGCGCAGTGGGGCCACTTAAGGACAACTATATTGGCACAGAACTTTGATTTCCTACTGGCTCAGCAGTTCAGATTATAGCAGAGTAATAAGACAGAAGGATGGTGAGAGTCCTGCCCACCAGGATGTGGATGTATATTTAGCTCCACGCTCCACTATACACCACTTGATAACCTCGGAGGAAGTCTATGGAAGGAAGATGGTGGAATGCCAAGTAGATATATTGTCTTCTTTCCTTGCCTCTATTTTGGTTCTGGTCCGATATTTAAATAAAACAAGGTCATACCTCATTAACTTGCAAATTTCATCCTACCATCTTCAGTTCCACCATATTATCCTAAACGCCCAACCTTGTCTGATTTGGGAAGCTAAGCAAGATCAAGCATGGCTTTAACTTGGATGGGAGACCATAAAAACATACCAAGGACCTCCAGGAAGGATTGCAAAACAATCCCACCTGAATCCCTGGAAAGTCATGGCTGCCAGTCAAAAATGTCAATGTTAAGACCTGAATCACTATAAGGCAGCATCCACCAGACTTGCAGTTATGTACAGTATTTATGTAGAAATCTCTGTCTCAGTCTTTTAATAGCTAGAAGCAACAAAGAGTGGCTTAAGAAGGCCAGGCCAGATGCCTACAGTCCAGCATCTTGTTCCCAAAGCAGCCTCTGAAATACCCTAAACCAGTTCATGGATGCAATGACACACACTTATTCATGTCTCCCCAGGAACTTAAATGCAAATACAGTAACATGCAAGAAAGCAGACACCACAGGCAAAATTTGACTACATAAGTTAACAGATACTTTGCAGGCAAAACCTACTTGCAATAAAGACATATTCATTCCACATTGTAGAAAGAACAGAGTTTCTCTCTTTTTTTTAAATTTTTTTAAATTTCCAAAACAAGTACAAGAATACAAAATATTTACTAATACAGTCTAAAACACAGTGCACCCCCATATCCACGGGACCCTTTGGAACAATTCTTTTATTACAAACCTCCTTTCCAAAACTGTATTGATTGTTACTTAAGAGGATTTCCCCTTTCTTTTCACTAATACAAATTCAATAAATCTAGCCCAAATAGCATAAAAATATTTAAACTTATTTCCCCTCTTTTCGCCTTAAGTTCAGTAGCCAATTTATCATTTAATGCAATGTCCCATACTTCATTATACCAATTTTCTAATTTAATATCATTTTTATCTTTCCAGAATCTAGCTATTAATATTCTAGCAGTTGTCATAAGATTAGAAATCAATTCCTTTGAGCAATAATCATGTTCTATCTTATCAAAAATTGACAGCAAAGCAATTTTAGAATTAAGTTTGATATCTTTTCCAAATATATCACATATTTCCTTAAAAATCAATTTCCAAAATTTCTGAATCAATTTACACTCCCACCACATATGATAATATGTGCCAATTCCTTCATCACATTTCCAACAGGCCTTAGAATAGTCTGAATTTATTGTGCTCCATTTCACCGGAGTCATGTACCACCTTAAACTAATTTCTTTAAACATTTCCTTTATTTTTACCAACATCAATCTTAAAATTCTCATCTTCCAAATTTTTGTCCAATCCTTTGTTTTAATTTCTGTCTTTAAATCATGTTCCCAAAATGATTTCAAACCTTCTATTTCAGTCTCTTTTTCCTCTTGTTCCAAAATTAGGTTAGAAATTCTACTTACTACTCCATTCCTCAAACAGAACATCTCCACCTTCTGCTTTTAATTATACAGCCTATTTGAGTTCAGTATTTACCATCTGGTGACATCCATGTGCACAGTTGTCTGCCAGGTTTCCTGAAGCATGTATTAGCAATAAACAATTTTTTTGCTTTACAAAATTCTTGTGAGTCACTCTCCTGTTTCATTCCTAATTCTGAGGCTGAATTCTCTGACAATGTTTGGTTCATATTTTTGCTTCCCAGTTGCGCACAACTGGCCTGTTTTGATACATGGTAAACATCCTTCTGGACACTATCATACAAGTTTTCAGTTTCTTCTTTAGCATCTGTATTTGGATCATAGATTTGACTGATGGTTATGCTGACATATTTTCATAAAGTCTCATTGATATTATCTGGTCAGGCTTTGTATTACAGCCCTAACTGCTTGTGCTACAGTATGTCACACCCTACTGTTAGAACCACACTGTTCCATTTCTTGTTTTATGGTTTCAAGCTTCCCTTGACTCATAACATATTTCATTGTATGTATCCTGTAGCATTGGACTTCCCTTTTGCCTCTGCAGACATCAGTAACCAGACAACAATTGGGCTTTAATTTTCTGGCTTCATTAGTGACAATGCTAGTAGTATCTTTTGCTCTCCCCTAGTAGCTGACTAAGTGCCTTCCAACCTGGCAATCCCATCTTCCAACACTATCTTTTTAATTGTGGATTTTGAAACATAAAGCATTTCAATGTGGTTTACCTTGGCCTCCCTCCATGCAGTATTAAGAAGACTTCACTTGCGTGTCACCCCAGCTGAATATAAAAGATCTTCGCCCTGTGTTAGCTTCCACTACTGCTACTGCTCAGTAGCTACCCTTCAAGAACTTTTCTACCCCAGTATAACTGGAATTATCAACTTTTTTCTGCTGATGTAACCATCAAGTCCTGAAGAGAATGAATACATGCTAGTATGATGTCCCACCTTTGATCCTTCCACACTTGATATCCCCATCTAGAAATGCAGACTCGTGACAGGATCTAACCACCTAATGTATTGCTTTCTGCTTCCCTAACACACCCTAACCCCATTACCATGTTAAAGTGTGCATCCCAGAGGGAGATTGAAGGCCTGCATAGGGTTCCACTGAAGGGTTACTGTGTTGTGGTCTTGCCTCCTTTCTGCCTGAAACTTTACTAGGTAGGAAATAGTGAAAAATAGGTTGTTGGTGTGTTTGGAACTGACATTTAGGGATACTTGGATTTTAGTGGGGTCCTTGACTGCCTCTGCAGAAAGCTTGACTACAGATAGGGAGGCTTTCTGATTAATGATGGCACCGCCTGCTACAGCTTCAGTTCAAAACATTTGGTAGGAAGCCCGGACCTCATCACTCCAAGGAAGCAACACAGCAGGAAATGGGAGATGACACAAATAAAATCCATTCGTATGACTGGCCAGGTCTCCTGGCACATCTCATGTACGAAAGGTCTCCTAATGTCAGGATGGTTCTCCAGCCAGCATTGCTAGGAATCTTTAGCTTTGCCTTGTGAAACCAGATGTTTCCAAAATGAATCAGTTCTTTTCCCCTGGAATTCATGGTCAGTACAGACTGTCAGAGCTCTGTTCTGGGAATGCCTGTATCTCTCCGTTCCTTGTTTTCCGTCATGTTCACATGGGTGTCCAGCAACCTGGGGACGAGGGAACAGAATTGCCTAACGACTTGTTGGCAGCAGCAGCTTTCAGCTGGCAAATGATGAAGTTGAGTCACTCTGTTTGGAGGAGAGTGACTTAAATTCTATTGGCTTTTAGCCCTTGGGCTTTCAAAGTGCAGATTCCAAAAATGGAGAAATGGAGTGTAAAACTGAAAGGCACCATTTACAAGTCAGCCTCAAAAACCCTTCACCCAGGGCAGTTGTGCCAAGCTGCCATAGGCTGGCTGGGGAGTGTATGCTGTGATGTGAAAAGTGGCCACTGGGTTTTTCCTGAGGGCGTTTGCATGTTCATAGTTCAATCTTTAACTGAGCCTCCAGTAGCTCCTAAGACAGATCTTTACTGATGTGTACTATTGTTGATTATGCATATCAACTATATCATACCACTGTTTCAGATGAAACTATAGGCATAGAGTAGAGCTGGACAATGTCAGCTTTCAAAGGCTATTTATATGGGATCCAATCCTCCTTGAGCCTTACCCCAACTTTTCCAAGGGAAAAAGGTGAATTGCTGGACAAGTGAAACCTCCTGGAGTAGTACTTCACCTTTTCAATAGGTTGAAGGAGTCTCCTTCACTGCCTAAAAGCTGCAATTCTAGTTTTCCAAAACAAAGAAACAGATCTGTTGCCACCCCCCATTTGGGCTCACCAAAGTTGCCCACCACTGCTTCAGTGAGAAAGTCATCTAGTCTGCCCCCAATCAATGCAGCATGGAATCTAGGCATCCCTGCCCACTGTTCAGCCTCTTCCTAAATCGGGCAATAAAGCTTTCCATGTTACTCTCCAGGTAAAGAACAAAGGCAAAAGTGAGTGAAAGCTTTATCAGATCACTAAACTGTCATAAGCTTCAGCTAGCTATCGACCTCATACAAATCTTCCTCAGGCTAGGCCTTGCAAAGCTGTGGGTAGTGCAGAAAAAAATGTCTCCTCTGTTCTGCATTGCCCAGCCTGATCAAGACCAACTGGGGTTGAAAACCAGCTTGTATTTGTGATATTTTAGAGGTCTAATAAAGCCTTCAGATTGTGTATAAGGACTGTCCAGCTTTTCTTCTTCTTCTTTTTGAAGGTAAAATATATTTTAAAAGCAGAAATATCTGTCACCTTTCCTGCACTGCTAGCTGAAGGAGAGAGTTGCAGAACACATTGTAACTAATTTTTCAGTGGATTTGGCCATTTTTTAAAAAAAATGCTTAGGAAGCAAATGTGTCACAGCTCTTTGACTGGGGATGCTCTAGTTCATGAATTTCACAACTTCCCTCTTTCACCCTTAAAGTACGTGGTGCTTCATAAATAATTCTCTCTTCGACTTGTCCCGGATGTATGTGTGCCATTACAAACAATAGATATGCTGACTTTGCAAATTCTTGACATAATTTCTAGGACTACTCTACTAATTCTACTGCACTTGAGTGCGAGCATGCTTCATTCATATCCATAGCTGAACAAAAGAGGGCAAGCTGGCTATCTCCATCCATGGTGAATTATACTCTTTCCTTCCTATCTCCAGATTGTTATAGGCCAGGCAAAAGATTCTCTCCCTGGGGTGATACAATGGGCATGCATTAGAGTTGGGTATGAACTAGAAAACTGGTGGCTCATGGCTACCCACAAATGATGAACTATTACAAACCCCCTGAGAAATGAACTGTTTGGGGGGAACTGGCTATCTCTCCCCTTCCCACTGTCCTATCACCTCCCTGCCCTTACAGGAAGCAGGTCTGGGGGCATGCTGCATGTGTGCATGAGCCTGCCAATCATCTGAGTGGCTGGCACCTCTGCAGAAGCAGCAGACCTGGGTCCTTGGAGCCAGTCCTGCAGTGTGTGCACATGCACTCGCTGCTCCGTTGAGTGGTGCGCACATGCGCACAAAGAGCAGGCCCGGGCCTGCTGCCTGTGAGGACTGCAGCGGAAAAGGTGGTGGCAGAGGCAGATTCAAGATCAGGTAAGGAGCTGACAGCGGAGTGGGAGAGGGTTGGGTGGGGGTCCCATTTTGCCAAACAGAATGAAGCACCGAGGGGGGGGGAGTTTGCCATTTTGTTTGATTTCCACAAAACAGGTCCCTGAACTGAACTACGAACCAGTCCAGTTTGTAGGTTTTTCTGGTTCCTGGTTCGGTTTGTGCCCATCTCTACTATCTATCTCAATAGTTACATAATGTCCTGTATAGGCAAATATAGTTACCACCGTGTAGCCCGTTGAAAGGGAAACACACATGGCTAAAGGACCTGGGAAACAGGTATCCAAAGGATATGATCTAGGATATCTTTGAAACAGGTATCCAAAGAAACTAGGCAGGCTGAGTGTCCAGGTCTCAGGAATCACCTTACATCCTGGACAACTGCTATAATACTCTGGATTTCAGACAAGGAGACATACCAAAATACGGTATCTTAGGATTAGCATCACTGGAGAAGGAAATAATTTGTTTTGTGTGTGTGTGATGTCTCTGGGCAACCATCACTTCCCTCTTCCAAGCTGCCACCAATGTTCAGGGGCTCAGCATGAAGATGTTTGCATGTGTTTGTTCCAAATGGCACGATGGACTCCACTGTAGGCAACAAGTGATTCCTAATTCTTTCTCCTTAGTGCTGGCTTTTTAGGGTTCCTCACTGTGTTGTTGGGCAAAATTTTCTTCTACTCACACCTTGTTTTCCCACCTCTTTGATAACATAAAGATGCCTCTGAGGGCCTGCCCACTGCTCTGCTGCTTTGGCCTTGAAGTTTCAGAAAATAGGGTTCAGTTGATCAGGCAACCTCAGTTCCGGATTTCTCCATGGGACTGCTGCATTTGGAGTAAGGACTGGTCTTCTACTGAATAGCACGGATTACTTACAAACCAACATGCCTTTTAAATCCTTCATGAGTCGGTGTGTGTCCTACTTTAGAAAGGATCATCCACTATATCAGTAATTCTCAATCTTTGCTTATTTTGGACTTCATCAGCCTGAAGCCATAGCTAATGAACAGTGATTCTGGGAACTGAAGTCTAAAAATGTGAAGAGTTGAAAGTTGAGAACTACTGCTCTATCTGAAGAGTTGTCAGGCGGCAAGTCTCTTTCCAGAGAAATAATTCAGGGAAGAGAGAGCCAGTGCTTGGAAGTTGTCCATCTACATTAAGCAGACCGACCAGGAAAAACAAGTCACCTGATGGCAGTCTTTCCCAAGAAGGGAAAAATAGATCGCTTTTCTACTCAAATTACAGCATTTCTTTCTAAGTATGCATCGTAAACATAAACTAGCAACTCCGGTCATGTTTGATTCTATGCAATTTGCTGTCATAAGTGTATTAACATGTTTGTCACTTGCTTTTCTGTAATTTAACTGAGGGGATGAGAGTGTCACAACAAAAGATTTGCTGATATTTTAACACAACCCTGACTCTGACTAGGAGATATAAATCTTGGACAGGAATCTGTTATGACAAAAACCACACTTAAGGACAACCATATACCAGTTCTTCTCTTCAAGCAAGTCTCCAATGACGGGTCTTGTGGGCGGTGTAAGACTGGATACGCAAAAAAGTTTGCTGGGAGGGGGCTCTTGGAAGATACCTCAATAGGCACCTCTGTGTAAGAAGGAATTTTGGGTGAGAGACACAGATTTGTCACTTCTTTCAAAGGTTCTGCACTTTAAGGTAATAATTGCATCTTTAAAAAAAAGCAAAAGGGTCAAGAATACATATTGTGGAATATATATCTATTTCAAAATAGTGTGTCTTTGTGTATGTGCATGTACACACACATATGGAAAAGCCCATATAATCTCTAAATTCAGTGAGCGAAATAGCTTAGTCCCCTTCCCACTGTGAGAGACTTTATGAATTATTAGTGAGGCCCAGGAAAAGGGTAGCTAGCTAGGAGAGTGGGGCCTTCAAGGTTTCTAGAACAATGTTGAAGGGCATAAACCTGGACTGCCTGTTCACTTATGCAGAGATCCCAAGAAGGAAATCTGCAGAATAAGGAGTTATACCCACTAGCTGGCTACTTATTAATAACAGTGAGTGGTAGGATATCGTACATGTCAGTGGGCAGACTTGCAGAGGTTGTCTGCAAGGCTATTGTCCATTAGAAGAAACCATGGCTGTCACCCAGTGTGCACTTGGGGGTCACTAATTCCCTCTTTTTAGGTGGTGGGTTTATGCTTCCAGAGAGCTGGTCTTGTGAGCCACCTCTTTGGGTCCACACTCCAAATGAATAGTAGTGCTTTAGACAGCACTCTGACCTTACTGAAGTTGGTTGGTATTTTTGCCTGTCAACCTGGCTTTTCCATCCATGCTAGCAGAGATGAGAATGAAAATGTCATGCTGCATCTTGCTAAGATTTCATCAAAAATCCATAGAACCATAGCATAAATGAGTTGAAAGGGGCCTATAAGGCCATCAAGTCCAACCCCTAAGAATGCAGGAATCCAAATCAAAGACAACCTGACAGATGGCTGTCCGTAGAATCATAGTTGTCCACTTCCTCAGGCTTTAAAGACAGTGATTGTCAGCTGTGAAGTATTTATTTCAATCATTTCTCCTACCTTACAGTTCAACTGTTTAAATCAGGCAGGGCGTGTATATGTTGTAAATCTAAGCACTGAACTGATTACAGTAAAAGGTTTTGCCACAGCTGAGAAACAACTGGCTGTAAATATCTGATAAGTTATAATTACAGTAGTTCTTTTTCCTAACAATGAAGGTACAATTACATTATGAGCATAATTTAATGAGAGAGAGTTTTAGTGGTGTAACTGTTTTAGTTAGCTTTATGCAGGGTTGTTGCTTCTGGAAATAGTGGCAGAGGAGTAATGCATGTTTTAAATGCTGGCTGGAGCTTAGCCTTGTGTTCTGTTGTGGCTGTTTAGGTGACAACAAGGTAGATGGAAAGATAATGTGTTTTGTACGGCAGAGGCCTAAGGCTAATAGCATTCAGGTTTCTGGAAAGTAACACCCTTAGTTACCTTTCAGAAATAAAGTTATTTTTAAAATTGTAGCTATGAAGCTAACTACTTTTGTGCGGTCTTCTAACCACAACTGTGCCCAGTTACAGAGATTAAGGGCACTGCAAGTCTTGCTTGGAAGAGTTTGACCTGTATTCCTATTCCTGTATTCCTATTGCAGCAGTAGGAGCTAGAAAATTCTTTTGAAAATAGAGGCAATTAAATTCTGCTGAGTGTGGCATTTTGAATCTATTATCTGGCTTCCCTCTCACACAAGTGACCCACTTGCTATGCCGTCACACGTGATTTGTATTCCCTCCCCTATTTAATGCTTGCACAATGCTTTGCAAAGCCTTGAAAGGCCTGGCCAACGCAGGGCCATATCTTGGTGTTGTGCAGGACTTGTATAGAGATTTATGTGCCCAAGCGTCAGAGTAGGTCAAGGCTCGCTGGCGTTCATGAATATGCTATTGTACCCTGCACTATTGGGGTAGCTTAAATGTACAAACGGGCAGCTGTTTAGGCTTTTGCTTGCAGCAAGATGGTGTGTTTGATTCCTGGTCTGACGTAGTCCTTTAACATCAGTCCAAACACAAGGTTTATAGCTTTGTTCAGAGAGGGCATGTCTAAATCATCTGGGCCCTCCTTGAGCTACTCACAAATCATCTTATCCCTTCGGGACGGGATGGAGTCAGGAACAATGGAGCGAGCAGTTTTAAGCCAGTCAGTCCTCTATAGTGGACTTGTAGAGCTCAAAGCAGGGTCAGGCAAAGCAAAGACCTTCAGAAATTGTTGCAGACCAGCTCCCAGCATTCTTCATTGTTAATTATATGGCTCAGGCTGCTGGAAGCTATAGGCCAGAATCATCTGAAGGGACATAAAACTTGCTGTCTTGGCTAGAGTTGTGGAGTTGTTGGGACTGGGAAGATGCTCCAGACAATCCTCTAAACTCGTGGTTCCCAACCTTAGGTCCCCAGCTGTTTTTGGTCTACAACTCCCAGAAATCCTGGCCAGCGCAGTTAGTGGCAAAGGCTTCTGAGAGTTGCTGTCCAAAAACATCTGGCAACCCAAGGTTGGGAACCACTGCCCTAGACAGTCAGAAATATTCTTCTCACAATCTCTGAGCTCCCAACCTGTCTTAAAGGAGAAGAAAGGATCTAGGAATATTTTCTCCTACCTCAGTGCTCTATAGATTTTTGGGGCTCCAGCTCCCATCATCCTGCAGCCAACTTGGCCATTGGGTTGTGGAGTTTCTAGTCACAACACCTGGAAGGCATTAAACTTAGGGAAGGCTGAACTAGGTAGTAAGGAAGCTAAGAGGTGGTAAGCGAGAGAAGAGAGTTCAGTCTACAAAGAGCTATATAGCTCTGGCAAGACCAGCATCCAACTTGGAGAGCTATATGCTTGAGAGCTGAACTGAACACCCAGGGAGTGGGTAGAGATGTTGACATTGCAGTTGAAGTTCCAAAATCTGGATCTAAAGCTGCTTTCAGAGGTGTCCAAAAAAACAAGTCCTTACTATTTCAGTGTCCTGCACGTCTTCCAGGAAGAGACAACTTTCTTCCAAAAGTTATGTCATGGCTGGAAGAGGCAAGAGAAGGAGCATAACTGGCCAATAGAGGCTTTCCAGGCAGGAGTTTAGCCAGGCACCTCCTAGCAATAAAATCAGCAAAGGGATCGGCTACACTGGCTATGTTGCCACCCAGCAACATAGAATAAATATACAGGATAATATATTCATGGGATAAATATACAAGGGTGGCTGCTTTTTTCAAGCAACCTGCTCTGAAGAGCTGCTATTATGAGATACAGGCTATCCTTCCCTCCTCCTCATGAGGACTACTGACTTAGGTTTGGGCATGATACTTTTTAAGAGTTCTGTATACAGTATTGTGGATAAAGCCAGCGTTCCCATCATAACAAAGCAAAGGGGTGGGGAAATTAGAGCAGCAACCTGCATCTCACCAGAAGGAAGGAGAAGACACATTTGCATAAGCTTCCTGATTCATAGGAACACATACAAATCTGGAAATGATTTTTCTCTTTTAAGCAAAACTGCAAGGCATCTCACTGGAGGGGGGGAAGACAGGGAGATCAGCTCATCTCCGTGCCTACTGAATCTGTTGGCCATGTGTTTGGTGTGGCTGGCCAATTTTAAGGTCTTTGATCTTCCTCTCCATGGTTATCTATCTTTAATTCAGATTTGGCCTGGACATCACATCAATTGGAGGACTGTTCTCTCTAAAATGGGACACATAGCAAGTTTGTGGGAGATTAATGCAGCCCTTATTAAGGGTGTATTTGTGGAAGATAATTTTGACTGTCTTAGTTTTTCAGGGTGATCTCAAGTCCTTTGGCTACCTTGACATTAAGGCAAAGGACAAGAAGAGGCCCACCGTACTCACAGAAGGCAGCTGGGCTGGCCACTAAATATAGGGTGAGTGCTAGCAATGTATTAGCATCTTGTGATGAAGGCAGTGGAATAGCCTGGGTTGTACAAGACAAGTCGCATCACACATGTGGATTTCTATCTCGGACTTGGATATGTCCTTGGCATTCTATCTTTTTCTGTTATCTACTGCCTAAGGCGGCTGTTTCATTCTGCCTAATGACAGGGCCAGACCTGCAGCTTTTAAAGGGTAGTAAGCAATTAGGGGAAATGTGAATGGTCTTCTCTGGGTTCACCAGCCACCAGTAATGGCTGCAGTTTGATAGTAAAGCATGTGTTCTGTGTGCAGAAAATCCTTAGTTGGTCCATGGCACTTCTGTGTTGGTAATGGAAAGACTCTGGAGAGCTTGGTAACTGGCAGTTTTTTAGATTCCTATTTTATTAAAAATATTTTTATTTGAAAATCCTGATGTGCTTCATTGGAATGGTATGAATATTAATAAATAAATGTTCTGGAGTCAGCACATCTTGGATACAGACTTTTCCAAGAAGTCTGAAATGTAGAAAATAAATTAATAAGGGGGGAAAATAGGGGGATAACTTGACCCCAAGACGCTACTGAAATTTACTCCCTCTTCAAGCTGCTTTTGCTAAATGAGAATTGTTTAGGGCACATTTGTGTCTAATGTCGAACTGGATCCTAAAAATGGTTTTGGAAAAGGAAATAGATTGGACCCTTTTGGTAGCTGTAAATGTGACTTTGGCCATAATAACAGAGCCTCCATGTTTGGAAACAGTATGCTGGATTTATGGAAGTTGGGGGAAAATGGATGAAGAGTCTTGCCTTAAAGATCCTGCCTCCCAAGTTTCACAAATATATCTGACTAGGCAAGAGAACACTAGTCCAGATACCAATTTTTTGGCAAAGGGTAATAGACTCCCATAATATATATATATATATATATATATATATATCTTATACACAGAAGTAAGGAGGGGGAGGGATCAAAGCGCTTTGACCACTGCTTTCCCCCTCCACTTTCTTCGCAAGAAAATGGAGGGGGAAGGCAGGGATCAAAGTGCTTTGAAGAAAGCACTTCCAAAGAAAGTGGAGGGGGAAAGCAGGAAGCATCAAAGCACTTTGATTCCTTCTTTCCCCCACCACTTTCTTGTGAAAAGTTTTGGGTTAGGAAAGTGGGAGGGGTCCTTATTCATGGGGGCATCTAATACACAGAAAAATACAGTAGGTGTTCTTGTGGTCCACAAATGGTCTGTCGATCTTACAGGAAACTGTTTTATATTCTTGGAACATTGGTACATCTAGCCTGGAATGATCCACACCGCAGATAGTGCATTATATTCTTCATTCTTTTTACTATGGGTTAAACCAGAGTAGCAGCCTGGATCTAGACAACACAGTCAGAAGCAATATTTCAGTCTTCAGTGATTTATAGCCTTTTCTAGCCACCCACAGCTTGTAAACTAGGTTACATTGTTTTGTGATTGGTCATCAGAAGATAAATATGGGCTTCATCTGCAAACCTAATTGGTCAGGTCTCAAGCTCTGTGGAAATCACATCACTGGAATACTAATGCTCTTCTTGTGTCCGCTTGTTTCACCCTTGAATCCTCAAATTTACCAGCTGCTAGCAGATAACAGGAGAACACAACTTAGAATGAAAGATTGAGTGCAAGGATTTGTTCTAAGTGCCAGAGCTGAACACTCACAGTTGGCCAACACAGAAGTCTGTTACTGCTTAAAACAATGCATTTTGGTGCATTAAAGACTTGCTTGTTTTATTTGAAGCCAGTTTTATTTGAAGTCTGAAATAAGCTTTCCTGGAGGTTGGCCCACTATTTGTTTTATCTTTAGATGCATCTGAAAAAGTGGACTGATGTCCCTGAATGCTTCTGCCACATAAAAGGTGTTAGTTTTTAAGATGCCACAGGACTCACCATTGGTTTGTCTGCAAAATACAGACTAATATGGCTACTCCACCTACCCTTGGAAATATCTACTCCTGGTGAAGTATTCTCCCTACCACCACCTATGCGCTTCAATTCAGCAGTGCAATCTGCAAGGGTGATGAAGTCATTGTGTTCCTTTTATGCAAGAGAGCAAAATCTTGTGTTAAAAATCTGAGAGAAAAATCTCGGCTTCCCAGAGATCTGCTGATGGATACCAGTCTGCCTTCAGTCCATGGTAAATGGCACGGACTACCCAGCCTTGCAAATGGGAATTTTCCTGAGCTTTATTTCAAGATACCAGAAACTGAACTTGGCTTCTTGTTAGAGTGGGTTGTATGTCACCCTTACATAGCGGTGTTGTGTATTCAGAACCCTGTCGGCTGAAGGATGGCCCAATCTCAGACTAAATTCAAGACAGAGAACCCTAAGAAGGGAGGGCAGGGGCCTTGAAAATGGCAGTTCACACTGAACCTCAGACAGATGAATGAGCAGACCCATAGGTTATCTAGTTCTGTCTTTTACCGCTATGGTGATGTACATTGTGTTTCCCTCCGAATTACAGTGGACCCTCGACTTACAGACGGCTCCACTTACAGACTTTTCGAGTTACAGACTTCTCTGGCCGCAAAATTTAGATTCAACTTGCAGCCGGAGAATCGACCTACAGACCAGAAAAAAACCAAAATAGAACAAAAATGGAACAAAAACGGCCGATTATGGGATTAATCGGTTTTCAATGCATTGTAGGTCAATGGAGACTCAACTTACAGACTTTTCGACCTGCAGCCACCGTTCCAATACGGATTAATTCCGTAAGTAGAGGGTCCACTGTACACTAATGGCTAAACTTGCACCTACGCTTACATATTCTGCCTGTGTTCTGCTACTGAGATAAAGCCTTCTCCTAAGCTGGTAGGCTGCAGAATAATGGGCATAAGAGAGGCGAAGGAATACGGCTGGCCTTGCCTTGAGGCTCAGTGGGTCTCTTGCCTCAGATGGCAGATTAGGGGAAGTAAGGCAGTAAACAGTCTCCCACGAACACTTCTGCCTACTCAGGCTCCCTACAACCATTTGAATATCCTCTGTTCGAAGGCTTTCTCCCTCTCTGGTGCAAATAAGGAGGGAGAGCAGGGACTATGAACCTGCCAATCAACAGTAAATCCTTAGGGCAGACAGTAAATGTACTGATAACGACCAGCTGTAAATCCCCCCCCCTCTCTCTCTCACACACATACACACACTGTGGAGCAATGAATTATACTTTCGAAGTTAGTTAGATTTCCAAATGTGCCTACACTTGATTCAGAGTTTGGAAATGTTTGCAAATTGTTTGTTGCTGGTTTTTTTGGCAAAGGGTAATAGACTCCCATAATCTGTGTTTGAGGCATTTTTGGATGCCCGGGAAATATATTGTGCTGCTCCTGAAAGTATCACAAAAGCAGAAGTGCAGTGGCCCCACAGACATGAGGGCATACGAGCTGAACACTTGAGCAGGGTCTGTCTCATGGGCCACTATTTCTTAGGGTGGCAAAGCTCACTGCACAGATGGAAGCACCTGTAGCTTGAAGGGACCCCATGCAGGCTTTCTACTAAAATATTGATCCCTCATGGACTGGCACCAGTATGTCAAGACTCTATATGGAGGTATGGGAATGGTACCCAGGGAGGAGCATGCTTTTTCCCAACAAAAGACCTGTCTTGAATCTTTTAAAGACTTTAATGCCTAGGTTTTGTACTGGCCCACAGCCCACATCAAGAGCGCATTCTGGATTAGGTCCCTACAGCTGCTGTTTCTCCAAAAATATATGTGGGCAGTTTTTAGAGGCGTTTGTTTAGACATACGACTAACATCAGGTGTTGCTGAGTCCTGCTTCGCTCCCTCTGGAATGCACGTGCTTGTTTATGCTTACAGGACCACAAGTTAGGCCAGATGAAGAATGGAGCAGAGCAGGATTGAGAACTTGCTCCATTGCAACTGCATTCTGTGCTAAGAAGTGCAAAGGCACCTTTGAACCTGATCTTCAACAACAACCTTCTTTAATTATGCAAGGTTTACTGCTATATTACAATTGCATTTAAGCCCTGTTCATGAGCTGTCTTCCACAATGAACAAAATATGACCTTATACCAGTGGTGAGCCCTTTTAAATAGGCCAGGGATGTGGTTTCTGCCTCAGGGTGTGGACAAAGTGACAAAAATGCCCCTACCCCACCAAGAAACAGGCACTGGGTAGAAGCTCATCTGTGATTTTGAAAAACAAATGGATTTTTGGAGTGATAACCACTTGTGGCATGGTGGTTAAATTGCAGTAGTGCAGCCGAAACTCTGCACATGGTTGAGGTTCAATCCTAGGTAACCAGCTCAAGGTTCACTCAGCCTCCCATCCTTCTGAGGCTGGTAAATTGAGTACCCAGCTCACTGGGGGTGGGGTAATGTGTAGCCTGCATACAGTGGACCCTCGACTTACAGATGGCTCGACTTACAGACTTTTCGAGTTACAGACTTCTCTGGCTGCAAAATTTAGGTTCGACTTGCAGCCTGAGAATCGACCTACAGACCAGAAAAAAACCAAAATGGAACAAAAACGGCCGGTTACGGGATTGATCAGTTTTCAATGCATTGTAGGTCAATGGAGACTCGACCTACAGACTTTTCAACCTGCAGCCACCGTTCCAATACGGATTAATTCCGTAAGTAGAGGGTCCACTGTAATTAAATTGTAAACAGCCCAAAGAGTGCTTAAAACATGATGGGGGTATATAAGCAGGATGCTTTGCTTTTTGCTTAAGTGGGGTGGGGTGCTGTGACCTATTTAAATGGTGAATGGCCACTCCCAAAGGCTTCCAGGAGCAACAAGCAATTCATCATTTATGGGGGGGGAGGAAGCTCAGACAAGTGTGAAGGCCACAACAACAGACTTGTGGGGGGTGTCACGTTTTGCTTTCCTTCATTTCAAGGCACCTTCTGTGGCAATATGTTTCTCTTGTTCAAAACCAAGCTGAGACTGAAGCACAGCATATGAAGGAGGGGTTGTGCCTCTAAACCAGTGTGCCTGTTGAAGATGAGTTTAGAAGGGTCAAAAGAGTCCTAGTCACTAAAATATTAACCTGGTAAGACGGCAACCTTTGTACCTTAAACACCCTGGTCAGCATTCCAAGATTGATTGATAAATTGCAAGCAGAGAAGTAAACATGGTCCAGGATGATTTTTTTTTATAAAGAGGGAAGGTAAGTAGTGTCTTTAGAGAAACAAACTCAGAGCAGAAGTATAGATTTTGGGGCATGCTAAATAAACAAGATGCATTACTAAATAGAGGCATTATCAGAAAGAAAACAATGCTGCATAATATGTGGGCATACTGATTTCGACATTTCCTATATGCATTTTGTTATTGGTTAAAGGTGGTCTATGCCCCAATGACCAGTGACTACCTATACTATTTGCGGAAAGATGTCTTTGCCAGTTCATGGCATAAGGGATTTATTGAAAAACTACATCTCTTAGGCTTCTCTATGGACTTCTTGCTGAGACAGCCTCAAGGTAGCATTAAACCAATACTTACGCAACGTATCAAAGATATAGACCTTCAATACTTTCTACACGTGTTCACCTATGTGTTTTGTCCTAAATTTTAACTTCCCCCAACCCAGCTAATTACCCATATAATAAATTACAGTACTGAGATATTGCTTTGCCTTTTTAAGGGCTAGATTTAACTGCTTTCCCTCAGCCCTTTTAAAAGGGTGTTTTAATGAAACCCCATATGGGGAAAGGCTCTGTCCCTATGGGATATAAATTATTGAGACCTTGGCGCACATCATTTTAAAATGTAGCTTATATAGGAATGAACATATTCGATATCTTGGTTCAATCATGAGTAAATATACTGGTCTACCTCCCCAGACTATCTGAAGTTTCTGTTCTCCGAAGAGAATCAGATAATGCCATTAGTGGCTACATTTTTATTTTCAGCTATGAGAATTCGCAAAATGCTATAGCAAGATTTTATACTATACAGTACTATGTATTTATTCTATGTACTTTTCGCTCCATAAGACGCACCTCTCCATAAGACGCACCAAATTTTTAGGAGAAGAAAACAGGAAAAAATAATCTGTTTTCTTCGCTCCATAAGATGCACAGACTTTCCACCTCCCTGTTTTGTAGGAAAAAAGTGCATCTTATAGTGCGAAAAATACGGTACTTATCTTTGCTTAATCGGGTTTATGACTGCATCATAAAACTTAACTTACCTATATGGGAAGAAAAAATGACTATAGTTTGGGATAAACTCACTTGGTTGGAGAGGCAGAGTTTGGGAGTTCGATTCCCCATTGGGCCTCCTGCTAACACAGCCAGCCTGTGTGGTCTTGCGCAAACTGAACAGTCCCAGGGCTGCCCACAGAAGAAGGGCACGGTAAACGAATTCTGAGTACTTTCTACCTGGAAAGGATTGCCATAAGTTGGAATTGAATTGATGGCTTATAATTTTTATTAGGATTTCAATATGAATGCATGTTACCACAGCAGAAAAGATTGTAACCCCCATGGCCTATATTTCTGCCCAGATGTTAACTTGTGTTTAATGGGTAACACCAAGGCCCTGGTCAACTTTGTTACATTTTATATTTAAACTGGATCTGGACAACCCTTAAAATTGATGTCTGTCTTACATAAAGTAAGATACATGAGCCAGACTTTTAGACCTCCTTTAGCAAAATGGAACTGAACCTCTGTGAGACGGATCTGGAGCAAGAAGAATTCATCAAGTGACGGTGGCCGAACCCTCAGCTCAATGGTGGGACATCTTCTTCTACTCCTCTCCACTTCAAAATGTGCAATTGGCAGGAAACATATTTGCTGCACTCGTATATATCCAATATGCTCTGGACTACATTTGTAATGAGTTCAAGGAGGGCTAACAGAAGCCTTCACATTTAAACCCCAGAAGCACATTAACTTAAAAGATGAACAAAATGTGTTGCCACCACGCTATGTATTTTCTCTGGCCTCGTTTTAAAGAGAGGCCAAATTAAAAGTAAAATCTGTAACTCACCACCCCAAACATCTCCTGGCCAAGTTTGGGAACTTGATGAGTACTTGGAATAGGGACCATCAAGGAACACTGGGAAACTCCCAAATAGGATAAAGAAAGTGTCTGACGCCCCAGAGAAGCTGCTACTTGTCAGAGTTGACAGTACTTCTATAGGCCATGCCACACACTGAGGCAGATTTCACTATTCTATTCAGAAGGTCTTTGGTTCAATCCTTAACATCTCTTACTAGGTTTATTAGGATTAGCCAAGACCAAAGTGTCCACTTAAAGAAACTTCAAGTATTGTTTCACTTTGACAGGCTACTGTAAATCCTATCTCTGAAAGTTTAGTACAAACTGGTGATTTCTGTTGGTTTGTTTTTGGGCCAAACAAGTCTTTTAAATACCCATTTTGATGAATGTTACATAAAATAGTGGGTGGATATTGACTAGAGATGGGCGTGAACCATCAGTTCAGCAGTTCATGATGGTTCATCCATCGGTCCAACAGATGTTCTGCAGTTCCAAGCCCCACCTCCTCTGGTGGGCACCCACTCAGAGGCAGCGTCCAGAGGAGGCAGGGTAGGGAAGCCAGGATGCTGTCCCTGAGTGGGCAGCCATCTGAGTTAGGAAGGCTGGGAAGCGCTGAACATGCATTCCACTCAAAACCGAACTGGCACACACCACCAATTCATGCTGATCTCTATTATCTCCTTTAGAGTCTTCTTCTTTTGCGAATGTGAGAGTGGGTTGGTGTGGATGGTGGGGGTGTTGCTTTGCACAACTCTGTTGTGTCAAGATCCATATAACTATTTCTGCTTATAGGAATCTCTTCTAAATTTGCACTAAATTTGCTTTTATATCTTTAAATTAGTGTACAGTATATCTAATGAAGGGGAATGTGTGTGTTCTTTTTCACTTCTGTCTTTCCTTTTCTATCTCTCCACCACCATTTTTTTCTTCCTCTTTCAATGTGTAAGTGGCAATTCTAGCTTGAGGCAACCAGAATGAGTGGCAGGATTGTCAGTGAAACCGCATACATTCTTTGCTTCAGGAAGAATCTGAAGCAGAGATGAATTATCAAGCAAAACCTCGTGCATGTGGCTGAAGGTGAATTTCACTCACTGAGCAGTGCAATAAACAGTATTGTAGCATCAAGATGGCCAAAAGCAAAGCTGCAAATACTCATGGCATCTGTATCCCATGTTCTAAATGTCTGAACCCCAACCGGCTCTGAGCTAGAATTTCTAGACCAAAGTCAGGAAAAGCAGCCATGGTAGTAACATCATTCAGCTTTGGTTTTTAAAAACAAAAGAAAAGGGGACGTGGTTCTAGGACATTAGAATGTTGCCCGTAGTGATCTGCCTGGCATGTTTCGAACTCTTGCAATGGATCATTGTGGATCTTCAAAGGACTCAATGCACCAGTGTGAGACCAGATGTCTTTGTATCCTCAAATATTCTCCCACATTGAGAACATACTCTCAAATATATCCTCAGATATCCTCCCACAGTGAGAATCCCAGGTAGCCGGCTCAAGGTTGACTCAGCCTTCCATCCTTCTGAGGTCAGTAAAATGAGTACCCAGCTTGCTGGGGGGGCAATGTGTAGCCTGTATAACTAAAATTGTAAACCGCCCGGAGAGTGCTTTGTAGTGCTATGGGGCGGTATATAAGTCCAATAAAATAAATAAATAAATAAATAAATATTTGATGGGTGTTTGGGGAGGATTCTTGGTCAAGTGGTACATAGACGCAGCATTCAGACTGCCAATGTCAGTTCCATATTGAAAGCCGTGTGCTCCTCCTAGGACACAGCAGTATTACTAAGCAAGTTCTGATCATATGAATATTCTCGACTCTGAGAAATGGGTCTGCTCCATGAGTGTACTCCCACTTTCGAAGTGCTGCTAAACTGATAATGTTAATACTCCATAGAACCTAAGAACGTGTATGTATGTGGACTCCCTTTGGATAATTATTTTTCATAAAAATGACTGAATAAGAGATACTTGTTATGCTTCACTTCTTGGGCATAAGTACAGATTCTTCGTATCCCATTCAGCCTTTGTAGGGTTAAAAAGAGGATCAGCTATTTGAACAGGAGAAAGGGGAAACTGGAAGCGATGTGATAACAGTGGATTGAGCTGCTGGTGCCAGAGGAGAAGGCACATAAAAGCTTAACCCTCCACTCCTACCCGCCAAAGTCTAAAGTATCCCCCAATACTCCAACCACTGAGAGACTATGGAGGGCTCACACTGAGGTCACTGCATGTATGTATCCCTTTCCACTAGTCATGTCACAGAACTGCAGAGTAAAGAGAGAGATTTGTATTGCTATTTAGACAAACTTTTTTCTGCATTCTTCTTTGTTCTCTCACTCAGCCTAATTAACTCAAATTTACTGAAATAACCCCTAATCCTAATACTTCATTTTCTTTTTTCTTTGATGCAGTTGTTCTTTTTTTGGCAATTGTGTAAATGGCTGCCTTATTGGAGAAGAACTATAGATCCATGGTGCTTTGCTTGCAGAGGCCCCAAATTCTGTATTTAGCATAAAGGATTCAGTAACAGATTGCAGAAAAATGTGCCTTTCTTCTTGAGATGCTGGAGAATTTGCTGCCAGTTAGGGTAACCAATATTGGAATAGACTGACAAGCAGTTTCATCTAGTATCAACCATCTTTCTGTGGTCTTCAATTCTTAAACTTTTGTTCATTGGTTGATTATCCAATTCTCTCTTTTAAAGGTTGAAAATAGTATGCTTTTCCACTGAGGGTCGCTAAACAAATTCCAGTTGCATTCACAAGTACAAGATTCACTCCTGGATCTTGAGGCTGGCCTCTCACCATGTCAAGCGAAGCAGAAGCAACAAGTGTAAACAATTCTCCTGCTCAGCAACAGACACTACTGAAACCACAGACTTCCAAAAAGGAGAAAAAGAAAGGTAAAGGATAAATTAAGGGGAATTACATCTACAGCTGTTTAATGCAATGGACGTGTCCATGAAAACTTGTGTAAAAAATATAAAAGGTAGTCTTTAAGGCGCCACCACATTTTTTGTCTTTGTTTTTAAGCACCTAAAACAATGTTTCTTAACAGCTTCTTCTTTTAAATACCCATTTCGATGAATGTTACATAAAATAGTGGATGGATATTGACTGGAGATGGGCACGAACCATTAGTTCAGCAGTTCTTGATGGTTCATCCATCGATCCAACAGGTGTTCTGCAGTTCCAAGCCCCACCTCCTCTGGTGGGCACCCACTCCCAGAGGAGGCAGAGCAGGAAATCTGGGACTCTGTCTCTAAGTGGGCGTCTGCCAGAGGAGGTGGGGCTCAGAATCAGTTGCATGCTAGGGCAAGTGACCAATGGCTGACAAAATATGAAAACCATTTCTACAATGGCTTTCACACAGTATTTTACAATAGGATTTTAGCCAGTGAGGTGCTATGTTACAGAGGTAAAGAAAGATAAAGGGAAGATAAATGTACTGCTGGAAATCATAGGATGATGCACTGCTCTGTGTACAAAGAAAGAAATTGGTATGGTTATTTTCTTCTCCTTCAAATAAAATTATAGTATTATAGAGTTGTTGTTTTTTTCAAGCCACACATGTCTCACCTGAAATCACATAAGTCACAGAGGTTAAGAATCACTACTGTAGTTTAAAAGGGCCTCGCCAAAAACTCCAAAAGGTCCAGTCCAGAGAGGATGTGGTTGGGAAACAAACAAGGAAACTCAGGCTGCTGTGCTGGAGAACAGCTGTAGTTCAGTGGTGCAGCATTATCCCAGGTTCAATCCGCGGCATATTTCGGTAGGGCAAAAGAAGAATCTTGCCTGAAACCCAGGAGAGTAGCTGCCAGTCAATGCTGGCAGTACTAGGCTGGCTGGATCCATGGATCAAGCTTTGTGACTGGCAGCAGTCAGAAGAGCCTAGTGTGTGTCCAGCAAACCATCACTAGTAGACAATGAGTCTAAGAGCTGCCTAAGAGTTCTTGACCTGAAACCAGCCTGCTCAGAAGCCTTCCTTTTTTGGACCTTTTCTTCATGGTATGATAAAGTCTCTGTCCAGGGTTGGAGAGAGCCTGTGGGTTTTCTGACAATTTTTTACTGCAACTCCCATCAGCCCTAGCCAGTGGCAAAGGACTGAAAGAGTTGCAGTTACACAGTTCTAATACCATTAACATCTGGAAGGCCAATGTTCTTCGTCCCTGGCAATACAAGGTTGTAATACCAACTTTGAGAGAAGCAGACCAGGCTGTAGGAGGCTGCCACCTAGGGCCTTTCCCTAAATAGCGTGGTCATCAGATCTGTTACTGAATAAATGCTGGACAGAAACCTGCAGAACATTCTGTAAAAAGCAAACGGTTGCTACACATTGAGGTTCACCGTGTGAAATTGTAATTGGTGGAAAACATGCTTGTGTCTGTAAAATGCACAGATGTGGGAAACTGCCTGGCTTTTATAAAATGCAGAATTAAGAAAGAATGTTTACAGGCCCTGAAATGCATACATGTCGGGCAGCACAAATAAAATGACATGATTAAAAACTGGCTTTTTAGGATCAGAGAAGACAGAAGAATTCCTCTTGGCCAGATTTCAAGGAGATGGTGTAAGATACAAGGCCAAACTCATTGGAATCGATGATGTCCCAGAGGCGAGGGGAGACAAGATGAGCCAAGATTCCATGATGAAGCTAAAGGTGGGTCTTATTACTTCCTCCTTCTTTCGGGCACTAGAAAATAAATGGCTTTTCCCCTAAAGCACTGTCACTTGATTGAAGGGTTCCCTGGTCATCAGCATTCCATTTCCTGAGATTTCAGGGCCAAAACCTGAGACCAGGAAGTGGGCCCTTGTGATATCACTAGGGCAGGGCAAGCAGAGGTTGAAGGAGGAACAGAATTGCTTATGGGCCCGGAGTTTCTCCAAATGATTCCAAGATGCTCCACTCCAAATGGCAGGATTAACGTCGCTATCCGGATTCGTTGCTATGCGGGGGGGGGGGACCCCATAGGAACGCATTAAACTCCATTTAATGTGTTCCTATGGGGGAAAAACTCACTGGTAAGCGAAGATTCCCCCATCCAGCCACCATTTTCGCTGCCTGGTAAGTGAGGGCAGGGCGTGAAAATGCTGCGGGTGGCCATTTTGCTGATCCAGTGGCCATTTTGGAACCACCGATCAGCTCTTTTCTAACCATCGCAACTTGAAGATCGGTAAGCGAAACGCTTACCAATCGTCGCAAAGCGATGTTCAGCCTATCTAAACATCGCAATGCGTCGCTATGCAGATTCGTCGTTAAACGGTGCACTCGTTATGCGAGGCACCACTGTACTTGACTTAGCAGCAAAATGCCCTGAATCTGTATAGTGTATGCAGAAAGGGGAGAAGTATTGTTAGGATAGTCCGGTGGTTTAGGTTTCTTGCTGTGGAGCCAGAGGTTGCAACTTCGATCCGCCACTACGCCTCCTCGATAGAGGCTGGACTCGATGATCCCTAGGGTCCCTTCCAGATGAGGATGAGCAAAACGCAAAGCATGCTGCTTATATAGCGCCCCATAGTGTTCGAAGCACTCTCTGGGCAGTTTACAATTTTAATTATGCAGGCTATACATTAGAACAACCTAGCTGAATTTATCTGTATGTCTTCAGATTCAGGTATTTTCTATATGGATTCTGTTCCTCAGTGTGGGAGAGAAAGAGCACCACTTTCAAGTGGCCCTGAACACTTAAGGGCTTTGAGAAAACATGATATTAAAATAAATGCACACTTGGCTAACACAACACATTAGTGAATTCAGTGTTTGGAAAATGTCCGTTCAGTAGTGTCAGAACTCGGAGATCAGATGTGATGCCTGCAAATATTCCAGAGGGAACCACTGGGCATGAATAAATCAGAAAGTTTGGCACCTTAGCAAAGACAACGGTTTCCTGTATCATTATATAGACTCAACCAAACATTTGGGCCTTTGTCACCCAGTCAGACCCTAATCGCCACCTTGTAATTGAATTAATTACCTCCTGCTGGATAACTCAGGGGTTTAAGTAGGCTGGGAGTTTGATTGTCCACCATGCCTCCTGGGAGTAGAGCCAACCTCGGTGGCTTTGGGCAAGGGGTTTATGAAGTGCTCTTTAAAGCCATACATATTGTGCAGATGATTTAAAAAATTTCAATCAAAACACTAACTTTTAAACATAGAAAAACATATCAGCAAACGTGAGGCAGGAACAAAAAATGGAAAACATTCTTGCGAAGCATGGCTGTAGAAACATTTGTCTTGTGAGTCATCAACCCCATCGCCAAAACCATTCGTCTTGCGAGTTTTTTGTCCTGCAAGGTATTTGTCTCGCGAGGCACTACTGTAGCTAATTCTCCTGTAAGAAGAATTTGCCTAATCATGCAACTAGTCCTAAATGAGTGATTGTGAAGGAAATGGAAGGCAATATATGCGGTTGTTCAGTACTTAATGATAAACTCAAACAGAACTCCTGTGCATTAGTACACTTTGGGTGGGGAAGCTTTTGTGTTCACTTTGGCTTTCTGTCCATAGGGGATGGCAGTCGCAGCTCGCTCTCAAGGACAACATAAGCAGAAAATATGGGTGAACATCTCTCTTGCTGGGATCAAGATCATAGATGAGAAAACAGGGGTAAGTTCTGCACTCAGCTTGTCTGGTAGTGGGTTAAGCTCACTTTTGTTAGAGAACTACTAGCTTTCTGAACATGAAAAGTCATGGTCTAATTTTAAATCTGAAAATGTGCTTAACAAAGCAGAAGCTTCTCTTAGGCAGATACTTCAAAGAAGTGTACTAACGTTATTAGCCCATGATAGTTAATTATTTAGCAAAGTGAAGTATCCTTTAAGCAGTTCTTGGGGTTTCTCAAGGACTGCTTCAATCCTTTTAGAAGTGTGTCAACTCTACCTTGCATACACCAATTTAATCTTGGCACTCTTCTCTGTGCTGAGTCAAATATTAAGTAATTGGTGGGATCTTCAAAGCATGACTTAGCAGAAGTATAGTGGAAAGTTTAGAAGCACATATACTCCTTATGGCAATCCTCATAGCTAACAGTCCTGCATAATGAGAGTCTGAATTGAGGGCAGCTGGAGCTGTTCCTATTGATAAATGAGGTGCAGATATTTTGTAAGGTTAATGGCTTCTAACTGCCCATTCAAGACCAAACTACTTCAAATACGTTGCAATATAAGAGGGGTAGTTCACAACTATATACTGCTCCTGGGAAACCCATTTGTCTCCTAGCTACTGTGAGGACTGCAACTAAGCTTAGAGAGGAACAATAAACTTGGGGGGGGGGGTAATAGATGATGTAACAGTCCCTAGTTCTCAAAAAGGACTTGGATTTTGTCCCTAAGAGACCTGACTCCACCACTCCATTGCAAGCAGGGAGGTATATGTACAAAGTTTCTCTTTTGCACACCCATCTAAGCTAGAGCGATATTCCCTTCTACTTTACTTTTAATAATCTCTTTCCCCATACTCTGCAAATCTTTCCAATTCTGGGATTTAGAGTTACCTGTGGTCAATGTGCACCTGTGTAACTTCACGAAGCCAACACTTCCTAGCCTTTAACACCCATGAGCTATGTCTAGCGTGCTCTCTCAAACAGTGAATGCCTAAGTTAAAGCAAAGTGGGTTAGCAGCATTCGTGGTGGGAAGGTGAAACTGCAGTGAATCCTTGTGTTAAAAATTACAATTCATAGCAACAGGCAGACTTCTCAATTTGCTTGTGCTTTAGCTTTCATAAACCGGTCAAAGTGCTACCCCTTCCAAGGGTTTTCTAAAAGTCGATCTTATATCATCTCTTCTGATTCCAGGTTATTGAGCATGAGCACCCAGTCAACAAAATCTCTTTTATCGCTCGAGATGTGACTGACAACCGTGCCTTTGGCTATGTTTGCGGAGGAGAAGGGCAACACCAGTTCTTTGCCATAAAAACTGCACAGCAGGTAAAATGTTAATAGTGGAGTGGTCTCACGACCAGGGATGGATGGATGGATGACTGGTGTGTTTGTTTGTTTGTTTGTTTCCCTGCTTTTCTCCTTAAAAGGACCCCTGTATTGCCCTCAGCCTTAATGATCAGGTTTCAGAAAATCAGATTGTGCAGTTCCAGTGCTGAACGGGTAGCATTATAGTATATATTATTTTACAGCCTTGTGTCAGAAGTAACTTACTTTGACCCGACTGGCGCTTTTGCGGGAAGTGAGGCATTTAAAGTGCAGTTTTATCAGTTCCACACTCCCAGTGAGTTTCCATGGCTGAGTGGGGATTTGAACTCAGGCCTTCTGAGTGCTAGTCCATCACTCTGTCTGTTACGCCACACTGATTTAGCATAGTTCTACACAAAACTGGCTATCTTCAAAGATTGGATTCTCTTGGAGTCCATAGTTGAATAGAGGAGAGATGGAATCTGGAGCATATCTGGTGGATTATATAGATGTGAGAAATGTAGAGCAGGTCCTAATTGCAATGGCTACAGTGCTCTATGCTGTGTTCATTCCCTAACATTACAAAAAGAGAGGCCTCTGAAGCAATGCAAACGACACTAAAAACCTGATTGGTCAATAAATAACTATGGCCATCAAGTTAGTTCTCACTTATGGTTTATTGGTCCCTTCTTCTGGTGCTGCTGTGGAGTTCCCACAATTTGCCCAAGTTTGCACAGGCTGGCTTTTCTCTGGAAAAAGTCAGTGGGAAATTGAACTCCAGATTCTTATGCTCCAAGCCACTGAGCTGTCCAGCACCTCCTGATAGAAGCATGTAAAATAATTTGCAGTGTGGAATAAATTCATAGGCATCTCTCCCTCGTATTACTAGAGCCCATGTCATCCACTGTAGCTGAAAGAAAACACATAATCCAGGACATAAAAAGTATTTCTTCACACTACACCTGGAAGTGATGGAAGAGCAGTCAAGATGCTGTTGCAAGATACAGTGATGGAATCTGAGAACGCAAGATGTAGTGATGTGCTATCACTGTGGATGGCTTTGAAAGACAACTGGACAAATTCCTGGTGGATGGGGCTAGCCATAGATAGATCCATGATGGATATATATATAATGCTTCCAGTACAAAAAGCGATATACATACCTGTATTATTTTCCAGAGAGCATGACAAAGCGTGTTCTCTTGTCCTCATGTCCTGTTTGTGGGCATCTGTTTGGCCCACTGGAAATGTTCTTTCCTAACTGAATGATCGCAGTACAGCAATGGAATCAATTACCTCAAGAGGTGGGAGTGCTCCAACGTTGGAGCCATTCAAGAGAAACTTATACAACCACCTGGCAGATATCCTTTGATTTGTATTCCTGCATCGAGCAGGGGGTTGGACTTGAGGGCCTTATAGGCCCCTTCCAACTTCACTATTCTATGATTGGGTTGGATCCAGACCAAGTTAGTCATTCGTGGCTGACCGGAGTCCCATGTGATTTCAATAGAGCTTAACCACAGTTAATTCTTTTTGATTCAGCTCATTGTAATGGGAATGATTTGTGCTGGTTAAATAAAAGTCTAAAGGAAGGGCATAATGAAACAGCACTTAGGAACATGCCCTTCAAAAACGTTCAAGAACAAGGACAGTCTAACTAACATTAATGGGATTCCCAGCGTGGTCTAGTGGATAGAGTGATGGATTGGGACTCTAAAGAACAGGATCTGCTCTTGGCCATGGAAACTAACAGGGGGAGTGGAATTGTTAAAACCACTCCTTAAATATCTCAATTACCTTGAATGCCCTGCTGGGTTGCTATAAGTCAGTTCCAATCTGATGGCACAGAACACACACACACACACAACTAAGGTCAGAGGGCAGGAAAAGTCTCAGGAGGTGAACACCAGGTAGTGTCGGTGAGCTGCGGTAATCCTTGTCCTTTAATTATGTGTCAACATAATTAAAGGAAGAAAAGGAAAAGATGGAGGGCAAAAGCAAAGCACAAAATGTTGTGGAACCTTAAAAGACTAATGGATTCATTACAGACTGAGTTTCCATGGTTTAAAATCCACTTATTGAGACACATGGAGTGTTCACACTGTATTGTCTGTATTTTTACATATGCTCATAGTGATAGAGTGGGTGGTCATGACCAGGGGAGGATACAATCTAGACATCATGTTCACCAAAGGCCTTTCTAATCAGTAGACTCCACTTATGGCCTCATAAAACTTAACTTTAAGCTGAGTTCAGTCACTCTGCAGTTAGCCCAACAGTGTAAGCCCTTGAACTAGTCTGTACCAACCAACCCACCCCCTATGCATTTGTGTCTCTAGGCAGAGCCTCTAGTGGTAGATCTGAAGGATCTCTTTCAAGTCATCTATAACATGAAGAAGAAAGAAGAGGACGACAAGAGAAAGGTAATGCTGATTAGTTTTAAGTAGCCTAAAATCTGGAATGGGGGGTGGGTGGGAGGAAACCTAGCAGTTGTACATAATATCTACAATTGCTCCAAAGCAGAGTTTGCCTGAGATAAACTGGAAGAACCCTGTGTGAATTCAGCAATACCAGCCACTACCCAGTGTACTCTAAAATAATGTTTGTTCTATCAACAAGATAAGGAAGCAGAAGACGGTATTCTTTCCTTTGAAAACGGGGTCCATAGCTTGATAGGACAGAACATGCTTTGCACTCAGAAGATTTAGGGTTTAATACCTGGATCCACAGTTCCAAATAAAAACAATTTTAAAAGGGTGGGGAGGGTGTGAAAGGCTTCTGCCTCCTGGAGATCTGGTGTCAACCTAAGTAGACAGTCCTAGCCCAAGAGAATAGCAGCTTGATTTGTTAAGGAGTAGCTAATAAATACTGTTATTTATTCTTATAAATACTGAAACGGTATCTTGTCATTTTTCAGAACGAAGAGGCTAACAAAACAGAGGTAAGAAACAAACCCCTGCCCTCTGGCCATTGAAGACCCATCACCTAACAGGCTTCAGATACCACTGTTGCTTCCGAGTAGTGTGAAGCAGGGAAAGCTTGTTCGTGCTTGATGTTTTGTGTAGCAGAGAGTACAGCAACCGACCGTTGAAACCCATGTGACTTTGCTTTGTTTCAGAATGGCAGTGACGAAGCAACTTTTGATCAAGCTGGCAAAATGAAACTGGTATGTGGAAGTCTCTAACCTGAATAGTTAGGCAATAGACTCTTGGATAGCAGTTCAACCAGAATAGACTGCATGAGTCGAGAAAGTTCTGGCTGAACGAATACAGCAAGATAAGCTGGAATAGACAGTAGAGAGACAGCAGAGACTCTGGTTTTTCAAGCTCTTTCTATGTTCATGCTGTTGTTTGTATCTGAGTGATCTGTGCATTCAGACATAACTCACATTTCTTCCTTTTAAAGGGTGTTGACCAGATGGATCTGTTTGGAGACATGTCCACTCCTCCTGATATTAACAGTCCCTCAGTGAGTAATAACAACTTGACTTTCGGTCTTCAGATTTTGGAAAGCCTTTTTTTAAATGACTTGAGCCGGTTTTTAGGTGTGTGTCTTTAGGCTGAATTTGGTTGATCAACTTGAGTCTTCATATTGACTGAATCATGCTGTTGAGCAATCATGTAGTGTAAATATACACAGGCACAGTTATGTGGAAGATGCTAGATCACACTCTCATGGAAGCAGTTGCGCAGTGGAAACTTCAAACTGTGATATGTGTTGTGCACTGGGCAGGGGCTTTCAAAAAGCTACAGTAGGACCCCTGTATCCATGGAGGATTGGCTCCAAGCCCCCTGCAGATGCCAAAAACCTCAGATAATAGTGAACATAATACATAGCATAGAAAAAGAGAAAAATGCAGAAAAAAAGTATTTTCATGATGTATTGCCAGAACTGGCTACTAGAGGGAGCCAGAGACTGTGTTACAAGAACAAGAATATATAGCAAGGTCTTTGGCTCCCTCTAGTGATCAGTAAATACATCGTGAAAATATGTATTTCTAGTTTTTTAAATATATATATTTTTAATATTTTTAGACTGCGGATAAGTGAAACTATAGATACTGACCCCACAGATATGGGGGTGTACAACAATGAGGTTGTATGGTACTGCTTCTACAGATTTATCATAGACAGAGCCCTTCCATGAATGATAAAAATTTGCACCTATTTGCACAATGATACTTACAATGGCAATAATCCTTAGCAGCATTCTGGCCTTCATGTTTAGGAATTGATCCCAGGCAACTGAGGTGGCAGTACTCAAAAGGCCAAGGCAAAGTATCCAGTAAAGATGTGCTTCTGAATTTAATTAATTCCCAAATTCAGAAACTAACTGGGTTGACTCTGGCAGTGTCCATATGGAAATGGAACTTCCCTGAAGCAGATTGATATAGAACACTCCTAAAGACTCATTAGCAATTTGGATTTTGAAGGCTGCAAACACAGAGAAATGTTTCCAGCAACTGATACATTTCTTCTCAAATCTTCCAAATAGTGCATCTGTTTACAGGGGTTGAGACTAGAAGAAGGGAAACTGGCAGTTCTGGCTTCTAACCACAGAGAAAGGGTCCTTCATCCCCAGTGTTATTTGGAGAGATGTTAATATATTGGTGGAATACTGTATATTGAGTATGAAGCATAGGAGTCCTTGTTTGTAACTTGCTGGATATCTGAGTCTTTGTGCCGTTGCTGCTGTGTGTTCTACAATCATCACGCACCCCGTCCTATTGCATTTTCTGTGACTTTGGTGCCAGCTGATTTGAAAGCAATACCTTCAACTGTTTTTCGTTCCACATTCCTCTGTGATACGCCATTTTCGTACAGATTTCTATCAAAATATGGAGAGAGTAATGGAAGCTGCTCACCTCTTTTGTTTTGAAAATTCTCCTTGATCTTAATGAGGTTCTTAATTAGAGCCACCCCTCAATAAATACCCATAAAATTGAGGAATAAGCTTTTTTTCTCTGTCCCCCCCTACTTTATGTAAAAATCCCTAAATTATAAAGTGCGCTCTCGTACATACCTCTGTACCTGCTCAACTGAAATTTGTTGAGTAGGAAAATGGAGGGGAAAAATCTTCATGGAGATTTCATTCAAATTGGCTAAGAAATAGCAAAATTATAGACAGTACTCTTTTATATATTTTAAGGTAAAATTCCACCACAGGTAGCGCAAAAGACCTTGCACCTATTTGTCTGAAAGTTGGTAGGCACAATCCTTTACAGTGGTACAATGTATTCAAATTTGACTCAGATATTACAAAGAGATAAAGGTTATGAAGATTTGCTTTCTGAACTGAAGTTTAGATTCAAACAAAACCAAATGAGGCTGTCTTCCCAACCAGAATCCGAACGAAATATTGTAGTTGATGCATACCTGCAATATTCTGGAACAGATGAATCGCAAGAAGTCCCCAAGTTGGTATAAAGCATCTCCATACACACATCACTGGCTCAGTCAGTAGTCAGCTGAAGGTACATATAGAAATGGAGTGTGCTTCCGGAAAACGTTATAAGTAAGGATCAGGAAGAAAGCATGGAGCAAGAAGCATGAGGATTCATATGAACACACTGCCACCACAACCTGGTTTGCTGGGCAGGTGGTGCTGGAACCTTGGAGGTCTTCAGCTCTAACCACGCTACCTTGACAGTGGTCTCCACCATCCATATTCAACCCTGTTCCAATGAAGATTCCCTTCATTACCTCTCTGCTAGAACTTCAGAATTGCCTGATTTATCCTGACCTATGTATTTCCTAGCCAAAGATCAAAATGCTAGTAGAAGATGTCTGTACTTCACTGCAAGGTAGCTGTCAAGTAGCAAACCCCTTCTAGGTCATAAATAAGCCTATATTTATAGTGTTTCCCTGTGAATCTGCTTGGCTATTTTTAATCATTGATCACATGAATCACTTGCCCATATCTTAATGACTCTTCTGCTAATCTGTCTATCTTTCTCCACCCTAACAGGAGGAGGATAAAGAGGTCCTGTTAGTGGATTTAAACTCTGAGATTGAGGTCCCTCCAACTTCTCTCAAAGGGGAGGAGCTTTTCTTGAATGACATCACGCCTTCCCTCCCATTGACAAAGCCACCACCATCTTTCTTGCCTGAAAATGCTTTCTCTGCAAACCTCAGCTTCTTCCCTACACCCAATCCTGACCCTTTCAGCGACGATCCTTTCACGCAACGTGACCAATTGGCACGCCCCCCGCTTGATTCTTCCCTCAAACTTTCCCCTCCGAAGATGGGGGGCAATGGCATCAATGGGGATGCCGATTACTTTGGGGAACAGTTTGACCAGATCTCGAACCGAACGGGTAAGCAGGACCTGCAGGCCAACCAGTGGCCACTGGAGACAAAGCCAGCCCAGCTAGCGGCCAAGATTCCCAACGGGATCCCAGAGAGAGAACAGAATGGTTTTCCTGCCAAATCCCCCCTAGACGTCTTCGTGGAGAGCTCTTCCAAAGGAGTGCCTGTGCAAAATGGATTACGGCTAGACTCTGAAAGCAGCCCCTCCTTGATGACTCAAGATTCTATCACGATTAGCCCGCCTCCACAGAGTAGCAAGCCAGGAAGAGGAAGGAGGACTGTTAAGGTGAACACTAATGCACGAGCACTGGGGTGACATGCATGTTTTTATGCTTGGACGAGGTGGAGGCATTTCTCACTCCCTCTTCAACAAAAAGCTTTGGTGACCTTCAGTCAATAAAGCTATAGTCTACGGTCACCGTAAACATTCCTCTGTAGCTTAGCTGTCTCTGTGCATCAAGAGTCTTTCTTTCTAAACCTAATTTTCTCTTTCCTTTTGCTGCCATGCCTCTTCTGGTACTTCTGGTAAGTAAGATTGCCCATCTCACAAGGCATTTTAATATATGTATCTTTATATATATAACCTATATATATATATAACCTATATATATAAGTTGGAAGAAAATGCAGTCTTGATAAAATGAATGGGAGGGGAGGGACTTATTAAATGTGCAGCCTTGTATAGCACACGGTAGCTCAGAAGTGAGGCTAAGGAGAGGTTTGTAAGTCCTCTTGGTATAATGTTGGTCTAACTCTGGGTAGGTAAACCTGTGCTAATGTTCTCAGAAGCGTTCCCCTCCTTTGGTTAGGGGCTGCTGGAAACTTAGAAGGAAGTAGTGCATGGAAACAGATCTATGTAATGAGCACTGGCTCTATGCCTAAACGCAGTCAAAGTGATCTTGAGCTAATTTGGTTTGTTATTTCAGAAAAGAAAATCATACGCTGCCATTCTTGCATACCGTTTATGGCAACTAGTACAATAACATTCCCCAAACCAGTTAGTATATACAGTGGTGCCTCGCTTGATGACGTTAATTCGTTCCAGCGAAATCGCTGTAGAGCGAAAATGTTGTCAAGCGAAATTTAAAAACCCATTGAAATGCATTGAAAACTGTTCAGTGCGTTCCAATGGGCTGAATACCTCCTCGTCCAGTGAAGATCCCCCATATGGCGGCCATTTTCTGGTGCCTGTTAAGCGAAAAAGCTTTCCTAAAAACGGGGGGGGGGCATTTTCTTCAGCCGGCGGCCATTTTGAAAGCCGACGAAAATCAGTTCCTGAAGCAGGGAACCGATCATCGTTAAATAAAAAAACCATTTAAACCATCGTTTTGCGATCACAAAAGCGATTGCAAAAACCTAATCGTACAGCAATTTCCTCGTTAAGTGAGGCAATCGTTAAGCAAGGCACCACTGTACCAAGCAGATGAATGAGAGAATTTGGTCACACTTATCTGTCTGAATAAACCAAGTTCTACCAAACAAACATTCCTGCTGTGGGGCAAAATTCCATAAGAGAGGGAGCCACTGAGCCATTCCAGGCAAGAAGCTCCATAATATATGTGCTTTCACCAGGAAAACCCTTTCTCCCATTTCCCTAGCTAGAAATGGTGTGTGTTTATTCTTTGGACAAGAGTAGCTAGAATCCTACAACCAAGACGGCCAGTGGTTGTGATGTGTGTAGGATTTGGGGAGCTGTAGTACAAAAAGCAAAGATTGCTCATAGCTGTCCATTATCAGCTAGATATCCAAAATGATAAGGACGTAGAAGACCTCTCCACCAGATCCTCATACATGAATAGGCTGGTAGGAGAGGAAGCAGTCCTTCGTTATTCTGGATCTAAAGCCATCTAAAGATCTTTGCCAGTGCATTGTACTTGGAAACAAACTGGTAAGCACTGCAGTTCCTGCAAAGCACTTGAAGAGAAATGCTCAGCAGCTTTCTCACTCCTAAGTCTTGGTCACTGGGGAGACACTTGAAAGATAGTCCTTGAGCAGAGCTGTGCAATAACGCAGTTTGGATATAACAACACCTTCAGTCACCATACTCAGACCTTCATCAGGAACAGTCGGTGTACGATCCTTGAGTGAAAGTAGCACTTCTGACTATGGTTGCCTTGTGCCTCCGGGTGTTAATTTGAGTCCTGAAGTACCTCCTCTTCAAAATGGTATGCCTAATCTGTTTACCAAACAAATATTGTCAGATCCAAAAATGGCTGGAATTCTGGTTCTGGAATGAATCTCCTGCCCAGCAGCATTTCCAGCACATGACAGATTTTTACTGTACTTCATACAATTCAGATAGCTGGACTCTGTAACTGTCATATCAGAAGGTTGCAGAGAAGATGAAGGATTATAACAGTTTGAGAAACGTTTGAAGTAGCTTTTTAATCCCAGGAAGTTTTGGACTCCCTGTGCAAAGAGAACCATCATCATCACTGAGTCTTTCTTTTTGTCTTGATTTCCAGAATGCAGCCAATGACTTGTTTGGTTCTGACATCTTTGCTCCGGGACTTCCTGCAACAAGTTCTCTGACCACGGCAACCCAGCCGGCCTCTGCACAAACCAGCTCTCTAGAACTCTTCAACTCAAGCACTCCCACAGCAGCTCCCATGCCTGTATTAGGTTAGTAAAAGCTGTCTTAAAAAGTGCTGCTTATATACTGTCCTATAGTGCTTCAAGCACTTTCTGGGGGGTTTACAATTTAGTTATACAGTCTACACATTGCCTAACACCCCCCCCCCCCATGCAGGCCTTGATGAGAAACATAACATTGGCTGATACGTGAAACGGGACATTCAGTGAGATTGAATTCTCCTACACAGAGGATGGCCGACAGAACTTCTGTATCCAGCCCAGTTGCTTAAGCAGCTTGCTCTAAACCAAGAGTAAGCTGAGAGAAACACGCCTGCCTAGTGCCTGCTGGGACCCCTGTAACAAAACAAAATGAAAAAGGTGGAGCAGGACCGGATGACCCTTTTTTTTCTCCTGCAAAACCTTGCTTTGATTTGTAAGAGCATATACTGGATAGGAGGGCCTGGCGTGCTCTGGTCCATGGGGTCACGAAGAGTCGGACACGACTAAACGACTGAACAAACAAACAATACTGTACTCTGGTTGGCTGAGACTTAAGAGCCTAAATACTCATATTTTCTTTGGTCATGCAAGACAAGCTCACCTGGACTTTGGACACATGGTTCTTCTGAATATGCCTTTATGGATTTCAGATCAAAGTGGGCAGAGCTTGGATTTTTTCCAAAGCCCAGGTGATACTGTAGAACAAAGAGTGTTTCAGTGCGGAGAGAGGCATGAACCACAGTTCAATGTGGTTCAGTGGCTCCGATCTATAGGTGTTGTGTGAGCATCTCAGATTCCCTGCCCCACCTCCTCTCATGGGTGCCCACACATTGGGAGCCCCCTGGGTTTCCCTGCTTTGCCTCCTTCTCTGAGTGGGTGTCTATGGGAGGAGGTGGGGTGGAGAATCTAGGGTGCCCACGCAACACCTGTGGGACTGATCCGCTGAACTGTGCCAAAGCATGGTTTGTACCCATCTGTAGTCCGGAGTGGTTGATGCCACATGTTGTATACTGTAACTTTTACGCACAGCTGTATTCAGCCGGTTGTAAGCTTGCACATTTGCTTGACTAAAGATTGCACTCAAAATGCTGGTGGATTTTACACTATGTAGATATTTTTGCTGGTATCTATAAAACATTGGATCTTGCTATGTGTCTGGAGTTACCTAAAGTTAAGTTTAGCATTAAGTGTTGAAGGTGGTTTCTTCTCTTTCTCCCCAGGAGGAAGCTTGCCTACAGCCACTTCCCCAACACCAGCATGGGGTCCCCAGCCTTCAGCCTTCAGCCATCAACCTTCAGGCTTTTCTGGATCTGTTTTAGGTGCTCGGCCAGCGAGCTTTACTCCTCCTCTTAATTTTGGCGCTCCTTCCCCAGTTCCTAACTGGAACCAAACCGTATCCTTGGGAGCCCCTGTCCAGCCTCCAGCTCCTGATCTCTGGAGTCAGCCTGCACGGGTTTCCCCTCCCAATGCGTGGATGCAGCCACCCGGTACAGGGAACCCTTTCCAGACCAACATGTTCTCATCCACCTTAGCAACCCAGCCTCTATCGATGATGCCTTCCATGTCTTCCGCATGTCCTCCCCCACAGCTACCTCCCAGAACTGCATCTCAGAAAGAGCCAAACAAGAAGGAGAGTGATGCCTTCACTGCTCTGGATCCACTTGGCGATAAGGAAATCAAGGATGTTAAAGAGATGTTCAAAGACTTTCAGCTGACGAAACCCCCTGCTGTGCCTGCAAGAAGGGCAGAGCAGCAGCAGCAGCAAGGTGTGTTGGGTGCTTCTGGAGCCCTTGCCAATTATTTCTGTTGCAAAATTGGTTTTTCCTCAAGACTACGCTGACCACAATGACTTGGAAGCTAGTTGGTCATCTGCTCAAACTGATGGTAAAGCCACTGATCTTCTTGAATCAAGTGGTGACCTCTTCTTCCAAGTCTATTTTGATGTAGTTAAAGGAAAATACTTTTAGAGTGTATGATGGGTATCTTAAGTGATCATTGGGGGAGAAAATGATTCCATAAAAATCCTTTAACTAGGAGCTATTCTTGACTTCATTGAGGTAATATAATGACAGCAGTGTCCAGATGAATCTTAATTACATTGCACACATGCTGGGTGTCCATGGATGACCCATTTTCTCTCGGACTGCTCAGCATGTAAATGTTTAACATTTACATACATGCAGAGTTCCAGCTGCAGAAGCTGCTGTGGTAGTCTGACAAAATGGTGGCCAATGTGACCAAACATATGACCTGTACTTTGTCAGATCACTGTAACACTTTTTGCATTAGGAGTTCAATGTGTGTAAATACTGAACAGGCTGCTCACCAGATCTTTCCATTAGATGTGTACATGATTTTAGGAAGGCACCAGAAATGCTAAAGCAATTGTGAGCTCTTGTAGTTACTCAGATTTAAGTAACCCAAGACATATCTGTAGCTCTTAAGGATAGTTGAGGAAAGGGGAAAGCTTGCTGGCTGCTGCTAAGAAGGTCTAGGTCTGGTCAGTTCCTGGATGGAAGCTACTGGGAAACCTTATACTGTATATGATGCTACGAGTTGGTGACACAGGATAAGGGGAATTATAGATACATTATACTTCATGATTATTGGCTTCTGTGTAACCCTTTTTGGGGAGATAAAGGTGTCACTGTAGGTGAGGAAACTGGCACTGCTGCCTTCCTCAGGCAAATGCATCACCATCGTCACCATCCACTGTAAAGGTATTGCCATTCTTTCAAAATCCTTGTTGAGTTCCCAGCTGTATTAAGCAAACTTTCTGTGGGCTAAACCGCAGAAGCCTGTGCTGCAGGGTCAGAAGACCAAGCAGTCGTAAGATTGAATCCACACGACGGAGTGAGCGCCCGTTGCTTGTCCCAGCTCCCGCCAACCTAGCGGTTCGAAAGCATGCAAATGCGAGTAGATAAATAGGTACCATCTCGGTGGGAAGGTAAACAGCGTTCCGTGTCTAAATCACACTGGCCATGTGACCACGGAAAGATTGCCTTCAGACAAACGCTGGCTCTATGGCTTCAAGAGCGAGATGAGCGCCGCCCCCTAGAGTCGGACACGACTGGACAAAAATTGTCAAGGGGAACCTTTACCTTTACCTTTACCTGTTGGCCAAGACTTTAGATCCATCATGTTAGCGCGGCATTCCGTGCAGGGTTTACTTAGCCTGCCACCTAACAGCTGAAGTTATAGCAATCATTTTACTATAAGCAAAGGTAACCTGTCTCCTATAGACAGAAGAGAAGACTCCCTGGAAAAGATGCTGATGTTGGGAAAGTGTGAAGGCAGGAGGAGAAGGGGACGACAGAGGACGAGATGGTTGGACATTGTCATTGAAGCGACCAACATGAATTTAACCCAACTCCGGGAGGCAGTGGAAGACAGGAGGGCCTGGCGTGCTCTGGTCCATGGGGTCACGAAGAGTCGCACACGACTAAACGACTAAACAACAACAACCACGTGGACAGGACTTCTGCTACCAGGGGCCATTTTGGGTTGCAGAAAATGGCTGCAGCTATTAATTTCATGACCCTTGATGTCCTGTAGTGACACACATGTCAAAAAGAAAGCTTGTCTGAAGGCTGATTCTCATAAATGTTGAGGAACAGCACACTTTTAAATCTCATACAGGCTAGCCTAAATAGGGAACATTTCCAAAAATGAAGCTTTGTGTCTTGGGTCCCTGACTTAGTGGGGTGGGATGCTAATAGACAGTGGTAGCGTGACACATGGACAGCTTCTCTGTACACTACATCTGGCTTTTTGGTTAAACTTTGAATATCTAAATACAAATGGTGTCTCACAAATATAATATGAATATGAGGTAAACTGAAATTAGCTATAATTTCCTGATGAGAGGAAGCATGTTTGGTGGCAAGACTGGGTTTCCTTTGCTGTGTCTCATGAAATGTGTTGATTAGGGTGCTGTCAAAATAGTAGCTTGATTAAAAAAAAATATCATCCTCCTACTACACAGTTCCATCCAAGCCTGTTCCCTGGCAAAATGCTGTGTTGCCCGGCAAGACGGCGGAAGCCCCATTTGAAAATCCTTTTAAGATAGATCCTTTCACCACTTCCTCACAGAATTCAGTAAGTATATGAATAAGGTGCACTTCACACGCAGGCTGTATAAGGCTTTCAGTATATCTGGTATAATAAGCTGTACACTCATGTTGGGAGACTCTGGACTCCTGTCTCCCCCTAAGAGATTTCTTCCCTGTCGAAGATGAATGGTCTCCATTATTTCTGTGTGTCGGCACAGCCTTTGCATATCCGTAAATTATTGGCACTTCCTTGTTCAAATTTATTTGCATAGGCAAAGGTGCCAACTAGTACTGTAAAAGTAGTGGGTCGGAACAATGGCATGCAAGATCTCTCAAAGCACTGCTAGCTCATGTGAAGGGCAGTCGTCTGGAAATAAAAGGAGCATGAATGCGAATCCTGTTGGTTCTCCAGGGAAAGGCTCTGCACTGCTTGTCCGTGTTGTCCATGAAGTGGAAACCATCCTTACAACCCTCAGTCTGTAGTTAGAATGATGTCCGTGTTCAGGCAAGATGACTGAGAATGCCAGCAGGGATGTAAACATTTGCATCTGTCATTCTTGCATGTGAGAATGAAAAATATTAAATGTTTTCTCCCCGCTGGCTGAGATGAGATGGATTCTTATGGTAGCGCTTTCGGTGAAAAATTCTAAGAAGCTGATTTTGCCCGGAGAAGGCATTTTTTGCAGAAAAAAAATCTTGATTTTTTTGTAGAGTGGGAAATTGCTTTTCTTTTTCATGCCGGCATGAAAAATCTCACAGTGGTCATTGCGTTTTGGTTGATTTTGTTGTGGTGTTTCCATGTGCTGAGGCAGTTTTTTTCACCAAGGATAAGAAATACTGCAAACATTTGTTATGTCCTTTACCTATCTGCTCAAAAAGATTGCACTGATGCTCAACTGAATGAGCTAGCAGACGTGCATGTTTGCATAAATTCTGGGCTTTAACAGCCCTTCCTGGTAGGGCTGAGCCACTGTACGCAGGTGGTACCATCTAAATACTCTTTGAGTTCCCTTTCTTCTGCTTTCCTTTGTATTCACTTTCCTTTCCTTTGACTTGAGAAGCAGCTACAGTGGTGCCTCGCTTAACGAGCGCATCGTCTAACGATTAAATCGCATAGCGATCCGTTTTTTCAGATCGCTAATGCGATCGCACAACGTTGTTCCAATAGGGAAAAATTCGCTTTGCGAAGACCGGTAAGCGTTTCGCTTACCGATCTCCGCAAAACGACCCCCGCCAATCAGCTGGCCGCCGGAAGCTGGGAAATGGCCTAAAATGGCCGCGCGCAGCGTTTTCGCGCCCTCGTTAAGCGAGGCGGGGGCGCGAAAATGGCTGCCGGCCATCCTGAAGCTTCGCTGAACGGTGAGTATTTGGCCTATTTGGAACGCATTAAATGATGTTTAATGCGTTCCAATGGAAATCGCTGCCCCGTTCAGCGATGCTTCAGCATAGCGAAGGTTAATCCGGAACGGATTAACCTCGCTATGCGAGGCACCACTGTACTTCTCCATCAACTGCTACAATATTGCTAGATGCAGAGCCTGAAAGTAACTAATTACTTTGTGACATAGCCTGTTATTTTTGGGGTAAAAAGTTGCAAGATTTATAGACACAAAGTTACATTTAGATGTAACAAGTAAGCCTGGTTTACTTTGGGATCATTGACCTAGCTACAGTATTTTCACAATTTAATTCTCAAGGACATATTATTTTTAGGAACATTTTAATAGGAATTGTTCAGGTTTTTTCTTTTTCTTTTATCAACCCTAACTGGCAAGGGAAATTCGCTGGTTTTGTCTTTTGTGTTCTTATATTTCTAAAGTGCAATACCAGAATTGGGCACTAGAGGTACCCAATGAGTATTTCCATTTGATTTGGTCTACAGTATTATTGCTAAAGACAATATATGCTGGCTGGACAGCTCAATGTCTTGAATATAAGCCAGCCTGTGTAAACTTGAGGCAAGCTGCACAGTCCATAATGCTCCCAGAAGACGGAAATGGTAAATCATTGCTGCTTACTTAGAAATTCTAGAAAGGGTCACCATAAGTTAGAATTGACTTGATGGTATATACCTATTATTGATATTAACACCCTGTGTTAATAATGCACAGTAAATTACTTGTGCTTTTGGAGCAATAATAATGGCAGCAGAAACCTAGCTTGTGAGAAGTACTCAATGACACAGGTTACTTTTAAAATGTAACATCCTGAGTTTAGAGGAGATGTTAGGGGTACACACCTTACTGAAATTAATTTCCGCAGGCTTTTTCCTTTTTTCCAGGTCTAAGTCCCATCTGTTTTCTTTCCATGCAATTTTTTTAACAGACAAAAACTCTTTTGTGTCGCGTCTTTCCTTTTAAAGGTTAATTCTTGTCTCTAGTGTTCAAATGGTATGCATTATTTGAACACGTTGATTACCTTGTGTTGATCTGATGCTGCTCTTCAAGCAGTTTTCAAATGCATGCATTTTATGGCACACCCTTGCCAAAGTCTTGAAATATGTGGACTTCTGAATTAAAAGTGTATGCAATCTAAACTCCTTTCTGGGAAGTGTGGGCTGGAGTAACCTTCATATATAGAATAAACCCAACATAGTAGATTCCCAATACATCCCTTTTAGATAGGCTCATCTGAAATCTTGTGGGCCAAAGAAAATCTTTCAAAACCTGAAGAGCTGGCATGTCTAGAAGAGATAATAGTCTCCTTGTATTCATAACATTTCCTGCTTGTGTATGCAAAACATTTCAGGAGAAGGTTTTACACAGGCTAACTAAGTTTCTCTCCCCTCCCTTCTCTTAGGTTACAACTCATCAGCCACAGCCTCTGGCACCATTTGGTGACCATTTTGGAAATCCATTTGCATAGACACAGCAGGTGAGTTGATTTTAGTGTGCTGGCCCTTTTTCCTGCATCAGTCCCTCTTAAACTTAAACTGTCCATCCTCTAAGAGAGAAAACTTGCTATCTTTAAAAACTGCAATGTCCATATGGTGGGAAAGTAATTGTTCCAAACAGTGGTCCTATACACTTCATCCACCAAATATTTGAGATCTCAGCTTATGTTTACTGTCCTGGCTGTGGCTTTAGGGAGTCTACCTAAACCAGGTAGTCCAAAGATGGAAAACCATGGTTTTAGAATGATTTGAGCCTGAATGTGGCTAAATGCCAGGCAGCTAGTGACTGCTGCTTGCAAAAGCTGGTGCAAAGGTAAACAATAATGTTTTGCAATCTAGAAGGGCTCTGCAGACACATACGTGGGACATGGTGTAATATCAGCTTCCATATTAGGCATTACTGAACAAGTCATTCTGTGGCTGATACCTGTCTCACGTTTTTAGTAGTTCACACTTAGCAATGTGAAAAGGTGCCTTGATTTAGCTGAGGAGCCAAGTAACAACTTTGTGGTGCCGAATCTGTGCAGAGAGATTTGGCCCTGATCTGATCTGATTTGATCCTGAATAAAAAATTAGGTCAATTGAAACTTTAACAACTGTCACTGTTTTGTACAATAGGAGCCCCGTAGCTGTGGGGATAGGTTCCAAGTCCCTTTGCGGATGCCTGAAACTGCAGATAGTTGCAAACCTATTCCTATCCACTGGGGTTGAGGGGATGAGGAGGATGCAAGTGCATTGCATACTGCAGTGCGTGCATGCCTACTGTGGGCTGAGTTGCAGCAGTGATGACTGAACAACTGAAATCACCCATACTGACTCTATGGATATGAGGGGTCCTTACTGTACAGGGAAATTAGAACTATGAGTTTTCTTTTTATTATTTATTTATTTATTTTGTAGATATGCATGATTGAGAGAAAAAAGTAGCCTGCTCAAAGGGGATTATTCCTGTTAAATTATAGGCAAATAGGGTTGCATGTTCTTTTATGAGCACCATAACATTGTACAGTGGTGCCTCGCTTAACAAGCGCACCATTTAATGACGAATCTGCATAGCGACCCGTTTTTTGTGGTCGCTAATGCGATCGCATTGCGATGTTTAGATAGGCTAAACATCGCATTGCGATCATTTCTGCACCCGGCGGCCATTTTGGGAACAGCTGATTGGCGGTTCCAAAATGGCTGCCGGGTGCAGAAAATGGCTGCCCGCACCATTTTCGCGCCCTGCCCTCGCTTACCGGGCAGTGAAAATGGCGGCTAGATCCAGGATTCTTCGCTTACCGGTGAGTTTTTCCCTAATAGGAACGCATTAAATGGAGTTTAATGCGTTCCTATGGGTTTTCCCCGCCTGGATAGCGAAGAATCCGGATAGCGATGTTAATCCCGGAATGGATTAACGTTGCTATGCGGGGCACCACTGTAGTTGTTTTGTAAAAGGGCAAAGAATCTGAGGACTTTATAACTCTTAATTAGTGGATAATTCTCAGCTTGCTCCTGCATGTGTGTGATTTATAAACGATGCTTTTGTGTACTGTAGTGTCTGTAGTGTCTGTAATTTTACATAAAGAGAGAACCAGATTGAGCAACACTGATTTTGATTTCATAAAACCTAGGCAACTAGGGCATTATGGGTGGCTGGGCTATCTGATAGGAAAGAGCCTCAGTCTAATAAAATTACTACTGTACTAGTCCTGAGACCAACACAGAGCCTTAGTTGCCTAAGCAGCAAATATAAAGAGGATTGGATTTGACTGGGAAGAAATTAGGAAATGAGGGATCACTACTAGGAATTAAGATCAGTAATGAGTACTGACATGATGAAAGAAGGCAAAACACAGTCATTTGGAAGTAAACACAAAACTCCCACTAAAACACTGATCGGAGATGGTGAGATCCTTGCTGAACCCAGACTGGAAGCTAGAGGGACAGGTTGGTAGTGGGTGAGTGTCACTACATAACACATTAAGATTTGGGCACAATGAAGAGATTGCAACTGTGATGAACAAATTAACAAGAAAGGGGAAAACAGCATTAGGCTAGACCAGTGGTTCTTAACCTTTGTTACTCAGATGCTTTTGAACTGCAACTCCCAGAAACCCCAGTCAGCACAGTTGGTGGTGAAGGCTTCTGGGAGTTGCAGTCCAAAACTCCTGAGTAACCCAAGGTTAAGAACCAGTGGGCTAGACTACTTGGATTAAAAAATAGAGGTCTGGAAGTGAGGAGGCATAGACTCGGATTAATCAAGATAACAAAAAACTAGCAAATTGCCCATTGTATCTTTCAAGCATCTTCTACCAACACTTAAATAAGCATAGCCATAACTAAACTTGGAGTGAGTTTCGAGAAAATGGGTGTCATGTGACCTAACATTTGGATGTATTGCTAACTCTAATTTTTGTTCTCCAGAATGAACTGCTGTGACAAAAGAACACAGTGGATAACTGGACGTCCTGCAACTGTCTTCACTTGGTGTTTATCTGCCTCATGCCTCACCCAATTCTTTCAAGAAGACAGCCCTTCTTGAAACCCCTGGGTCACAACCAGCTGAAGCCAAGGAGGGAATCTGCTAGAGACCAAACTGGAACTGGGAGTGAATTCAGCCTGTGTGGGATTTAAGTAACTGAACACTTCTGGTCTTCACTGGGCTTGCTGTCCAGGCCGGGAGCACTTAACTGTAACATGCAGGAGAAACTCAACATTCTGCTATAGGATGAAGTCGCACCATCTCACAATCACTGCACCGCCACACAAGGGAAGAAAGCCGTGATCTGAACGGGCACGACTGAGCCACCTAGAATGCAAAATGGCCAAATAGTCACCTCATGAGCTTAACCGCAAGCTTTAAAAACTTCCAGCACTTCCACTTTCTACCTACTCAGTATGGCCAGGTTTGGGGGGGGAAATGGAATTGGTGTGAAATAGGACAAGATTGGGTTTGGCTCCTAACTGGTGAATCCCTCAATGTAGTAAGGATTGTTTTTTTATGCCCATGTGACCCAGTAGCAGTTGAGACACTCCTGGCAACCTTTTGGAATGGCTGAAACGTCGTATGCTTTGGTTTTCCTGCCACATCTTGTGCTACAGCAATGACCTCCAGCAACATATTTTTGCTCCATAATCAAACAAATATCGGGAGAAGGAGAGATACAGAAATAGGCAGAAGTTGTTGTTTTTTAAAAAAAAAAACGCCTTAATGAACACACTGTTAAGTTGGAAAGAAACTGTACAGTACTTCAAACAACTAGTCTGTCAAACAAGATTGTATTCTTGGCAATCAAGGGTGTGGCTTGAATGCTCTCTAGAAGGAAACAGCGCACAACACTAGGTGAACCTGATACGAAGAATGTGTTGCACCTCCTCATCACGACACTTAACGATGACAAACTTGAAATCAGATGTCTGTTTAAATGTCTAGGTAAACGCCAAACCAGAGATCGGCCATAATAAGGAAACTCTAAATCTATAGCAGCCAGTTACGCAATCTGCTCTGTACATACTATCCTGCACTTTTCTGAAATTGAAAAAAAAAGCACACTATCCATTTATATGAATTTCTCTTGGACTGGAAATATAGAAACGTATGGATTGTGTTACACTGTAAAAAGTAGTTGTCATACTTTCTGACAATTAAATGTAACTTCATTTCAAAAATTATGTGTGTCTTTAGATTGAAAATGACCTAATTAGCGACAGGACGTGGTGGCGCTGTGGGCTAAACTGGCAAAGAAATACAGTGGTGCCTCACTTGATGTTAATTCGTTCCAGCGAAATCGCTGTAGAGTGAAAACATCGTCAAACAAAATAAAAAAACCCATTGAAACACATTGAAAACCGTTCAATGTGTTCCAATGGGCTGAATACCTGCTCGTCCAGCGAAGATCCTCCATACAGTGGACATTTTTGGTGCCTGTAAAACGAGGAATCCATCATAAAAAACAGCGGGGGGCCATTTTCTTCAGCTGGTGGCCATTTTGAAACCCAATGATCAGCTGTTTGCTGATTGTCGTAAAGCGAAAATCGGTTCCCGAAGCAGGGAACCGATCATCATTAAAAGAAAAAAACCCATTTAAATCATTGTTTTGCGATTGAAAAAACCTAATCGTACAGTGATTTCCTCGTTAAGCAAGGCAATCGTTAAGCGAGGCACAACGGTATTTTGCTTTTGTCTTTTCTTTTTTTAATCTTGTCAAGCTGCAATATCAAAGTTGGCCATGAGAGGGAACCAGGGAGTATTTCCTTGCATTTTTTTATTTTTATAATTTATTTGTTTATATTACATGCTGCCTTTCTCCCCAAGGCAGTTCACAACAACTAACACTATGCAAAAATCAACAGCTCTAAAATACTATAGAACTATCATATTAAAAAAGTAAACATATATCAGGAATAAAAACAAGATTTAAAACATTTTTAAAAAACATTTTAAAATCTCTAAATTTAATAAATATAGCATTCCTGAGAAATGTATTGCTGAAAAGTCTGCCTGAAAAGGAGCATCTCTGCCTGAGAATGGAAGAACAAAAGGAAGAGCGCCAACCTGGTTCCTTGGGACAAAACATCCCAGAGCTTGGGAGCAGCCACTGAGAACGGCTTCTCTCAGTCTTGGTAGTGTCAGCACTGTGCTGTTGTTGTTTAGTCATTACATTGTGTCTCACTCTTTGTGACCCCATGGACCAGAGCACACCAGGCCCTCCTGTCTTCCACTGCCTCCTGGAGTTTGGCCAAATTCATGTTGGTCGCTTTGATGACACTGTCCAGACACCTCATTCTCTGTTGTCCCCTTCTCCTCTTGCCTTCACATTTTCCCAACATCAGGGTCTTTTCCAGGGAGTCTTCTCTTTTCATGAGATGGCCAAATTATTGGAGCCTCAGCTTCAGGATCTGTCCTTCCAGTGAGCACTCAGGGTTAATTTCCTTCAAAATGGAAAGGTTTGTTCTCCTTGCAGTCCAGGGGACTCTCAAGAGTCTCCTCCAGCACCACAATTCAAAGGCATCAATTCTTCGGCGGTCTGCTTTCTTTATGGTCCAGCTCTCACTTCCATACATCACCACTGGAAAAACCATAGCTTTGATTATGTGGACCTTTGTCAGCAAGGTGTGTTAATAACATACAATGCAACTGGGTATTTTTTGAGACCACAGTAAGAATAAAATCCCAAATGCCTTGAAGCAGTAAGTAATGAAAGGAGTTCCCTTTTCTTAAAAAAAATCCCAAACTTTGCTCTGGAACATCTTCCTGTGCTAGGAATCGGCAAAGCTTGAAACAATACAAAGAAAATACACAAAAAAAGTCTAATATTTTCTATTTCACAGGTGGAGAACCCAAATTGAACTTTCTATTCTGAAAAGTTATCCAGCTCAGCAATTCATGCTAAAGGAATTCCAACTGTCTTGGAGGGAGGAAAGTGCCACTTTTTTCTGGAAAGAAACAAAAAACTTTTCAGACAGATAAAAGAGAGATGGCTTACAAATGAGTCGTGCACTTAAAATATGGTTTGTTTGAGAAAAGGTAGAAAGCAATGATGAAGCATTTTAGATGGTAGTGCACCAACAATATTTTGTATGCAGAGTATTTGTTCCCAGGCAGGCCTTCTGTCTGTAGATCTTTGATCACCACAGGGATGTGTACATGGAGACCCAGCATCCATTCCCCAGGGTGGTGGAGGAAAATTATTGAACCGGCTACAGGTTATAATGCACAGCACTTCTTTTAAAGGACCACCACAATCTTCCCATGTCACCGTTGGCCTTGTTAAGCTGGCTACAATTTGCAAGATTGCCTGGGTGTGATTTTTTTTTTTTTTTTTTGAAGCAGCCTCCATTGGTATGAATAGGTTTTTGGATTGCAGTCAGTATGGCACCAGGATGTGGGCAGAAAACATTTTCCAGATTGGCAGCATGCCTGCTGGAATTTAATAATGGAGAAAAGTTTAAAAAATAAATAAACTGTTGCATATTATTCTAAAAAGGTGATCTCCGAAACAGTCTCTCTTGAGGTCTTTCAAAGAGATTGTAGAGTATTGCCTCTTCTGAATTTGGGTTTTGTTTTGTTTTTTCTGTAGGGAAAGGAAGAAATGCAAAAGTTAAAAGTGAAGATTCAGGTTGTGACAGGAAGTTCTCAATAGATTTGTCTGAGATATGTTTCTCAAGTAAGAAAGAACATGGGGGAACAAAACAAAATGAATGTATTGACATAGTTTTAAGGAACCCACAGCAAACAATCCATCTTGTAGCATACTCACGGCTTCAACATCTAGTTGGAAACCTGCTGTTTCTTGCTGTCATCTCTCCACAGAGCTAGGCCTTATGTCACCTTACCAGTTTGCAACTGGTGCTCCTCCAAATACTCTGCTCCCCTGTCTTTTCTTGATTTTCCTACTTCCTGTCCCACATATTTCATAGAATCATAGAAAAGTGAAGTTGGAAGGGGCCTACAAGGCCATCAAGTCCAACCCCCTGCTCAATGCAAGAATACAAACCAAAGGATATCTGCCTGGTGATTATCCTTCAAGACAATCCAGACGGACCTTCTCTCCCCTGGTAAACAATAAAAGACCAACTTTTGTAATCATCTCCTTGCCACCTGGAACCCAATTGAAACAGAAGACGTTACTTCAGTGGAGCAGAACCAATATGGATCCTATAATCATCAACCCTCTTGTATTCTTGAGGTTCAGAATACAAATCCTTATGAGATGGCTCTTCAGACCTTTGACTATGGCTATCATTCACCTATAAATGTGATAGCTTAATGTTATCATTTTTATTTGAGTTGCCAGCCAAGTGAATAGATCACATGATTCCCAACAAGGCCAAAGAGACACTTCTGTTGACATAGAGGGCTTCCACATGAGAAACAACAATGGAAAACTATCAGACACGTTGGTGATTGCAATATCTAAGCAATGAGGAGGAAGGGATGGAGGTGGGGAGAGAATGGAATGAGAGCACTGTCTCCTGGCATGTTCAGTTCTTTTGTGTCAGTAATGCCTGAATAGGGCTGGTTGTGAGTTGATTAATATGGCTCAGGAAATGCTTAGAGAGCCAATTGTGACAATCCCTCCTATATTTAACAGGTGAATATAGAGAAGTTCTTGTTCACTAGCTCCCCTCCTTCCTCTCTTGGCTGTAGATCAAGCCGTTTCTCTATCTTCACTGCTGTTCCCAGTCCCAGCAAAACAGTTAAACTAAAATAATTGAAACTATGGAAGTTTTAGCTAAATAGACTAATCAGGGGGCTAATGAATTGACCATGATGATGGTATAGCTGTGTGTTTTTACCTTGCGAGGCTGTACAATGATGACAGGTTCTCACAGTAAAAAGAACACGACAATTACTTTACTATTGCTTACACAGGAAGGAAGAATGGAAGATTGACAGGGAATTTCCATTTTGACACTGAGTCCTGATCCAGCACAACGGTTTGAGTGATACTATGGAGTTCAGGTTCATTCCAACAATGGCTGATTGTTCCAGATTTCTCTCTTCAAGCATAAGTCCGAAAAATATCTCAAAACATTGCTTTGAGGGTAGCATTCCTAGGCCTTAGGGTGCTCCATGAAGTGACTGTTGCAGAGTTTTGAATTTTTGGTTAAATTCCTCTTGCTACACAGCAGAAGTGCAGGGACTCTCACAGAGCAGGACTATTTAAAGTTTCCCGGAGCAGTACATGCCTTTTCTCATTTACTGGCACTTACAATCTCAATGACTCACTCTGAGACATTAGTAGGAGAAAGAATAAAAAACATCTTCTTTACATACAGTTGTGAAGAGGGCAAACAGCAAACTAACAAACATTACTGCTTTCAGCAACAGATTTCAACAGACTACAAACTGCTACCAAAGAGGGAAAGAGATTCTAAGCAGAGAGGTGGGGCTCTCTTTGAATTCAGACGTAGGGAAAAAATTATTGGCTAGTGCTGGGTAGATGGACAGTCCCTCCAACCTTAAAGGTCCTCCCAGCCAAACCTTCTCCAGGCGGTATGTAAGGCAGCAAAAACTGAAAACAGTCACAAAGGACTGCTGCCTTTCTCTAGGTCTCTTGACAGGAAGACAAACCTCAGGGCCAGGAGCACTGAAGGGGAATGTACAATTTCTGTCAGTGAGGCAACTTTAAACCGTGGCCATCCATCTCTACCCATTCCCAGCTGGCACTGGGGCTTTCTGGCTCAATGCAAACATGTTTTCATCTGTGAAAGCCTGTGGAATAGAGGCATACCAAAAAGCCAGAAGTGGAGGATCCAGGGGAAGAGAGCCTATGAAAGCATGCCCTTGGACCCACTTCCCCATGTGGAGCAAAGTGGGGGTGGGGGTGGAGTACCAGCATTATGACTCATGAACTTCTTTGTTGCACCAGCCCAGGCAGCAATGGTATAAGGCCTGGGGAACAAGCTCCCTCTGCCCTGAGAGTAAACTTTCCATAAGCCCCAGCAGAACCACAGAGCCAGAAACCATTCTCCATATGTCATGTGCGCTTTAGGGAAAGTTATGTGGGAAGCCAGCCCTGGTAGCAACTGCTGCCGCTGCTGAGAGGATTTTACAGCCGCCTAGCCTGTTGAAAATATTTTCTTTTGCCTAGTTCCAGGTTTCAAAGCATTTCCTTGTTAGTCAGATGTGGCACAGGTTTTAAAGCTAATTTACCTGGATTCATCTGCACATTTTCACCAATCAGCTGTCCTAGCAGCTACAGCCCTACCCATTCCTTGCCTGTTCCACCTTCTTAAACCCCAAGGAGCTAGCCCCAGTCTCAGATTTTGGTCCTAACATTTCAGGAAGTGGTATGCTGCTCATCTGCTGCTCCCGAGGGTGGGGAATTCCCTGCAGTTTGCTTTGGCCTGCATTTGTAATTTGAAGTTGCTTCATCCTGAAAGAGATGATAGAACAGACAAAGCGGGGGCGGGGGGGGGTTTACCAGTAAATGTTTAATTTGTTTTATCAGGTGTGGGTCCAATATCCTCCTGCATAAGAACATCTCCAAAAGTAAATAATCCAACCTAAACAAGGGCTTCATTATCAGTATTTCATCAACTTCTGTGTGCAATAAAATTAAGTGGGGAAAAGACAGAGGCTGAGGTAGCTGTGAAGTGAGCGGGTCCCTAAAGGGCAAAGAGGTCAGACTCCAGGCCACTTCCAGTGACAGCTGGAATGGTCTCACAAGGCTGGATAGCTCAAGCCACCACTGGGCTGATACAACACAGTGGTTTTGAGGTTATAGCTAGGGGTGGATTTACTGTGGAACTAGTGAAGCTTAAGCTTCAGGGCCCCTAATCCCAGGGGGACCTCAGAAGCAACTTTACTCCATCTTTTAAAAAAATAAATAAATGTGGTGACCTATTGTGGAACAACACCATGGAAGAAGATAACACTGGTTACTCAGACTTTGTTGCTGGTTGTGAAGGGGTTCCCATAACAGTTCAAGTTTCAGGGCCCCAAATAGGTAGATCTGTCAGTCGTTACTGCCAAGGCATAGGCTCAAAAATGACTTATCATGGCTGTTTTCCACTTGTCCCCTCTGCTTTGCATTTAGAAATTCTTCCATGGACACATGCCATCATACCTTGGAAAAAGGAAAGCAAAGTGTGCTGCTTATATACTGCCCCATAACAGGCTGCTCATTGCCTCCCCACAATAATAGGAATACTCAATTTACCAGCCTCAGAAAGATGGAAGGCTGAGTCAACCTTGAGCTGGCTCTGTGAGCCCATCAGAATTGAACGCATGTTGTGAGCAGAGTCTCTACTGCAGTACTGCAGTTTAGCCACCTTGGGTCCCAAGTTGATAGGCCGCCTATCCTCACTATGTTTTAACAGGAAAGAACCATAACAGGCAGAAGCCTTGAAGTCGCCCATTAACCAGAAAAATCAACAACAACGGATATAGACATCACTCGGTCATCTGTGGTGACATTTATCATACTGCATTTCCATTTGAAATGTTGTGATTATTTCTGAATGTGTATCGATCGATGGACTGGCTGAATTTATATACTGCCCATCTTGCTAGTAAGGCGACTCTGGGCAGTTCATATTAACACATCAACACATATTGTCTTGCATGTTGTCTGGGAGGGGCCCGTCTGGGCTTGGGTGACTGTCAATCTATCCACAATTAACCAATCATTCCTTCCTGCCTCTAGATTCAAAGAGAGAGCCCTGGTTCTCTGCTCTGTGCTCTTTCCCTCTGTTTCATCTGTTGAAACTCAGCATTTTGTTTGTTTGCTGTTGTTCTATTTACAACTGTAAGTAATGAAATGTAATGAACGAATGCCTCAGGATGCATTATTGAATCTCTGCCAGTTAATGAGAAAGTGGTGAACTCTGAGGAACTGTGAAGCTTTTCTCCTCTCTGAGTTTAAGTACTTCTACTGCATAGCAAAGGGAATTTAATGAGAAATTAAATATTCCGCAAAAGTTTACATATACCGGTGTCCTCTTGTGGTGATGCTTTCTGCCCTTTTTTGACAATGTGTAAGCGGTTGCCCTGCACTCGCCTGATAAATTCAGTGTGAGGTGACAGAATGGACAAGGCTGCATGAGGCTGGCAGTGGGCAATAGCAGGTGTCCATGGTCTCTTCTGATTTAATGGGTGAAATTATGAAATCCACATAACAGGAAAAAGGCTTGCTTAAAATCTTCCTCCTGTCATCTGAAGTGGTACAATCTACATTACCACATCAGTCTCCTTCCTGTATAGAGTTATTGTTGCTGCAATCACCTCTAGTTTACTGTGAATGAGGGACCTACTAAATGCCTTAACAACCCTGCTCGGCTCTCGTGGCCGGGGCATCTCATCTTTGGTCATTAATTCCATTTTGCCTTATTGTGCAAGCTATGACAATAATCACAAATTAAAACAAATACAACTGCATATTTCCTCATCTTGCAATATTGTCTTTCTATGCTCTCAAATATTTCACAGCTACAATGTCAAAACAATTGGACTGACCAATTATAAACAAATGTCACTAAATTTGCAAAATGCAGATTGAGGCAAGCTAATGTTAGAATAAACAGTGTTTTCCTCTCCAAGGGACACTGTTTCCAGATATGGAGTCAGTGTCTTATTTATGAGGCTGAACGTTGCAGCTTCCACTCATTTCAGCTTGGGTTTCACTGGGGCCTCATTAATTTGGAAAGCATATTTCCTGCCCTTATACACTACAGAAGAAGTCATGGCAAATGAGCCGTCTTCCTGGTGTGTTGAGGTGCACAACAGAGGCCAACATTGTCCTGTTCCCAGTGCTGAAGTAAAGTTTTGACTCTCAAGGAATTTCCAGATGTGCTATTTTCCGAAGAATCATCCTGTAATAGATCACGTTCTACCAGAGGTGTCTGTGTTTCCTGATGATATCCTCCACATAACTTTCTTCTGTTTTCCACAAATCTGTTCAGGAAGAAAAAGCCAACATAGCTGTGGGATGCTTTGGAACTGACAGCATCAGAAGCTCTCTGTCCGGACACTCTGCCTAGTTGAATTCTGCTTGTTGAAATCAGGTCATCTTGTCTGTCTGAGGAGCAAGCCATCTTAGGCTTCTAGGCCAGAGACAGGAAAAATCACTCCTTCAGACTGCACTTTATTTGATGAACCAGGTTGCAGCTCACAAAAGCCTGCCTGACAAAACTTTCCCTTCCCAACAATACTTTCTGTATAAAATGACTGGGCTTACGCAACACTTGGTGAAATATTTTCAGTCATGTGAAATCTTGACAGTGGAAATGCAGTCGAGCGTGCTTTGAAGAGTGTTACACGTTCCCCTTTTCACATGCCTTTAACTGGTTTGCTGTGCCCCCCCCCCCCCGCCCTCATGATCAAGATATCAAGTAGTGCCATTGTTTTCTTGTTTCCTCATAACCTGCAGAGTTGGAACAGAGATTTCAAAGGCCTGGGATTTCTTCCTTGTATATTTTCTTTCTCATCTTGTCTTCCTGGTATATACTCGTATATATATATTCCTGTTTGGGGAATGCCCAGGGTATTAGACTTTCCAAATCTAACACAGCCAACAAACTTCAAAGCACTTCCCAAAAGTCAGAACAGCAAATTTTGTTTAGATCTGGCAGGGTTTTTTGTTTGCTGTTTGGCTAATATGTAACTGAAGGAAATGACTAAATGCCTCCGATTTCAGAACAATTGTTTTTCAGTTATTTTAGCATCGTTACTAAGACCAGCACTATGTCAACTTTCTTCCTTCTCATAGGGGCACTTTTCATTTTAGGAACAAACAGCTTTTACACCGAAGAGAAATCAAGGTAAGTGAGCTATTTTTAAGGAGTCTGTTATCATCTGTGTGAACGTTTCTCTGAATTTTTCCAGTGTTCTCTTTTTATGGAAACTGCAATCTGAGGAGGGTATATAAAGGCTGCAGTCCTCTGTAACCATACTTAGGAACTGGTGTCATTGAATTTGGTGGGTTTACTTTCAAGAAGACTTACATTATTTAATGAGCACTGAAAATGAAGCTTAAGATGTGGCAAGATGGAGATTTGTCTCCCGCTTGCTTTGAGGATGGGCTGGTTCACTCCTTTCCTAGTGACCAGAAAATTTAAGAGCCCTTGCAAACCAGTCCAGCCCCGTTGTATACCTCCGTATGCCTTTTTTGCTCTCCTGTCAGGGATTACTGCTTTTGTGTTTACATGTAGGTGGGATCACCCTCTTTTGAGTCAGTTCCCGTACATGCTAGGACAGAACCAAAGTGCCTAGCTTAAGCCGATAGTCTAAGATACTTAATCACAGAATCATAGAAAAATGAAGTTGGAAGGGGTCTACGAGGCCATCAAGTCTTTCCCAGAGGAAGCAGAGCAAGGAAGCCGGGGGGGGCACTGCCTCGGAGTGGGCGCCAGCCAGGGGAGGGAAGGCTGGGAAGCCCCACACACCTGCTTGGCCGAGAAACAAACCAGCGAGACCTGCCAAACCGGTGGTTCATGCCCATCTCTAGGCTAGACCACTTTTCACTGTGCCATCCACACGGTGGCACAGCTGTCGATAAAGACACCATCCCTTTATTTTAAAACAGGCAAGAAACCATGGCAAATATGCAGCTGAATCCAGATAATTTCATTTACTCACGTACCTTGCCATGCACTCTCTCATCACATTCAATCTGATTCTATATTTCTACATGCATGCATTGCACTTATAGGCTGTCATAGCCTAAAGATCGTTTTTGAATTCAGTTTACCAACCAATGTTTTATATACTGTATTTTTTGCACCATAAGACTCACTTTTTTCCCACAAAACAGGGGTGTGGAAAGTCTGTGCGTCTTATGGAGCAAAGAAAACAGATTATATTTTCCTGTTTTCTTCTCCTAAAAAATTGGTGCGTCTTATGGAAAGGTGCGTCTTATGGAGCGAAAAATACGGTATATAAAAAGTTTTATTGTTCTGTGCAAGGGTGAGAAGAGAACCGAATGCACCTACTCCCATCGATTGCTTGCTGAGCGCCTGGAGTGAATGGGGACCCTGTAACCCATGTGCACGAGAAAGAGTAAGTCACAAGAATGTGTTGCATTTGTTGCAGAGTTTGGGGTTTTGGGTAAAATTCTATTTTTTGCTACTCACCAGAAGCACAGAGATACTCAAATAGCTTCAAGTTCCCCACAGCCTACCCTTTTCTCACTAACTGGCACTTAAAGTCTCAGCAATTCACTCTGAGATATTTGTAGAAAAATAAAAATAAAAATGACTGTTGCGAGCAGATCAACAGCAAACAAACAACAGACTGACTTCCAGCAGACTAAAGAGAGGGAACAAGGAATTCAGAATTTGAATTCAGAGGCGGTAGGAAATGATTAGTGTGGAAAGATTGACAGCCCAGAAAAGTCTATCCCCGTCACTCAAACCCCAGGCGGCATGCGAGGCTGCAATAAAACCCCAACTGCATCTTTTAGTGAATTAACAGGCTTTGCCTCAAGAGGGATTTAGAAATAGACTTTTCTGTTCAGAGCCATTGACGGCCATAGGTTTGGATTTGGAATGGACAAGCCTTAGACTGTGTTGTCTCCAGTTCAAAAACCCAGGCAGTGAGTGGCATGAAATAACCTCCTTCTAGAACTCTGAAAGCAGGCAGTCCTGGGAAACATAGCTGATGTACAGTGGTTTTAGATGAGGTTTCCATCATGCCATCAACCTTCCTCACTCATGGAATGTTACAGGGGATTCATCCAATATTGTACTCTCCCTTCCTTGTTTCTTCCATCTTATTTCTGAAAAGAAAAAGAAAAAACAAAAGTTCTGCAGGGTCTTCTAATTTCTAGCATGGGTGCATTACATTTGGAAATGCCCGTACTTTGAGTTGGTGTGAGATACTTTTCCATCCGTGACATTTAAAGCAGAACTTGGAAGCGAGGCTATGCTAGCTGAGGATGGAGTGTGGGGTGTTCCAGGAGTCATAGGGTGTGATCAGATAGTGATGCAGGATTGTGCTGGAAATGGTCACTTCGTTAGGAGTGATCTCCCTCATCGTGAATCTTCGGTGCTCACAGGAATCATTTCAGCTCAACAGCAAACATGAGTAGCCCTGTCACTGAACCAAAAAAAGTCAGGATTTGGCATGAAGCAGGGTCATGCCAGTTTGCGACTTCCTGTACATTGTCGGATCACTGGGAAATAGCTTGCACTGGACAGACAGTACAAAACGCGAACTATCTCTCTGATGATACCCACAGTCTAAAGAAGTAACTTTCCCAAACTCTGAGTTCATAGTGTGCTGATAAAACAGAGTTCTGCAAAAATAATTTCCTAACCCCTTACCTCCTCTTCGGTCACCTAAAAATGGCGCACCTGGAAAAGGATCTTCAAGGGGTGTGCTGCAGCAAGGAGGGATAAGGGGTGGGAGTTTCCTCAAACATAGGTGAGTTGGCCTTAAATTACAATCAAGAGTGAATAGCTTTACAAAACATCTGCTCCTCATTTGTTCATGCAGGCTGAAGGTATGCAGTTGTGCTTTTCGACTACAGTTCCCGGAATTTTATAGGTAGCATGACCTGTGGCCATACTATTTGGCAGATTTTGGATATTGTAGGCCCAAACACTAATCTGCACACCTCTACTATAGACCAATCCAGATACCTGCACTGTTGGACTCTTCTTATGGAAGAGAAGGCTGGCTTTGGAGTCTATCATGATGAGTGCCTGCACTTTTTAGGAATTGCTAAATTCCTAAACCATTATGGAGCAGGGGTAGCATTGGCAAGTCTCAAGAACCTGGATAAAATCTCAAAGAAATTGCTATACTTCTCCAGACTTTCAGTTTAGGAGACAAATCTCAAGAGTGAGGAGCACTAGAGGAGATGAACATCTGATGTACACATCTGAGTTGTCTTTGAAGCTCTCTCCATTCATTGCCAGCAGGACCCAGTGTCTCTGTGCATGTGTATTGTGGATGCTTCCCTCCCAGCCTTTCCCTGCTCTGCCTCTGTGACATCACAAGAACTAATCCGTTGACTCTGGAAACTGAGGGAAGGAGGTATCATTGATCTAGCAAGTCGCTTGCAGCAAGATATACATGTTCCCCCCCTTTTATGTTGCACGTTCTTTCCCTCAGCCATTCTCTCCACCTACACTTCATGATGCAGACTAATTTGCCTTCTGTCTTCCCAAAAGTATCGCTCACGAAGCGTCCTGCGTTATGGACAGTTTGGAGGAAGAATGTGCCATGAATCTCTGGGGCACAGAGAAAGCTGCGTGCCAGATACCCCTTGCCTTGAAGAGCAACCAGACTGTGGCAAAGATTTTCAGTGTGACAGCGGTAAGTGTTAGAGATGCAGAAAGTCACAACTACACTTGCAAAAACATCTAAGGGCTACCGGGGGCAGCAAAGATACAGAAAGGTAGCTAGAATTCCCTTGAGCGTTCCTTCTCTGACTTACCTATTTTGGCGTATTATATCCTTGAATATAGATGGACTTGAGTTCTTCTTGGGTCTCCTCTCCCCGCTCCCCAAGTTCCTCAGGCTTTCCACCTGTACCTCTCAGACATGCGGTTTCCTTGGTAAATAGTTTCGCCGCTCTTTTTTCCAGCTTCAGGCAGTTTCTTGATTGGCAATGCACAAACAGGCAAAAAAAATCATTTCAAAAATGTAATTGAAGTGATTCATCGCATCAGCGGTAATCTGGCAGACATTAAGAAATTCACTTCAGGCAATCAGGGGAAGCATTTAATTGACATGAGGGTCAATATGCCTTTCGGACAGGAGGAGCGCACTAAATGGCACACCACTATTCTCCGAGACCTTAACCGATCCTTTGCAGCCCAATTGAGACTGCCCCAAAACAGCCAGTCCCTTTGTCTTTAAGGTGCCTCAGTATTTTGTCCTTGGAGTGGGTCACCCTCCACTGTTATTTTACCCTTTGATTTTGCCAATGCTTCTACAAAAAAAATTTTTAAGACAGTATCCCTGTCCAGTCCAAGCCATTTTGTGGCCTTTTTTCTGTGCACCCATATGGAGGGTCTATAAATTGAATCTTATTTCAGTATTACAAGGAGCCAAACAACCACCAGTGGGATGTGAGGAATGAAGACTCAATTAGGAGGTCAATGGCTTTGGCCACCACCTTGCCATCCATGCCCCTTCCACACCTGCTGCTTAGTAAATACAGAAGCAGCAGCCTCAGCAGCGTCTCCAGCCCTGCCAGTACTGGTTCAAAATGGGACAGATAAAAGCACCTCTTCCCTTCATGGAAAATTACATGGTGAGAAACAGACTACGGGTGCCATCAGACAGAGAAAAAGCTCATGATTTGGATTGCTTGTGTCATGGTCTAGTGTCAGCTACCGTATATTCCAGCAAACACACAATGTATAGGAGATCATAAACCAGCCCAACCCTGCTCTGTGCCCAAGCTTTTTTTGATCCAGCTGCATGGCTACCCTGTAGCTAGGCTGGAGACATACCTGTGTGCATAGAAAGGTTGCTTTAAGGGAGATCACACACACACACACACACACACACACAGACACACACACACACACACACACACACACACACACACGAAGCAACTCTTTTGAATGCAATCAGATGTGATCCTTTATTACTATCTGATTGTACCCTATAAGACATAAAGCAATCTTACTGGGTTTTAGTACAATATGCTAATTCAATGCTGTGAAATATCCGTATAAATGTCCTCTTGTGTTGCTCTTTCTATGCGTTTAGTGGAATATTCTGGTCTAGACTGCATATCCTTAACATATTTTTCTGTAGATATTAAATTACAAATAAGCATGAAGTCCTGTAGCAAATAAAAAGACTGTTGGGGGAATAAAAAATCTGAGAACATTTGGTCCAATCAAAAGAATGCATGAGATGTTCCTTTAATAGGTCAGCAAATGAAGGTAGCCTATCCTTCTAGCCCCATAATCTATTAGCTGTTCCAGTTCTCACCCACCAAACAAATCAAGTCCTTCTGATTGAATAGGTAGGGGTCTTATTTACGTTTCCTGCAAGAGGAAGTCACAAAAGCAGCAAAACCAGGGAGTTGGACAGGGGACAGATTGGATTTGTCTTCACTGTGGAAGGGACTGTCACTCTTGAATTGGCCTTCTCAGCCACACTAGATGCTGTTCCAAGTCCTCCATACAGAGCACGTTACCATAGTCTTTCAAAACTGAAGGATGCCTAACCTAATCTATGATTCTTATCACATAGCAATGTTTGACTCGTTCCTGATTTTGTCCTTAGGACAATGCATAAAGTCACGGTTGGTGTGTAACACAGAAGATGACTGTGGCGATCTCTCCGACGAAGCTGAGTGTGAAAATGAGCGCCCTGCCCCCTGCCGTGATCGGATCATTGATGTATCAGAGCTCGGAAGAATCGCTGGACGTGGGTACGTTACAGAAAGTGTTTATGAGCAGAATATGGAGCCCATCAGAGGGTATCTGATGAGGCATACAGTGCACTATCAGCTCATTGGTTTCTTCCATGAAATACTGTTGTGGAGAAATAAGCTTCCCAAAGTGACCAGAGGAAAGAAAATGCACTTCTTTATAATATTGGAAATACCAGTTCTTGGATGTAATGAGTTATAAGCAATTTCTTTGCCTGTAAAAAGTTACTGGAGCAGGAATCGATAAAGAAGGAACAACAAAATCCTTTTGCAGATATAATGACTAAGGCTTTTTTAAAATATTACTTTTAAAGGACATTTGTAGGCCTCTCCAGAGGCTGTTTGAGCTTTTCATACTGTATGTCCTCTTCTCTTAAACCATCCATAGTGTTTTAAAGGCTGACGTTTGTAACATTATGGGTGAAATCTTGTCAAGCAAGGTCCATTTGCATGAGAGGAAAAATGTCATCAGCATCAGCAAATTGCCATTGATTAAAAGTCCTCCTTTTGCCATTTTGGGGTACTTGTGTGACTTCACTGCATTGGATGAAAGCTGCGTGCAACTCAAAATTGCACAAATGGGGGCCTTTAATCAAGCAATATGCTGGTGGTGGTGACGTTATTCCCTTGGCGCAGATGGAGTTCCCCAGCAGGACTTCAGCCTATCAATCCCAAGATTTATTTTTAAAGAAACAGAAAACGAGAGAAAAGTAAGCAAGATTATAACAAGCAGGAATATGCAGTAGTGGGTTAAAAGTAATGAGAAAGTAAGGAAAACAGAGCACTTTTCAAGTGCTAGCATGAGTAATGGGAAGAAATAACTATTATGGGATAGACAAAATGAGATCTGCATCTACCAGTGCTCATCAGACTCTTATCTGGGGTGTACGTATCTTACATAAGGCCTTGACATGTTCAGCATCCCTAAGAATCAACAAAGCAGCATTGCAGATAATCAAGTGACTGATAATACATTCTCCTTTCTGCGTCATAGAATTAAACATGCTGATTATACAGCTTCTTGATGAGGCCCCCATGGCTTTTCTAAAATTTCATCTATGGTACTTATATCCCCTCTTTCTTTCATGGAAGAGCCTTGTGTGCATTTGCACATAAGAAGGAACTTTTCTGTCTGGCTTGTCTTAGAATCAGCAGGAGCAGCCAAATAATTCTTCTTTTCTCCAGAAATGCAGAGCCAAGCTTGGAAAGGGTTTCCTTCTCTCAGGGTGGAAGCAGAACTCAGAGCTTTATCTGGCCATCTTGCCCCCACCCCACCCCCAGTAGCAAGCAGCATTTGCTCCTAGTTACCCCCTACTGCCCACCTGTGAGTCATGAGGATGAGCCCCCCCGAATCAAACAGGAGGAAGAGATTGTAGCATGTCCTTGACAAGAAAAAAGAAAGTTTATACTTAAACAAAGCAAAAGGAAAATGAAGAAGATAAGAGGCGTTACTATTTATTTTCCGAACGCTCAGCAGTGGTTCTCCTCTAGATTTCAGTGCCTTCTAAAATTTTCTGCCTTCGGACAAAGCCTCTGTTGCTTTGCTCTAATTACAGCCCTGCTAGTTATCTGTATTGGCTCAAGCAAGAGTTCTGTCGGTTCCACTCCTTTACTAGTTGAGAAATCTTCCCCCTCCCCATGGTAATTTTAGAGCTGAGTTTACCAGAAAGCAGGACTGGGGAACTGTGACCCTCTCTATTTATAATATAATAAATAGCAATGAATAGCAATATATATATTTGACGGCATCTGACATATGGAGATCCTAGTAGGGTTTTTGAGGTATGTGAGATATTAAAGGAGGGAATTTTGCTAGTGGTGCCACCAAAGTGTGTATGACCATGTGGGAATTTGAACCCAGGTCTCCTGCTAGACCACACTGACTACCTAACCCTTTGTTATATTGGCTAATTAGGTAAAAAAAACTTCTGGAGGGCCATGGTGACCTACTGTTGCCATAAAACAACAAAATATTTCAGCTGCGGTCTCTGATTGCAGACATTTTTCTTTGAGCTCTGCGTCCTGCCTCTTCTCTGTGTGGCTGTACAGCAGAGGGAGATGCAGAAATTTTGATAGACTGGCCGTATTGATTAAACGTGTGGCCTCGGATACTATTATTTAGATATTATTTAAGATACAGTGGGGTCTTGACTTGAGAACTTAATCCGTATTGGAAGGCAGTTCTCAAGTCAAAAAGTCTGTAAGTCAAGTCTCCATTGACCTACAGTGCATTGAAAACCGATTAATCCCGTAACAGGCCATTTTTGTTCCATTTTGGTTTTTTTTCCGGTCTGTAAGTCAAATCTCAGTCTGCAAGTCAAACCTAAATTTTGCGGCCAGAGAAGTCTGTAACTCAAAAAGTCTGTAAGTCAAGCCGTCTGTAAGTCAAGGGTCCACTGTACTCTACTTAAGCCGCCTAGAGTGGTCGAATACGATCAGATAGGCGGGATAGAAATAAATAAATAAATAAATAAATAAATAAATAAATAAATAAATAAATAAATAAATAAATAAATAATATATTATTTATATATTATTCACACAGTATCAACATTCTAGGAATGCAACCGAGGGCAAATGCATTTCACAATGAGTTTTTCAATGGAATGTGTGACAGAGTCCGTGATGGGAATACCGGCATATATTATCGCAAGCCGTGGAATGTGGCTGTGCTCAATTACGAGGTAAGTCTGTCTGTTCCTCAGGGGGGGGTTCTTTCTGAAGTGCACTCAGCTACCGTTGTTGTCGTTGTTACATGCTGTCAAGTTGGAATCAACATATAGCAACCTTAATAAGGTAAGTGAGATATTTAAAGAATGTTTTTATCAGTTTCAGTCCCTCAGTGAATTTCCATGGCTGAATGGAAATTTGTCCCCTGCTCTCCAAAGTTGTAGTTCATCACACTGTCCTACATTACATTGGGTTTCCGGTTTGCCATAGAAATGCATATTTCTACAATGTATTTACCATCATCGGCCATTAGAGGGAGCCAGGGAGCATACTATGTACAGGCTTTTCAGCATCCACAGTGTGGGCTTCAACCTGATCTTCTGCAGGTCCTACTGTATTTAGAATCAGAGGTTGGACATGTCATTTTTTAAAACGACAACTCCCAGATTCCTCAGCTGGGGGATTTGGGAAGTTGTCGCCTGAAGAGTAAGATTTCTAACCTCTGCTTAGGATTGCCTTGCCGTTTTATTAAACACCAATTTAATTACATTCTTCTGCCTCCCGCATCCTCAAGACAAGTGGAGAAAAGAACTTCAGATCTGAGTATTATGAGGACCAGGTGACATCCGTGAAAGAATTCTTAAGTAAGACAGAACACACGTTTGGGGCAAGCCTCTCTTTGAAACTGACTCCTACTGAGACAAAAGATACTCCAACGGAGACAAAAGATACTCCAGCTGAGACCAAAGGTTTTTCCTCCATTGAACCCAGTCTGACAATCTCATCAAGTGGAACCAATAGTGTCAGCACATTCTTGAATGAATCCAAAGGAAAGGTAAGTTGGGGGGGGGGAAGGCAATTTTTTGTGTGATTCCTGGAAATTTGATATCAGCATAGCATGAGAAATACCACTATAATCCCCTGCACACTTACCTCTGAGCATGATCCATTCATCATGGGGCCATACATTATAAATAGTGTGTCGTTAGAAGCAGCAATACCTTCAGAGCTGAAAAAGTCTGATTGTCACAGCATACTCTTTTCACTCCTCATGTTGTTCACAAATTGGCTTGCTTTGTTCTGTGACTGGGCTTGTACTAGTAAGCACCACTTTTATACCCAGGCACAAAGCTCTGCCAGAACTATATCCCTGCAACAGTAACATGCTTTCAGTTGCTAGTAACTAACTGTAACATATAGGTTGACCCATAGTGGGACATTCAAGTAAGCATGTATAGATACACAACATACCATCAACCTCATCAGCATGACTGACGGTTAAGGAGGAAGGAGGTGGTGGATCTGCAACACATGGATGACCACAGGATCACCATCCATGCTTTGCGGACTCTGTGAGGACAGTCCAGAACCAAAGGTGTATGTGTGGGGGGTTCTGCGCTATCAAGTCAGGACTGACTTATAGTGACCCTCACAGGGTTTTCAGGGTATGGGAGATATTTATTTATTTATTTATTTATTTATTTATTTATTTATTTATTTACTTATTTACTTATTTACTTATTTACTTATTTACTTATTTACTTATTTACTTACTTACTTTATATGCCGCCCACTCTACCCAAAGGTCTCTGGGCGGCTTACAACAATTAAAATTCAATACAATAAAAATTAAAATATGATTAAAATACAATTAAAATACGATTAAAATACAATTAAAATTGCCACCATCAAGACCCACAGTTAATGTTATTTCAATTAAAAGCCTTCACTCCCCAATGAGTTTCTGTGACCAAGTGGGGATTCGAACCCTGCTTTCCAGAGTCCTAATCCATTACTCTATTCACTACACCACATTGGAAGGTAGGCCTGGAAAATGCCTACCAATGAAATTTCCTATTGCTTCTGGAGAGCTGCTCTGGGGGAGGGCCCATGGGAATTGTTGTTAATATTGTGGATGGCTTCCCAGCTGCACCCATCCTGTGGCCAGAGAAATGCCCAGGGAGGCCAGAACCGGCTCTGGCATTAGGATCAGTGATAAAGCAGCCACAAAGATACAGATGCCAACTCTTCTTCAGTCCGGAGGCCTGGACTCAATCAATAATCCCAGCAGATCTAATTGATTTACCATATGCCATCTACATCACAAAGGGGCCTATTATGGGGGTGGAGGGTCTTAGGACTGGAGGAGGGCTTCCAAGATGAAGGCTTCCAAGACCTGACAAGGTTGCCCACCTCTGCTTTAAACAGTTGAGAAGAGGGAAACACAAGAGGTGCCTTCTTGTGACCATGAAATGGATCTAGTGTTCTTTTCCTCATGGGACATTGTGGGCGGACATTTTGAGAAAGAGACAAGCAGGGCTCTGACAGGCTAAACCCTTTTATATACAGAACTACTGTTCCCCAAATCCCTTGCTAGAAAGAGGCATCTTTAATCTAGTTTATAATGTACAAAATGGTATTGCTCCCCATTAAGTGGACGGTTATGAATATAACAGGTGGGGAAACAACCCACTCTTCTGTTTTGCCCACGGGCAAAATGGTGGAACGCGGACTTCTTTCCTTCCTTGCAGAAAAAAACGTTTTTGCACGTAAAATCAAGTATCCAGCTGGGATCTTTCATAATGCGGACACGCGACGTCCGCCTGAATGACGTGTTCCTTGAAGATTTAAAGTATCTGCCCACCGAATATGAAAAGGGAGAATATTTCAAATTTCTGGAAACATATGGAACACATTATGCACGGAGGGGGACTTACGGAGGAATATATGAACTGCTCTACATTTTGGACGATGAAACAATGTCAAAGGAAGGTATGCATTTGCAATAAAAATCTACCTCTTACACATGTTGCATTCTGGGAGCAAGAGGAGGGCACATAGCAAAACTGGAGCCTTCCATTTTGAAAATGTCCGCATAAAAACTTTAACTTTTGGCTTTAGGTAGTGTTGGGCCTTCTTTAAATGTTATCTATCATTCTTTTGCTCCATATTTAGCCTTCAGGGTGGTATACATTTATTCGTTTCGTAATTCATAATTTGTAATTTGTTTCGTAATACAATTATTCATTTCATAATTACCCTTTGCATTAAAATGCGCACATGTACAGGCTTACTTGTAATAATAATAAGAAGAATGTGTTGTCATTAATGGCATGCTGTCAAGTCAATTCCAACTGACGGCAGCCCTGTCCAGGGTGGCTAGAGATAGATTACTCAGAAGTAGTTTACTATTCCCTTCTTCAGGGGCAGGGGTGTGCCCTGGGACTGTACAACTTGCCCACAGCTACACAGGTTGGTTTTTCTCCCAAGAAGCACCATGAGAACCAAACTCCCAACCTCTGGCTCTGCAGCCTCATATTCAGATCACAGTGCAATTCAGCCAGCTACCTTTCATCTACCTTTCATCATCTACCTTTCACTGCAAAACAAGTGCTAGCTATCAGCAGAGATTAGGTGCTGACCTAAAAAGATTCAACCTGTTTTTCTGATAGGCTTGTGTGATCCTGGGCAAAGCAACCCGAGAACAATGTCTTTTGTGGTGAGTCCAATTGTATCTGACTATCGCATGCCTCCAACTTTGCGGCAAACGCCGAAGGCCTCCAGCAGAGGCTGGAGGTTCCTCTCTTAACTGCTTAAGACATTTGGAGGTGTTGCTTCAAGGCCCATCTCAGTGGGTGATGATGAGCTGTGGTGTTGGCCCACACCATGGAGGGCATTAGCTTGCATTCTATCTGTGACTGTTTCTCAATATCTCAGCATAACTATTGTCAAATGGTTCTGTCTGACATCTGGACCCTTGCTCTATATCACACTATACTGTGTAAACTGTAATAGCTGGCATTGTGTCCACATTAAGTCCATTTCCTGGTAAGGTCACTTGGCAAGCAGGAGAACTCAGCCTTTGGCCTTGAATCTCAGGGTCCCCCCCCCCCCCATCATACAAACATTCATCCATCGTAACACAGAAACCACAGAAGATCTTTAACCAAAATACAACCGTCTTTGAAATATTTAGAACATAACATACCTGTCCTTCTTAGTCTACTGCTGCTTCAACAGTGGATTAAGTCCAGCCAGAATGATTTGTTTTGGGTTTTATCCCTGGGGTCTCAGGATTTCATAATGGCATCTTGGGGAAACGGGATCCTGCCAACTCTGGTCTGGTTTCAAAATTCCTCTTGACGGACTTAAGATCAACCGGAAATCTTCCGTTAGATTAAAATCCACCTACGACCCACACTGTTTAGAAAGCAGTGTTAGCGGGCTATATAGCTTAGTGAGTTAGATATCTGGCTGTGAAAACAGAGGTTGGGAGTTCAGTTCCCCACTGTGCATCCTAGAGGAGCCAGCCTATGTAGCCTTGGGTAAGCTGCACAGCCTCAGAGTGCCATTAGAAGAAGGGAATGCTAAACCACTTCTGAGTACTCTCTATCTGGAAAACCCTGAAAAAGGGATGCCATCAATCAGAATTGATTAATATTATTAATAATAATGCACTTTCATCCCACTGTATGTTGTAGCCTTCAACCAATTAATTTTCCTCAGCAAATTTTAGTTGCACTGCATATTTGGAATTTAAATTTATATTTTATCTTCTCTCTCTCTCTCTCTCTCTCTCTCTCTCTCTCTCTCTCTCTCTCTCTCTCACACACACACACACACACACACACACACACACACACACACACACCATTTTGCAAATGTTGCTATACAGCTCAGACTATGACATCATAAAGATACATCTCAGTTTTAACCTGAAACCTCAGAGAATGAAATGCATCTGAGGTCTCAGTTCCACTGACAATAAAATCCACTGTTGTATCATTTTTAGTGCACACTCGAGTTACACATGTGCGGAGCACTATAGCAGGGGAGCAGGTTTTTCTGCTCCTCTGCCAGAGGTCCATTTATTTGGGGGAGGGGAATGTGGAATCAATTCATTGGAATCGATTCTGCATATGTGAACACCGCACCCACTTTTTAAAAAATCCTGCTATCTGATATAGCATTATACCAGATAGCAGAGATTAAATAAATAAACAAAAGTCAGCTCGTGTGCGCCCGCTCGCTCCCCTCTTGCTTGCTTGCCCCTTCATCCACCTGGTCATCCCTTCACCACCCTGGTCACCTTCCTTGCTCATTAAGCCCCTCATCCGGCCCTCATCCAGCCCAGACACCCCTTCGCCTGCTCAGTTGCCCATTGGTCCACTTGGTCACCCCCCACCTTGCTTGCTCAGCCCCTCACCCATCCTATCAGCCCTTCACCCACCCAGTCACCCCTTTGGTCACTCAGCCACATGCCTGCCCACTTATTCACTCATCCTCCTACCCCACCCCCATGCTTTTGCAATCACTCACCACCCACCAACCCCTCAGGTACCTGTCCCAACTCCCTCCCACCCTCAAACCTTGCCCCCAATCCCAGCGTCCCACTTCGTCAGAGAGAGAGAGAGAGAGAGGAGATATGACAACAAGTGAACCTCTTGAACAACGTGTTGGCTCAATTGGGGGAAAAACGTTTGGGTGCTGGGAAGCCTCCTTCTTTCCTTGTCGCTCTCCTTGGTATTTATTTTGAGTTGTTATATTGATTAATAGATCAACTAACTAATTTTAATGAATTGGTCAACTGACAGCACAAGGTTCAATGTAATCGTGGATTTTTGTTAACGTCTCGTAGTTACACACAGTTGTGTTATGGCAACTCCTCAGAAAGGGACGCAAGAAGTACAGGATAACAACTTATAAAGGAAGTCGATTCCTTGCTAAATATCATGCCCTTGTGAATTCTTTTAGGCTTACTGATTCAGCTATGTTATTCCAACTTTCCCTCCTTTCACCTCCAACAATGTTTTTATTAACTCTCTTTTCAGGAATCACCAAAACAGATGTAAAGAATTGTCTGGGTTTCACGGCAGGTGTTGCTGCGTCAGCTAGTGGCATGGACGTCAATGCTAACATTACAGATAATAAGTGTAAAACGGAGCAAATGAAAAACGGTATTGAAAGAAACCTTTTTCGTTCAGCTGGTTTCCCTTCCCCACTTTCTTCTGAATTGTGTGGTGTAAACAACAGCTGTTGTGTTTTTAAGGAAAGGCAAGCTTCTTCATGTTCCCCCTCCCCTCGTTTATTTGAAAAGAAATTAAGGAGGCAACAATCTCATGTAGACAGCTGGCTACTGCTGCATAATTGTGCATTGTGACATTGAACTCTGCACTTCATTTGTTTTACAAAGGAAAGGTAAAAAATGTGTTTGTTTTTCTGCATATGTATTCCCTCTGAGTACATTCAAAGATTAGAAGCAATAGGTTACAAGTAACAACAAGGAACTAGTTACTTTTGGGTAACTGCTGATGCAACGAGCAGTTACAAATTAATTTTTAGGTGTAATGAATAACACTGAAATCACTTCTAGAGACGGATGGATTGTTATTCTTCAGATTTTATGCAACTTGGTTTTGCCTTTTCTACTCTGATAAATATTTCCAAGGTGCAATATCAGTAGAGAATATCACTGGAAAGTTGGTCATACAAATGCAGGGAGTTCATAATGTGTGACGTGACTAATTACCTGCACAGTTCGAGTAATAATAGCTGCAGTGACAACTTGGCTTTTATGAATAAGTGCACTTTTAAAACGTAACTTAAAACATAACTTTTTAAAAGTTTTAAAGACTTTGAAAGCATAACTTTCTGAGCACTTGTCTGGGGCGTATGCTTTCCAGTTTCTTATGGGGGGGGGGGGAGAGAAACATAAACGGTGCTCATCTGAGCTCACTGCTGAAGACAGATGTTACGTTTGAAGTGTTATGGGGTTGGCCCAAGCATGTGAACGCTTCCTTGCAAAGAAGGGCTTTGTGTGCAGCATATCTGGCTTCAGGCCCTTTTCATCATATTGAATTCTATTTCCCTTTACATTCATTTGGGGATATTTATATCTCAGCTAGCAACACAGAGTGCCCAGACCCAAAATGTACCATGTAAGACAGGGGAACCAGTTTTACATGGTATGACCAAGCACTGCCCTTTTATGCCATGGGGCTTGCTGGTAGAAGGAGGGATCAGCCTCCCATTCCAACTCAACAATTGCCACAGCATCCAACAGTTGCCTGATTTAGCCAGCTGAGGAATAATGAAAGGGCAGTGACCAATGGATATAAGGACTACCAGGGATTCTCTTGGGTCCTCATCCATGGTGTGATAGTAAACGTGGAAGTATAAGTGTCCATCATAGTAGTCATCATAGGCTAGTAGTCCCACGGGAGTCCAAAAAATACAAGCATTTGAATCAGTCTCTCTTGACAAATTAGGAGCATGTCTTTTCTAGGGATAATGGCTTTTGATTGCCCACCCAAGATGAATCAACACTCAAATGCTTTACATTGTAACAAGGATAGCTTTTAACAATATAGGTTGCATAATCTACTTGCTTCCCAGGTACTCTGAAGATTCCAGCTAAGCTCTGATTCACCTAAGAAGCCCTAGGACCTAGGTGGCAGATAATATAATAGCCCCTACCATTTAGGGTCCTGGGGCTTCAACAGTGTGAGACCCAGCTCTCTTACACCACTGGGCCTCACTAGATGAGGCACTGATTCCCTCTCTGAAAGAAATGGACTTGTAAGAGGAAAAGAGTACCTGTTTATTCTAACATGAAGTTGCCTTAATTATCCAGGTGGGAGACAGCACTGCTTGCATATCTGATGTTTCAGAAAGGCAACACTGATAGATTTGCATGCCTGGAGGGATAAGGGCACATGGGGCATGCCTTATGGTGTGATCTGAGTCTGTGTCTGAGTCCTGGTTATATCTCTGCCTTTCCAGATTTCCAGCTAGCTTATCTTCTAGCTTGTTTATACGGTGGTGGTAGTTATTTAAAAATCTTTTATCCAAGTAAAGGCAGAGCCTGAGAAAGTTACTTTTTGGACTACACTTCCAATTTCCCAGAATCAGAGTGTTGCTTGGGGGATTCTGGCCATTGTAATCCAACAAAGCAAACTCCCCCTACCCCGGCTTGAAACACCGAAATCAAATGCCTTTCTGACCCTCTTTATATTCTCAGTGGAGCAGTCCTGCTCCTACAGAATTCATCGTTGGCTTAGCTCTAATTTCTTTTCTCCTCATAGTTGACAATTCAAGTGGAAACACAGTTGTCAACGGTGTGCTCTCACAAGTTAAAGGCGGGAAGACAGATGTTTTAGTGAGGCTGAAGGAAATGCTGTCAACTGGCCAAAAGGTTATTGATGTTGAGAACTACGTCCAGTGGGCTGCTACGCTTCCAGATGCTCCCGCGGTGATATCACAAGAAGTAAGAGTCTTTCCCCCACTGCCAAACAAGTATATTTATTGGTAAATAGCTGCAAACACCATTATCTCATCTGCTATCACACATAAAGTTATCCAGAGTGTCATTTCTTGCCACCACTCGGAATACAGAGACCAGAAAGTGGGCAACTTTAGTAAGTGATACAAGCTACATATTTGCATCAGTTACACACTTAGTGTGCAGTTAAGGAGCAAGATACTTGGAGGATATTCTCTAATATCGCTACCCACTGTATAGATGGAACAAACCCGAACCGTACATTACAGATAGCAGAACAAAATGTTACCTCTGCTTCATAAAGCTATACAAAGTTGTGTCTCAAAGGTCTTTGAGATGTTTAGATCCATTCCGGATATTGCCACTTTTGAGATCTTAATTATCTTCCTTCAGTAAGGTACAATTACTGCAGGGATTACTAGGGAACATCCAGATTTAAGTAGAAGGAAGACTGGTGAGCAGCCATGGTTATAAGTCCCCCACTTTGGAAATCAAAAGTATGAAAAACGTCATTTCCCATACATCACACAGCTATGGAATTCCTTACCATCAGACAACACCATCCTCAATTTATATCACACGTTAAGTAATCTAGAATCCCATTCTTGCCACCATTGGGAATCTAGAAACCCGAAAGTGGGTAAATCTAGTAAGTGAGCCAAGCCATATACTTGGATCAATGACACACATAATCTATAATTAAAAAGCAGAGCATATGAAGCATATTCTATACTACATTGATGTTAATGGAAAATACTGAAGCTGTACGTTACAACATGCACCACTTTGGAAGAGGGAATTCCTTAAGTGTTAAAAAAAATATTGGCACAAACTGAAATTTTATCAACTCTCATAGTTTGCAAATTGGCCTGCTTGATTTTGTGATTGGTCGTTGAGTGGAGCACTAGTTTGATTTCCAAGTATGACTGCTCAGTCATGAGTATCTGGCAGAATCATCTTTCTGGCACAACCCACAGATTTCAGCTTCCGTAATGCATAGTCGGACTCTGTGTCTAGTGTCAAGAACAGTCAGATAATGCAGACCAGATACACAACTGTGTCAGTCCACAGACTATAGATCACATCACGAATGCATGCTTCACAATCACTGAACCAAGGATGAATATTGAGAATTTTAAAAAGTCCACAACTAACCTAAATAAGTAGTTATCCTCTTGCACACATTTAGGATCCCTTGCCTTATGCACTCAGATGTCTTGTGACATTTGTGAACTGAACAAAAGCTTAACAATGTGAGGTGGGATGTCTGTGACCAGAACCAGCTTGTTCACATGATCCATGATCATGTTTCCAATGAGCTCCACAGAACACAGTTGACCTTAAGGATTAGAAACCCTCTGTGGAAATGCAAAAGAGACTTACAAATAGATTTTGGATGTAATAGTTTTGTTTGGGGGTGGGGTACTCTCTAGATGGTCATGTATATTACTTTTTTAAAAAATTGGAGTATGCTAATCTAGCTTCATTTGGAGGGCCTCATGCTCATTCTGGAGAAGAGAGATGCGGTTACAAAATCCTGCCCTGGCAGCACCATTGAGCTTTTGCTCCAACAGTCACCCACAAATAATACCCTCACACTGATGTGAGAGTGCACCACTGTGGAAGATCTAAAAGGGAGCCCACCTGCTCATCTCCCATCTCTTCTGGGACCCAGTCACTGTCTATTCTCTGCTTTTCTTGTGAGCCACACTCTCTTTGTTTACAAAACCAGATGTTAATAAGAGAATCTCCTCCCATCAGAGGCTTCTGGAGATGCACATATTCATTCTTGCCAATATTTTTCCCTAGCAACATAGGACTGCTCTGGTTAGGGGTGGGGAACCATCCAGAAGGCCTTACTGGGACACGCAGTTCCCACCCCATTGCAAAGGCCATGAGAATACTATTGGGCAACGCCACTGTAAATCCGCTCATCTCTCTGCTCCTTAAACTCATTTTCATGGTCTTTTCATGGTAAGTGGAATATATGCGTGGGAAGGTGAGTGCCACACCTGCACAACAGCCATAACCACGTGCTTTAGAAATGTATCTCATAAGGTGTTTGAAATTCCCCACAGGCAAGCCCAATTTCAACGCTTGTCCCGTCGAAGATGCCCGACGCCGAGATAAAGAAACGGAACCTCGACAGAGCAGTGGAAGACTATGTTGCGGAATACAGTGTGTGCAAATGCCAGCCCTGTCAAAATGGTGGGACTGTCATGCTGCTGAATGGAAAGTGTGAATGCGGATGCACGGCTTATTTCAAAGGAGACGCCTGCGAGATCCCAGCAGAAACTCTTGCCTCAGGTTAGATGTCACTCCGGCCTTCTCTTCAGGCTTCAGTTCAAATCCACAAATGTTTTTGCCTGCCAGCAAAACAACAACAACAAAGAGGGTGCTTGGCGGGGTGTTGAAAAACCTGGGAACAACAGAATTAAACAAGGTAGTGGTGTAGTAGGAAATTTAAAAGGGCAGGTGCTTTTGTGAGAAAAGGTCATATTAGTTTCTGGTCCAAAGTTGTGTGGGCTATAGGGATGTGAAACACCACAGCTTTTGGTTTTATTGCATTTCTTTAAACCATTTCTGAATTTCCACCCATCCTTGTTTTGTCTTACAATTTTGCGTTTCTGTCCCACCCTGAAATTTATGCATAGTTTTCCACACTGTTCCACAATGACCATTTCTTTCCACATTTCATCACCTTTGAGCAACTTCTCCCCACTGCTTAAAGTAATTTATGTTTAATTTTCAATGTTGCAGATGGTTTAGGTTTTCTCATTTGCCATCCAAGAAATACTTCATAATGCAAAAGGTCATTTCCCCCAAACTTGGGCTCTCCTGATGTTTTAGACTGCAAAATCCATCATCCTTAGTAAAATGACAATGATGGGATTTGTAGTTCAAATGCAGTAAGTTTAGTTTGAGGAAGATGTTATTTATTTATATATTTATCTATTTATCTATTTATCTATTTATTTTAACTTATATGCTGCCCACACTACCCAAAGGTCCCTGGGCAGCTTACAACAATTTAAATGGATTAAAAGATGAAACAATTAAAATACAATTACAAATACAGTACTCTAAAAATTGCCATCAGGACCCATAGCTGATATTATTTCAATTAAAAATCTTCTGGAACAGGAAGGTTTTGACCTGGTGCCGAAATGTCATCAGTGTTGGTGCCAGACAGATCTCCGTTGGGGTGGCGTTCCGTAGTCTGGGGGCAGCTGCCGAAAAGGCCCTTTCTCTACAAGCCCTCCCTCTTACCTCCTTGAGAGACGGATCTTTCAGGAGGGCCCCCTGGCTAGATCTTAATTGCCAGGTAGGTTCATATGGAAGGAGGCGGTCCTTCAGGTATCCAGGGCCCAAGCTGTTTAAGGCTTTATATGTCAAAACAAGCACTTTGAATTGGCCCGGGCAGCAACTGGTAGCCAATGTAATTTAAACAGAATCATCTTGATGTGTTCCCTAGTGGCCCCATCAGTCACCAGTTGCACAGGTCATTTTGGACCAGTTGCACTCACAGGACCGTCTTCAAAGACAGCCCCACATAGAGCGCATTGCAGTAATCTATACGGGATATTACCAGTATACGTGTAACTGTCATGAGACTCTGCTCCAGGTAGGACCGTAGCTGGTATAATTTCAACAGCTGAAGGGAGGCACCCCTGGCCATGAAGTCCACCTGGGCTTCCAGAGTTAGACTGTGATCCAGAAGCACCACAGGCGGCGGACCCTGTCCCTTAGGGGGAGTGTAACCCCATTCAGGGCAGGGAAATGTCCATCAAAGCACACACTCACATCATTTCCATCTTGTCTGGATTGAGTTTCAATTTATTAACCCTCATCCAGTCCATTATCAGGTCCAGACATGAGTTCAGCACAGAAACCACCTCACTTGGATTGGTGGAAGATGAGAGGTAGAGCTGAGTTGTTGTTGATGATGTTTAGTCATTAAGTCGTGTATAAGTCTTTGTGACCCCACATTTATACCTAGAAAACCCTGAGAAGGGTCACCATGACTCAAAACTGGAATGCAATTATTCTTATTTGTTGTTGTTTAGTCGTTAAGTCGTGTCCGACTCTTCGTGACCCCATGGACCAGAGCATGCCAGGCCCTCCTGTCTTCTACTGCCTCCCAGACTTGGGTCAAATTCATGTTGGTCGCTTCGATGACACTGTCCATCCATCTCATCCTCTGTCATCCCCTTCTCCTCTTGCCTTCACACTTTCCCAACATCAGGGTCTTTTCCAGGGAGTCTTCCCTTCTTATCAGATGGCCAAAGTATTGGAGCCTCAGCTTCAGGATTTGTCCTTCCAGTGAGCACTGGAGGTTGATTTCCTTCAAAATGGATACGTTTGATCTCTTTGCAGTCCAGGGGACTCTCAAGCACCAGCACCACAGAACTATCATCAGCATATTTCTGACTCCTCAGCCCAAACCTCCTGATGACCTCTCCCAGTGGTTCCATGTAGATGTTAAACAGCATGGAGAACAGTATTGAGCCCTGAGGAATCCCATGACATAAACGCCATGGGGGCAGAGCAACTGTCCTCCAGCACCACCTTCTGGATACGGTCAGCCAGGAAGGAGCAGAACCACCATAAAGTGGTGCCCCCCGACTTCCAACCCAGCCAGGCTATCCTAAAGGATGCCATGGTCGATGGTGTCGAAAGCCACAGGGTCACACTCCCTCTCTCCCTGCAAAGGTCATTGTACAGGATGACCAAGGCAGTCTCCATATCAAAGCCTGGCCTGAAACCTGATTGAAATTGATCCAGAAAATCCGTTTCATCCAGCAGTGCCTGGAGTTGCCCAGCCCAACCCACTCCAACACCTTGCCCAAATAAGGGAGGTTCGCCACTGGTCGGTAGTTACCCACCAGGCTTGGGTCCAGGTTAGGCTTTTTAAGGAGTGGCTGAATCACCACCTCTTTCAAGGTGGTAGGGACCACTCCTTCTCTCAAAGAGGCATTCATGGCTTCCTGGACCCAGGTGCGAACTCCTCTGGCAGATCTTCCAATTAGCCAAGATGGGCAAGGGTCGAGTGGAGTGGTAGTAGAACAGACAGATCCCAGCACCCTGTCCACATCCTCTAGTCTCAACAATTGAAACTCATCCATTAATACTTGACCTAAGCACGGCACACTGGACACATCCTCTGATTCTGCAGTAACTGTGGAGTCCAACCCATTGCAAATCTGTGCGATTTTTCCTCGAAGTGAATGGCAAACTCATCACAGTGAGCTGATGAGCAGTCTGGAACCTCCACCAGATTTCCTGGTTGAAGAAGATCCCGGACCACCCAAAACAGCTTTGCTGGATGACATTCTGAGGAAGCAATATGGATGGCAAAATATTGCAGTTTTGCCAACCGTATTGTCACGAAATAGGCCCAGTAATGGGTTCTAAGTCGTGTTCGATCAGACTCCCAGCGGGATTTCCGGCCGTCTCCCCTCTCACTTCATTGTCCGCAGTTCAGAAGTATACCAAGGAGCTATCTGGACTCTGCGTGCAGGGAGAGGCCACTTAGGCACAATCGTGTCAACCGCCCGGGTCATCTCCCTATTCCATAGGGTGACCTGAGCTTCAACAGGGGTGCGGACCATATCAGACGGATAATCCCCCGGAGCATTCAGGAAACCATCCTGATCCATTCGTCTCCCAAGGCGGATCATCTTAATAGATCCCCCCACCCTTTCAGAGGAGACTTTGTTATGTCAAAGTTATGGAGCAATTTATTGCCTGGTACCAAGATGTTGTGACGCTTATGCACCTTCTGAATACAACTCTGAATACAGCTTTGAAAAAAAAAATACAGATCTTAAAGGCAGAACTATATGTTTGATAGAGTACTGGAATCAAGAACCTAGGTCTCCACCAAAGAGGACAATCAGTTGAAAGGGAAAGATTACGAACCCTCCTCACTCGTGCTTTGCAGTTGTGCTTTGAAGACCCACATTGTAAAAACATGTACTGTAGTTAAACTTGTTGAACATGCAGTTGTACATAAAGGGACATGCACATTTCAAGGTGCATCCTAAGTGATCATTTGGGTACATAGATACTAAGACTTGTTGCAGAATGCACATCACACGAATCTGTATTCTTGATGCTTTTTTTGTCGGAAACTTAACAAGACATTTGTGCATTGTTTTCAATACAGCTCCGGTTATCAATACAGCTACTGATGGGAGTTGGAGCTGCTGGTCTAGCTGGTCTGCATGTCAACAGGGAAAACGCACTCGAACAAGACTGTGTAATAATCCTGCACCTGGAAATGGAGGCAAGCCGTGCGCAGGAGCAAACTCGGAACCAGGCTATTGCTCTGACAGAGAGAGATAAATGTTGAACGCCCCAGCCAGGTTTGTATCTACTTGGGTTTACTAATTACTGTAAGACAGCTTCCCATGACCAGAAAATCTTTGGAAGATGCATGTCTCCTTTATATGGAAGGACAAAACAACTCTTTTAAGGTCTTCTTTGTTCAATAATGGATAGAAATGTCTGTATCAGCATGGTATAGACAATTTTGTCTTTGAAAGACCCTTTGCACCCTTGAGAGGTCTGAGACTTTAACTCAAGAGGTCTAACTAGGGTTTTTTTTTTTCATCCTGGTTTCTGCAATGTGTGCACAACACATTTCACATAAAACCCCTCTGGATCGTTTTCATTTTATGGAGCTAAGCTCCTACATAGATGAAGACTATTCTCCTCAGGCAAGCTTTTCCTTAGTGACTGACTTTCTAGGAGAGGTTTTTTAAAAAGTGGTTGGTTTGTGTTTTGTTGTATGTAATTATGTTTTTAGTAATGCTTTTACCTAACATTTTAATACAGTGTTAGTAGTTCTCTTTAAATATTTAAATAGAGATAGACATAAATCAGAAAAATTGTGATTGAGATGCATGATACATCAAGGTCGATGAATCATGAATTATGAATTGATGATTTTTTTTCCTGACGAATAGTTCACTCAATGTGTCAATTTGTTTTTGAATTTTAAACACTAGAAAATGATCCCCCAAGCTCATAGAAACACCAAATTCACCTAGAAGCTTCTACCAACTCTCCTCTACACTTCCTCCATGTTTCGTGAAGATTGGGTTCCAGACATCCAAGTGATATACCCACAAAATGGGTACCAATCTTCACCAAACTTGGAGGGATTGTAAAGAAGACTCTTGGGAAGCATCTCTGTATTTTTGTATCTCTAGGTGCCTGGAGGCCATTTTACAGCCAAACGAATCAATGGATAAAAAAATCACTAAAAATTCATCGATTCGTATTAATTGGGGGCATTGATTCGCACGAATACGAACTGACAAATTAGACATTTATTTTAATTCGTGCCTATCTCTATATTTGAATAATGTATTGGTTTTAGGTTTTAATATTTATTTATTTAAACGATTTATATCCAGACTTTATTTACATACTTTTAATATTTTGTTTTCACACATATTGTGTGTAAGTGCCTGTGGGTCCTTTTTAAGGAGAAAGGTGAGGCAAAAATATTTAAAATAAATAGGAAACACAGTAAGACAGACTGATCAGAAAAATACAAAAAGCCCATTGAGTCCATCCATTTTTACAAGGCAACCATCATGTCACTTTTCAATAATATACATTTTATATAATTGTGCAAAGGAAAGCCTATTATTAAGCCACACATTCTTTCTGTCCCCACCCACCCCACTACCCAGCAGCTCATAATGGGTCACATCCAGACTTTTCACCAAGGTATTTAATGTTGAAATGTTTACTGTATACTTCTGAGAAAACCCAGGGTACCTCTGAATGCTGAGACCTCCTTCTTGTTTCTGTGCCAGCTGAACGTTTTGTTTGTACCTCTGTTGGCAGGTGTCTGATGGGAACCGTAACCCAGCCTGAATGACTCTCAGATCTACTCATCACACTTCCTGCTGTGAAAGAGATCAAAAGATATGCCAGACGATGTCTGAATCTCAGAATCATGAGTTGCTATTAATTTTTCAAAAAGCACAGATGAAAATAAACTTCTCTTGGTGACTTGCTGGGCAGGAGGCATGTGTATGACCTTTTTCTTAAAGCTTTTATTCTGCCCTTATAGGAATTCTTCAGCTATTCACGTGGCATGCTCCTACCCATCGCCCACTCAGTGCCCTCCACTTCTGTCAGTCCCCCATGTGCCACCCTGTTTCTCTTGGTGGTGAAATTTTTATAGCCACCACCAGCCACCTCCTGCAGTGATGAGGAGGCCGGGTTACCTAGGCCCAGTCCATGAGGGCAATATTATATAGGATGTTACCCTAAAACTATTACAGGGTTAAGAGGAAAAGAAATGAGAATCTACAAACTCTCAGCCTCTTTGAAAGGATGTCACAAGGAAGACATTTTTGCAAAGAATTTATTTCAAGGTTAACAAAGGGCAACTTTGAATTATTTGTCGAAATATCATCTTACGTGGTTCCCACACTTAAATTCTGTCAGGCACTCAGCTCTACCACTTTGGAAGATCTTTTCAGACCACTTCCTGGTGCCCTACAGACTGTAATCCACCCACCAATAAAGTGGATCCCACAGAATATTACAGCTGATTAGTCTGTGAATTGTAGCCTGTCTGAACAGTACCAGGATTAAGATAGGAGAAGGGTAGTTATGAAGGAAAACACTCTGGTCCCTTAAGAGGATAGTTGCCGCTTTTTTATAGCAAATACCCAGCACTCTGAATCACTGACTACCTGTTTTGTTTTGTTTTTTTCATGCCTTGTTTATTTTGTTTGGTTTTCTCTCTCAAATAGCTCTTGTGACCAGACGAGGGATTATTGTCTGACTTGAATGAAAACTTGACATTTTATTTTTCTGGCCCTTTGTTTTTCTAACAGGGTTGGAGGTCTCTTAGGACGAGTCCGTATATTGGATAATTTTGCAGTTGGAGCCCGAGTCATATACATAGGAAACCAGAAAAGCTAGTGATATGTTTATTTGTGTTGTTACATGCTTCCCTTTTCCCAGAGTGGTCAGAGGCAGTGCTATCCAGATTTGACTGGAGGATGGGGGTTTGGAGGACGGAGCTCGGGATGGTAGAACCTGCCCAAGATTATGTACTTTCACCTCAAGGTTTCACATGCAAAAGCCAGTTCAACCTTAATTATATTTCCCACCCTCAGGTTTTCTTCCAAGAAACCTCAGATTCTCCCCCTTATTGTCACAACAACCCTGAGGTAGGATAAAGTACATTAAAATGGTTAGCCTAACATCATGCACGACTGACTGGCTGGCTCACTGACCTGGAGCACCAGGGAATGGAAAGTGTTCCCTATGTAGCCTTGGGTACTCATAAGCTAGATGGAGCACTCCCAGAAGAAGGGAATGTTGAACTACTTCTGTGTACATTTATACCTAGAAAGCCCTGAGAAGGGTCACCATGACTCAAAACTGGAATGCAATTATTTTATTTGTTGTTTAGTCATTGAGTCATGTCCGATTCTTCGTGACCTCATGGACCAGAGCACGCCAGGCTCTCCTGTCTTCCACTGCCTCCAAGAGTTGGGTCAGCTTCATGTTGGTTGCTTTTATGACGCTGTCCAACCATCTTGTCCTCTGTTGTCCCCTTCTACTCTTGCCCTCACACTTTCCCAACATCAGGGTCTTTTCCAGGGAGTCTTCTCTGTAAATGGAGTGCTACACTCTTCTGTGTATCTGCTTGTTTGTGTGTCAGAGAGAGAATATCTGTGCATATGTGTGCACTTGTGTTTGTGTCACAAACCCTAATTTGTATGTTTGTGTGCACAGATGTACAGGTGTTTGCGCACACATACAGAAGGATAGTCTGTTCTATTATTGACAGTTGGTGTTACCACCAGGTCGAAAGTACTTTGTTTGTAATTTGAATTCATCATTTTAGATCTTACGCTCTGGAGCCAGACAAAGCAAACCTGTTCTGTCTTCCATGTGAAAGCCCTTCACATATTTGAAAACACCTATCATATTGCCTGTTCTCTGGGAGAAACATTTCATTTTATTTCATTCCATCCATTCATTAAAAAATATAATTTCTATCTTAACTTTTTCCAAAAATTAAAATAAACCCAAGGCACTAAAGGTACCCAGCTCTCTCAACCATTCCTCACAGGGCTTGTTTTCCAGGTCTTTTCCAAACTTGGTTGCCCTCCTCTGGACATCTTCCAATTTTTGAAAGCCTTCTTTAACTGTGGTGCCCAGAACTGGACACAGGATTCAAAATGAGGTCTGACACCCCAAAAGTGGATGTCATCAAGGATGACAAGGAACCATCAGTGAACACTCTCTGGATATAGTATACTGTATATTATTTTTGTTTGTTATCAGCAGGATCCTGGTGGGTTCATAGAGGCACACAAAGGCAAGAGATTTTGGTTGGAGTAGACTCATGAGTCATTTTCCCATCAGCAGTTTAGTAAATGCTATATTTCATCATCTGGAATGTTCACAAGGCCTCGCGAGTAAAATGTGAAGGGTTACAATACTCGATGTGGAGCAGGAATCCATGGACTCTAGAGACCTTCAGATAAAGAATGGTCCTATGCAATGTTGGGTGTATGGTTACCTTATGCATATGTCAAAGGGTGATATGCTTGAAAAACCCATATTTGGAGAACAAATATATAGACCAACTGAAGTAGATACTGCATAGGTCTACTCAGAGCATGAGAACCCTTAATCTTCATTAATGGAGGACAAGGCTATCAATAACTACTTGCCATACTAGCCAGTATTATTCCTCCAGTTCCATGGGTAATAGATCTTTGTAGATCAGTTGCCAAGGAATGCAAGCCAGAGGTGGCTCTTACAACCACACTTTCCTTGTGGGCTCCCCATATCCTTCAGAATATGCAGAATGTATCACAAAGTTCAGGTTAAATCCTATGGCAGTGGGGGTGGTATCATCAGGAGCAGTAGATTGCCTTTGATTAAAGGCTTCCTTTTTGCAGTTCTTGGGATGCCCATTACATTCTTGCATTGTATATAAATCATAAGCAACCTGGAATTGCAGAAGGAAGCTTTTTGTTAGCAACCATCTGCTACTGACAATGACATAATACTTGTTGCATAGGCAGAGCTCAGCAACAGGATTTCAGCCTGTGGTCTGTATCCTACTAGAGTAAACCTATTGACTTAATGATATTTATATAAATGTTGAATCAATCAGCAATTGATTATAAAAAAACTTATTTGGGACTAGCAAAAAATTACCAGCAAAAAGACTTAGCAATATGCATTAAATGCATATTTAAATGTATTTTTTTCATAAGATGCAATTTAATGCTGTAATATTGAAGAGAGCTATGAATGAACACCCAGGCAAGTAAGAAGGCCCACAAACTTCTATTAGGGGTGGGAGTTTTCACTTTTCTGGACTGCAAGTACCATAATTCTCCATTCTCCCAGATGCATCACATTGCAGTGTTTCTAAGACACCTGTAAGGTAGGTGGAACCCCCAGACTAGAGAATTATGGTACAGGTAGTCCAGAAAGGCTAGAAATCCCTTCTCTAACATCTATTTCTAGTCTCAGGCAAAGATGTCCTCAAGACAGGGCATCAGAGAAGAAGGCTGGAGTCTCACTGAGCCCAGTGAGAAGGTTCTCAAATGTGGCATGGCTATCTCACCACCTTGACCCCCCCCCCTCAAAGGCAGCTGCCTGGAAGAGCAGTATATTCCTCAGAGACTTCCATTGCATAATGTCAACACTTCTTTCAACTGTCCTGGGGCTTCTACCTTGTTAAAATGCCATACTATCCCTCGAGGCACTGCTCTTCTGAAATCTGCATCCACTTTCTGCCAGTCTTTGGTCTGCCAACTGGCAAGAAATCAGCAGGTGAGGCATCAAAGAATCTACCACTGAAAGAATGGAGAGCTGGGAGATTCTGCAGACGCCTCGCTGGGAAAGCAGAAACGCTCAGAAAGGAAACAACTCACTCACACAAGCACACACAGGGGAGACATGTGGTTGTGGTTTGGGGAGGAAGTGGGTGGCAAAGAGGAGGTGCCTTCAAGGATCGACAGCCTGACTTCTTTCTTTTCTTTCTCTCTCCTTTAATTTTCATTTCAGTGGATGTATATCATAAAGTGTGAGCAAACTCAGGATTGGGTCCCAACATGTTACTTAGAGTAAATCCACTGAAATCAGTGGGAAATCAATGGGATTTAAGGTACATGTGAGCCAAACGTATCTATATCTATCTCCCTGCCCTTAAAAACAGAAGCTTGGGAGAGCTGCACATTCGTGGCATCAACCAGGCCTGCAATGTAAAGTGCATTTACCAATCTGCATTCCAGAAAGTGAGCTAGCTAAGCTGAATACAGATTTCTTCATCATAGAAAGAACCTGAAATCAAGCAAATCCGTATGCAGGAGAAAGCAAAACTGGCTTACTTGCATAGTCAGTCCTCTCTAGACCAAAGCAATGCAATGCATGTTTACTCGGAAGGAAGTCTCATTGAGATCAGTGAGGTTTATTCTTGAGCAAGATTGCATAGGATTGTAACAATCGTTCTCTTTGTATTAGTAGGCATCCTTCAGTCTCGAAAGACTATGGTAGCGTGCTCTGTATGGAGGACTTGGAACAGCGTCTAGTGTGGCTGAGGAGGCCAATTTGAGAGTTACAATCTCTTCCACACTGAAGACAAATCCAATCTGTCCCCTGTCCAGCTCCCTGGTTTTGCTTCCTTTGTGACTTCCTCTTTGCCTCGGCCTGCTGGACAAGGGTCTCTTCAAATTGGGAGAGGCCGTGATGTACCGCCTGCCTCCAGGCTGAACGATCAGATGTCAGAGTTTCCCATCTGTTGAGGTCTATTCCTAAGGCCTTCAGATCCTGCTTGCAGATATCCTTGTATCGCAGCTGTGGTCTCCCTCTGGGGCGATTTCCCTGCACTAATTCTCCATATAGGAGATCCTTTGGAATCCGACCATCAGCCATTCTCACGACGTGCCCAAGCCAGCGTAGACATCGCTGTTTCAGTAATGTATGCATGCTGAAAATTCCAGCTCGTTTGTATTAGAGCAGCAATTTAATGGCTCCTTTGAGACATTGTGTGTTCTGTGCCAACAAGTCAGAACCGACTTATAGCGACTCTAATAGGGCTTTCAAGGTAAGCAAGATATTTAAGGAGTGGTTTTACCTGCTTAGCTCCCCCAGCGAGCTCCCATGGCCAAGTGGGGATTTGAACCTTGTTCTCCAGAGTCCTAGCCCATCACCCTACCCACTACACCGCACTGGGACATAACCCACGTTTAATACAATAATAGGGCATTAAGAGAATTATTCCCACTGGAGGCAACAAAACCACAGTATGCTTCTCTCCCTTGAATTGCGCAGGTCCAAGCAGCACGATTTGGGTTGTACATGGATTTTTTTTCAATAAATATTTCAATAAATAGTCAATAAATACTGTGCTACTGTTCAGCTCCAGGACGTGACTTGATAAAGGTGAGTCTCAGACTTACCGAGGCTCCTGTTGTTGGCAGTGTGACAGCCCAGCCCCCCCCCCAGTCTGATGACAGCAACACTACTGCCCCCCTCTTCTGGCATGGCAGATCCATGTGGTGGCCAGGAAGGCTGCTGGTGCAGATGGGTCAGAGATGCCTGTACTACTGTGTATATTTGTTGACCATCTGTTCATGCTTTATAGTTCTGTGTTTGAGGGCATAAGAGTTATACACAGATTGCGAACTACTTGAGTGTACTTCCCCTAATCCCAGGTGTTTGTTTTTTTTTGAAAAGAGAAGTGTATGTAATTAACCCATGTAGATTCAGCTCTGCATTGGAGGGGAGCAGGCTGTCTTAAGTGGAACTTGGTACCAACCACCTTCTGCTGCTGCTTGCTGGGACTTTCAGCAACAGTGATGCTGTTGCAGACAGCAGCTTACCCCCTTCCACTTGCTTACAGGCATACAGTAGGGCTCCCTTATCCATCGGATCAGTATCCACTGATTCACTTAATCACCATCTGAAAATAGGAAAAAAATCCATAAAAAAACTATTTCACATGTATTACCAGAACTGGCTACTAGAGGGAGCCAGAGACCATGCTATGAATACTTGTTAGTGAAGAATACAGTACATAGGTCTCTGGTGCTCTCTAGTTGTTTGTTCTGGTAATACATGTGAAAATATTTTTTCTCTTTTTTTCTTTTCTTTCCACCATTTATTTATTTATTTATTTATTTATTTATTTATTTATTTATTTATTTATTTATTTATTTATTTATTTATTTATTTATTTATTTATTTATTGTGTTTGCTATAATCCATGGTTTTCAGTATCCATGGGGGACTTGAAACCAATCCTCAGCAGATATAGGGGTCCTACTATATCTATAAGTTGCATTGTAACAGGCTGGAAGCTAAGTAATTCTCCAGCTCCTGGCCCATTACAACATTACTGCTGGATAAGCAGGTGCCAGGGGAAACAGTGGGGCAAGCTCATAAATAACTACAACAGTGGGAGAGAGTCTGGCCCTCTTCTGAGAACCCCAGAAGGCTTTGGTTGGTTCCTGTGGGAAGCAAAATGCTTAACTCAATGGGCTTTGGGTCTAATCCAACAGAACATTTGCTATGTGTCCACTGTTTCTGCATCACTGCCGTTCATTTACTTACCTATTTACTTCCAACAGAGTACTGTATATGGCATTCCGCAATTCAAAAATCATTGGAGTGGTTCCCTGATCCATAATTAAAGGGAGCATAAAATAAAATGAGAAAACAGTAAAGTAGTGATTACCGGTTTGCTGTCAAATGCCAGCTCAATCTTGGTCAGACCCAGACTGGATAAAATGAAATGCTCTCTGTGAGTATCAAACAATGGTTTGACTGTATGAGGCAGCCGTGCCCAGTGACTTCAACATCAGGGATGCTGTGACTTCACTCCGTGTTTTAGCTTGAACTTTACAAGAATTATACAAAATGATGAACCTATATTGGAGAGAGATCCAGCACGCAGATAGCTCCTATACATGTGCAGACCAAAATCTGGAGTGGGTTCACGGCCACACCTATGTACTGTACTACCAACTAGAAACATCAGCCACTATTACTCAGAAGAGCTTCCATGTGACAGTGGCAGTGAATGAGTCAGTGTATGCCATAAGGAAAACACCATGGCCTTTAAGAGACACTGTCAGTCTTTTGTTAAAGTCTCTGGTCAGTTTGCCATTCACAAAGATCAACAAGAAAAAAATATAAACCACAGGATTGTTGTGCGTAGTTTTGTTTGCTTGCACAGGCCCTTACAAAAACTTCCTCTCTATTCACTATTCACTATGCCATGACGCAGATTTATCTGCCTTACAACCAACTGTTCTGTGTTTTATGACAACTGTATCTTATAATAAGTTTCCTTCCTTGCAATTTTTGCAAATTCCTGTTCCTGCCTCCAAAGGGGGAGGCAGCTAGGCACTGTTACAGATTTTTGAATTTTGGGCAGATTTCTCTAGCTGCACAGTAGAAGTCCAGGGATTCACAGAGCAGAATAGCTTCAAGTTCTCCAGAGCAGTCCACTCCTTTTCTCATTAATTGGCACTTACAGTCTCAATAACTCATTCTGGGACATTTGTAGGAGAAACAATAAAATGTTTAGTTATTTCCAGATGTGAACATAACAACAGCAAACAGCTTTCAGCAACAGACTTCAAGAGCCTCTAGAGAGGGAAAGAGACACTCAGCAGAGAGGCGGAGCTCATGTTGAATTCAGAAAGACCCCAAGTTGCAGAGGAGAGTCACTCGGGGTTAAAGAAGTAGCCCAGTCAGATCTCATGTACAAGGAAAGAGATCTTTCTGCTCAGCATCCTACAATGCCCCGCAACAGTCTAAGACCATCTTTGCTATCCTGCATTGAGGCAGGCACCTTGGCCAGAGTGATAGACAACTGAGGTAGTGATGAGAGGATGGGTGGGGAAGAGCATAACTGAGGACACAACCCTATCCAACCCTTTCTTGTCTCTCAGGGAAGGGTCCTTTTCCCAGTGTTGGTTGGTTGTTTTGTCTTTGGTTGTATCCCTTGGATCTCCCAAGGAGACATACATAACAAGAAATACATAGTTCAAGCATAATTCCCTCATTGTGCATAAACAGATACCAATGCATGAAGGAGGTTGATTGTAAATAAATAATCAAGAAATAGGAAGGAAAATACTAAGAAAAACACAAGAGTGCTAGAGTCTGAACCCTTCTAGTTGTGCACACAGTTAACTCAAACACTTAATACTCTTAAGATGAACCAACATTAAAAACAAAACCCTTCTCTGACACCCAGTAACCAGCTCTTCCGGGCGCTCCTTGCAGACTGTGTGAGCAAGCTATTTCAACACACATGCACTTTTTGTTCTTGATAATGCCAAAAGAAAGCTGCATGCCTTTGCTTCCTGAATACAAACTACAGTGGCCACCTAGCTTCACCGCTGCTTGCTTTTAAAAGACAGGCATCGAAGACGGCCAGCTCTTGCAAATGTATGGATGGGAGCGAGGGCTTGTTTCAGTTGGATTTTTATAAGACGTCTCCAAAAATTGTATTTCAAATGCATAGAACTTGGAAGTAAAAACAACTGAACAAGGAAGAAAGCAAAACTTATGGATTTATCCATTCAGGCTCATGGCTTTGAGTGTGTCACTTAAAACCCTGGATTTGAATCCCTGCATCTTCAGTCATGTCGATGCTGCTGAATCATGGTTACCCCCTCTTTCTTTGGAGAGGTTCCTCATTTTTAACATATGTTTGGCAAGGAGATCCACAGAAGGACGTCTATAATTGCCATGCTGGGAGAAGCTGTAGCTGTCGAATTTAAGCAGTACATATGGTAAAAATTTCTTTGTTGAGGAATTTTTTTTAAAAAGGCAAATCGCATGCAGTAGAACCCCTGTATCGGGGGGGGAATAGGTTCCAAGCCTCCCCCCCCATGGATGCTGCAAACAACGGACAACAGTGAACCCTATATACAGCATGCTCTCTGACTCCCTCTAGTGCCCAGTTTTTGTAATTCCATCATGGAAATATGTATTTTTTAAAAAATATATATTTATATATTTTTAGACCACGGGTAAATGAAACCACAGATACTGATCCCGTGGATACAGGGGTCCTACTGTGTTTGGGATGGAAAGAACTTGAGTTTTTTATTTGTTTGTTTGTTTAAAACATATGCATAATTTCCTGGAAATGAGCCCCAGTGTATCACAGCTGACACAGCAGGACTTGAATTAAGTGTGACCCTCTGCGCCTTTTTTGTGTTTGGATGCAAATTCTTGGCAAATATGCGTATTATGATGAATTAGTCAATGGCCCAAATCATACTATTTTATGTGCAAAAGGTGTACGTGACATTGCAAATCGCTAACTGCCTGTGTTTTTCATGACTGATGCATGACGTGGAGTACAAATCATAACTAGTAGCAATTCATCATTGTGGCTTATTTTTTACAAAAAGAGTAAAATGCAAAGTGTGCTGCTTCTATACTGCCCTATAGTGCTTCAAGCGCTCTCTGGGCAGTTTACAAGTTCATTATGCAGGCTACACATATACAACAATATAAGAGTTGTAGGATTCTGGCTAGTATATATTGTTTATTTTGTATTCCTTTCAAAAAATATATATATTCAGGACTGCTTGAATAGTGGGAGCCAATAAGCTAATGCAAAACAACTAAATGTACACACCATTGTTCTGTTACTTCTTCCCTGTGCCTTATTGGTAGGCAGATGGGAGTCTACCTTATGCATGTATTTAAGCCATTTGAGCCATCTAACTTCTTAATGGATATGGAATGAGTACGGAGTGATAGCAGCTTCCTACTGGGACTGGCAGCAGCTCCCTATGGTTTCCAAAAGGGTTTTGTTTCATTTTCTTTGTTTTGTTTTAACCTTTCTACTTGGAGACAACCCAGAGATGGAATTCAGTACTTTCTGGATGCGAAGTGCTTGCTCTGTCACCGAGCTACAGCCCTTCCCCAGGGATATACTGGCTGAGTTATAACTCTGAATCATTTTTATTATTCGGAATTGCATCACCTTTAAATAAATAAATAAATAAATAAATAAATAAATAAATAAATAAATAAATAAATAAATAAATAAATAAATAAATAAAATAAAAATAATAATAAAAATAAAAATAAAAATAAAAATAAAAATAATAATAATAATAATAATAATAATAATAATAATAATAATAATAATAATAATAATAATAATAATAATAATAATAATAATAATAATAATAATAATAATAATAATAATAATCCGCCATGACTATGTTTGTACTTCCAGTAAGATAGCTCTGAGCCATATCAGTCAAAACACATTGTCTGACTATTCCTCTCCTTTTTTGTCCAGGATGGAATTTCTGTGGAAATGGGCAGGAGAACATGGGAGGATAAAGAGTAGAAGATGGAAATGCCTGAGCCCCTCCCCAAAATTATACAAATATGGCTTGGCAATGGTGCATAAAACTCATGTGTTGAAACACTTGTGAGAAAGGCAGGGTATAAATACTAAAAAGAAAATCCATATGCATGGTCTGTTTTAAAAGAAAGATGAGTGGGGGTTTCAAAATTTAGGATCAAAAATGTATAAACGAAACACACATTTGTATTGTGTGCATTAATGTTGTTGTTGTTATGTGCCATCATGTTACCTCTGACTTAAAGCAACCCTATGAATGAGCAGTCTGCAAAATGCTCTGTCCTCAGCAATTGCAAACTGAAGCCTGTGGTTTCCTTTAGGGTGCCAGTCCATCCTGCAGTGGGTCTTCCCCTTTTCCTGCTACCTTCAACTTTTCCGCACATTATTGCCTTCAGCAAATTTTGTCTTCTCACAATGTGCCCAAAGTAGGCTCCTACTTCAGCATCCAGAGGATACTTTCAGGTTTGATTTGCTCTACGATCCACTTGTTCGTCTTTCTGGCAGTCTGGGTCATCCACAAAGCTCACCTCAAGCACTATATCTCAATGAATCATATATTTTTCCTATCAGCTTTCTTAATGCAGTCCTTTCATTAATGCAATGCTCTCCGTTCCTTGAGTTCTTTAATTATTTCTTGTACATGTTTTTACAGTTTCTTTGCTTCCTCACCTCACACAGTAACTGCTGCATTTTTAATTTTTTTTTTAAAGTTACTGCTGGGACCATTAGATGCTGGCTCATCATATGCAAAGCAGGGTTACTAATGTTAGGTCTTTCCTACAAAGGCTGGCTGAAACCACTTGCTACTTTCAAAATGGGAAGTTTCGGACAAAAGGCAAAGAACAGGTTCCTCTTGTAACTATTCCTCCTCCAGCAAGCTTACGAGAACCCACAGCTTTGACAGCCATGGTAAGTACAGGATTTTATCTTTCTCTACCATCAGTTTCACGGAAATAAGACACGAACACCAAGAAAACAATGAGGCAGAGGGCACTTTCTTAGTAATTGTGCTAGGGTGACACATGCTTGGATTTCAGTTCTGTGCCTTTGAAAAAACACAGCTGCGTAGTGTGCTATACAAACCTTTTTTTTTCTTTTTCTGTTTTTGCCCTGCCAGCCAACTAGACACATTGCCGTGGGCAACCTATTGATGGAAATGCCACGTTGTCTGGCCGCCTAGGTACTTGTTCAGTATTGGAGCGGAGCCAGAATTTACAGGGCCACAGCAATAGCATTTTTTGATTCGCGGGAATGAAAATGAAGCAAAAGTGTGCTGCTTATATACCGTATTTTTCGCACCATAAGACGCACTTCTCCCCCACAAAACAGGGGGGTGGAAAGTCTGTGCGTCTAATGGAGCGAAGAAAACAGATTATATTTTCCTGTTTTCTTCTCCTAAAAAATTGGTGCATCTTATGGAAAGGTGCGTCTTATGGAGCGAAAAATACGGTACCACCCCAGAGTGCTTGAAAGCACTCTCGGGGCAGTTTTATAATTTAATTCTGCAGACTATGTGTTGCAAACCCCACTCCCTGAGAAAGCTGAGTATTCATTTTGCTGACCTCAGAAAGATGGAAGGCTGAGTCAACCTTGATCTGGCCACCTGAGTCCGTGGTGATTGTACTCAGGTCGTGAGCAAAGGCTGGACTGCAGTACTGCAGTTTAACTATTGTGCCCTCTGGGGACATGAGGATATTTTTACCATGTTTACAAGGCTGCTTAACACTCCTGGAGCAATTCAAGAGTTACAATCCCCTCCACACTGAAGACAAATACAATCTGTACCCTGTACAGCTCCCTGATTTTGCTGCTTCCATGACTGCCTCTTTGCCTCGGCCTGCTGGACAAGGGTCTCTTCAAATTGGGAGAGGCCATGATGCACCGCCTGCCTCCAGGCTGAACGCTCAGATGTCAGGGTTTCCCATCTGTTGAGATCCATTTCCAAGGCCTTCAGATCCCACTTGCAGATATCCTTGTACGCCATCAACCTTTACATTTTTATATAGTACCCTCCAATTTTTGTAAGAAAAATATTGATCCCCATACAGTACTTCCAGAAAGTTGGCAGGCTAGGTCAGTTTAAGTATTTGACTGTTGGGTCAGAGGTTGGGAGTTCTATTCCTCAAGGTGCCTCCTGGGAGAAGAGCCAGCCCGTGTGGCCTTGGGCCAGCTGCACAGTCCCAGGGCACCCCCAGAAGAAGGGAATGGTGAACCACCTCTGAGTATTCTCTATCCGGAAAATGCTGAAAAGAGTCACCATAAGGCAAAATTGACTTAATGGCAAATGATTGTCATTATATACTTCTGGAGACTGCTCACCTCTAATACGGCTGCTTGTGTTTTGGAGATTCCACCCGGAGGGCCTTGGCCATAGGGGTCCTCAGGGTATTGTCAACATTTCAGACATCACCATGAAAACACTGTACTTGCCAGAGCCCTGGTAATTCTGCACTTCCAGAGAAACCGCACTGACGAGATACTGATGGATGTTCACATATGACTGGTAGGCTGCATTTAGCTTGATGGATCACACATGGTACATTAAGCTGATAGCCAGACTTGACTAGTGGGCTAGAGGGTCAGTGTAGGACTTGAGAGATATTATGAAGTTCACCAAGTTATGGTTGTTGTGGGTTTTTCGGCCTCTTTGGCCGTGTTCTGAAGGTTGTTTTTCCTAATGTTTTGCCAGTCTCTGTGGCCGGCATCTTCAGAGGACAGGAGTAGCCTGTCTTGGCTACTCCTGTCCTCTGAAGATGCCAGCCACAGAGACTGGTGAAACGTTAGGAAGAACAATCTTCAGAACACGGCCAAAGAGCCTGAAAAGCCCACAACAACTATTTGATCCCGGATGTGAAAGCCTTCATGAAATTCACCAAGTTATCTTGGCCAGTTACTGTCTATCAGCTTAAATTATCTCTCAGCGTTCTCGGTCAAGTAAGAGGTAGGGAAGAGAATGACACAAACTCCAGGTGATCATTAGAGGTAATGTGGGATATGAATGTCATAAATTAAAAGTAACTCTGAGAGCTAAAATTGTTAACACAGGAAATTTAACAGAGAAACATTTGAAATTAGTTCTCTCTGGCAATACAGAGAAACAACTAGCAAGGCAGGGGGACTTTAATCATCATCATCACCATCATCATCATTACCATAATCATTTTAGAACTGCCGAATCTTCAATTCCAGTCCCTGTCAGAAAGGGACAAAGTGGGAATCAAACTCCCAACCTCTGGCTCTGGACCCAGATATCCAAACCATTGAGCTATTCAGCAGTTCAAAATTAGAACTGTTCCGTGCTATCTTTTTATGACATCTCTCTCCCATCCTCATGGGCACATGGTAGGAGTTTGAAAATAAACTGAATAAGCAGCTGACCTTTCTTCCTGAAGACCAAAATAAGGTTTTAATTATACACTGGATAACAGCTCTTTTCTGTACGCTGTTGCACAAATTACATTATGAGCTATCTTTGTTCTTCCTTTTCTTTTGGAAAGAAATCCTCTGAAGTTAAGAGAAAAAAGAGAACATGTGTTGTTCATCAACTTAGGTAATCAGGAATCCCCTGTCAAAGTTACTGTGCAATCCTATACAAATCTACACAAACTACCCCCTTTGAGTTTAAAGGGGGTTCCCTCCATAGGTAGGCATAAGATCCCACTGATTTCTCCTTACTCATTTTAAAGTTATAGTACTTTTAGTGGGAGCTTGTAAGTATGTGCTTAAGTTGTTTTCTAAAGTGATTAGAATTTAAAACTCAGTCCTGTATATATTTACTGAGAAGGCAACTCAAGTTCAGTAAATCTCACTTCCTGATTTCTTTGGATCTTAAACCTACTTAGCATGGGAGAGATAAACATTTTCAATGTTGCCATCACCCAGGCTTTCACAAAAGTGAGGCATGAATATGTAGACATAGGTCGTGGGGTACATACTGTAGGTTACAGGGGCCCTTATGAATCATTTCACTGGATCAAGAAACTGAATAAGGGATCCAACCTCACCAACATTCGTGCTAAATATTCTAGCCACTCTTGTGGAAATTCTCTGTTTAGGTGTGGATGTTGAGAAGTTATTATATAGTTCCATTGGTTTGCTGGAATGATTTCTTCTAGGTGGAGAAATCTTTCCCTGGCCCACAATGGCTTTTTCCATTTATTTAAGCAGAGGAGAGCATGTTCTTTTACTCCAATGGGAAAGGGAGATTTTCTCATACTGTATAGTACTTGGCAGACATAATGGAAAACATCCACACTTCTGGGAATGGATTAATTTGGGAAACTGGGGGTGCTGGTAATTAATTAGTAATTTAAGTAATTCACTGCCACATGATGCAGTGATGGCAAACCTCTTCTATTGCTTTTAAAAGAGACTAAGGATGTGATCAGATGGCTGCAAAAGTGATAGCAATGGAAAAGGCCGCTTTAACAGGAGCAATCACCCTTAAAATCATGCTTCCTCCTGCCAGGGAATCATTCCAGCCCAGCCAAAGAAAGTAGAAAGAATCCCTCCAGCTGAACCCAAAAAAGTCCAGCTTTGACATAGATTGGGGTTGAGATGAATCATATTTCCCTGTGCGTCATATGACCTCTGGAAAATAGACTGCACCAGACCGCTCCATAAGTGATCCAAATTGGAATCTATGTCCTTGTGTGATGGCATCCAAAGCTTATTCCTGGTGGATCAGTCTGTCAATGGCCAGAATCTTACTGGTGTTTGTATAAGGTTTGCTTGACTCCCGGAGGCTAATTGACAAGATATCAGGGTATATCTCAGTTGGCTGCCTGGTTACATGTCCATTTGTTCAACAGAAAGGTACCCTCATGCTTTGGCAATTAGCCATGGCAAGTTGTGCAAACACCTGTAGGATTCCAGCAGATGGCTACTGGTCAAGATCCTTTTGGCTGCATTCAGATTGAGGGGAAAGGTGTACTGTTGCGTATCAGGTGCTGGACAACAGTAATAATGGGAGAGGATTCTTGCTTCTATGTCCTGCTTGGAGGCTGGTACGATGTAGAGTTTTTCAACAGATTTAAGGAATTCCCAACATTTTAGACAGAAGGGATTTGGGAGGTCATCCAACTAATCCTCTTCTCCATGCAGAGATCTTTAATCCACTACATCTCTATTCAGCTTCTGCTGAAAAACTTCTGTCCACATTTCCTATCTTTTGGAAGAATAACCATGTTAAATTTTACTCTGTTGCAGCAAAACCCATGGATAGCTCAATTGTTAAGGTATCTGGCTGCAAAACCAGAAGTTGGGAGTTCAGTTCCCCAGTGTCTCCCCTTGACAGGGGCTGGACTCAGCGATCCATAAGGTCCCTTCAAGCTCTGTAGTTCTAAGATGGTGATGATTTGAGAGTGTTGTGGCACCTTAGAGACAAACAAGTTTTATTTGGCATAGGCTTTGGTGGACTGCAACACACTTCTTCAGATTTACAGAGTATACCTTCAGAAGACAAACATTTATGCAAAAGCAGTATGTGTGAAATGTAATAGAAATAAATACATTAGAAGTACATTCCACATTTTCCAGCTTCTCCACACTTCTCTCAAATGCCTGCCTCTAATATTTAGGAAATTTCTCTAAATACTTAGCTCAAATTTAAGCTGCACTGCTATTTCCACCCATTAATTCAAGAGCTGCTCTCTGGACCAGCAAAGAACAGATCTGCTCCCTTTTTTTTAACTACAGAAATTTTAGGACTTTTGAATAGATCCAACATGGATCTTCCTGCTTTTTTCCTTCTTTGACCATCAATTTATTGCAATGGCTCTATTTAATATTGTAGTGTATTTTGCCCTAAGCAGAGTGCTGGTTTGTCTCCCAGATCCCACTTTATTGGCGTTAGAACAGTCAGTTTCCAGCAACAACTGTGCTCAGCATGTTTCAGAAATAGTTTTCCTGGCCCCACACACTGTCCAGAAAGAATGAGGCTTTGGAGTGTCTAGTGTCATATATGAACGCTCTTAATACAAGGTAGGATGCAGAACATGCTATGACATTCTAGGTAATGTAGGGTTGCATATTTGCTTTGTGGATGTCTGAGCTCAAAGAGAGAGAGAGAGAGAGAGAGAGAGAGAGAGAGAGAGAGAGAGAGAAGAGACCCAGGGGGTTAGGAGAAGGAGCTGCTGGTGGTTTTTCTGTTCTTATCATCCATGTCCAATGTTGTCTGTGGTTAGCAGGGTATGATAGAACAGGGCAAGCTGCCAAAAACTGAACCACCATATAGTAAACACAATTGCCACAAGAGGAAGGCATATTGTTCACAGCCAAACAAGTCATTATATGGAAGATGCATGAATGGTTAATTTTTCGTTCAAGTCAAAATTGTGAGTGAAAAATGAAAGGAGCAGAGATGGACTAATGCTTTACTTTCTGCCCCTGTTGTTTATACATATCTGTCCCAAATCTGATTATGGGAGGAAGAAAGATCCAATGTCCATAGGATTTGACTTCCCTTCTCTCTGAATCATAGGTTGTCTTCTTCCATTTTAGTAGGGTCCCCCAATCTCTGTGTAGCAGTGGGTGGATTTACGTAGGGATAAAACAAATCCCACTTCCACCAATCATGTTGCATGACTCTAATTTGAATCCAGTATGTACATGTCTTCAAAATACAGTGCTAAATTTGCATCTTGCTATGTTTAAAGTCTCCTAAAAGCTAATGGAAATCTAAGTTCTGATTCATGGTGTAATCCAAGAGATCAGGTCATTTTTCAGAAGAAATCCATAGTGATCACATTATTCAAACCTTCATCCCAATGAGCAACTATAGATCTCTTCAGATCAACTCTCACGTCACATCAGAAATCATGCCTTTTAATTGGAGATGTTCACACACTCAGCTGTAAGTCACCATGCCAGGGAATTTGTGATGTGCATGCATTCTGCTGAACATAACAAAGGCTAAGATCATCCATACTATGGTATGTGTTTCCATCTACTATCTACAGATGTGAAAGCTGGCCAGTGAAGAAAAATAAAAGATAGATTTGAAATGTGGTGTTGGAGACAGCTGTCTTGATACGACAGACCACCAAAAAGACAAAAAAGAGGATGTGAGTAGAGCTAGCCTGTTTAGCCTTGGGCAAGCAGGACAGCTCAAGGACACCCCCAGAAGAAGGGGATGGTAAACCATTTCTGAGTACAGTACTCTCTACCTGGAAAACTCTGAAAAGAGTCTCCATAAGTCAAAAGTGATTTGACCACACATGATTATTATTTGGATCACATCAAGCCTTTATTCTTACTAGAAGGTTCAGTGCCCAAACCGAGGATATAATACCTTATACATATTGTGGGAATACAAGGCTTACTGGAAATGATAATAAAGTTAGAAAAGAGGACAACATAACTTGAGATGGAGACAAAGAAGAAATCCACAGCTTGTATTCTGTAGGACTTGAGCAGGTCTGTTAATGATAAAACCTTTCTGAAGGTCATTAATTCATACAGTCACCATATGTTGGAAGCAACATGACATAATATAACAACAGCTGCAAATTTAGCAGTTTGCTAGTATTTTGGCTATCCTGCAGCAGTAAAAATGTAGAAGCACAATTGCTTCCATAGTTTTAAATATATGTGAAAAGGGAAGGATTTGGGAACAAATAATATTTTTTGTTATGGGTAGCAAGCTCAGAAAGCCAAATATCTGTGGATTTTGTCCCATTATATAAATGTTGGGCGGTAAAAGCATCCTATTTCCTAAACTTGGAAAGCATGGTCTTCATGTTGCTTTGAATAGCATACTCAAATCTACTTTGTCTTTACTCTGCTCAGGAAGTGGGTTAATTGTGTGTGCATTCATTATAATGGGCAAAGGTGACATGCATATACACAAGTGTTTTGCATATGCAAATTTAAGAAGCAGTTACTGTGCTTCTGGAGCAAACAGACTTCTCGTAGGCAACACAACAACTGGAGATCACAGAAGCACCATTATCAAGCCATCATCATCATCATCCATTATTTATGGTTCAAGATTCAATACCTTGCTGCTATTGTTGTTATGTGTCCTCAAGTTGGAACTGACTTGTAGAGGCCCTAATTGGGCTTTCAAAATAAAGAAATAAATTTAAAAAAAAACCAAGATATTTAAGGTGTGGTTTTACCAGTTCCACATCCCAGTGAGCTTTCATGGCTGGGTGGGGATTCGAACCTCAGTCCTAGTCCATCAGTCTATCTTCTGTGCCAAACTGGTAACCTACCAGGTATTTTTCTTTTCACAAATAGACTTGACTTGGCTATCTGCACTCTCTATATCAGTGGTCTCCAACCTTGGGCCTCCAGATGTTCTTGGACTTCAACTCCCAGAAATCCTGGCCAGCAGAGGTGGTGGTGAAGGCTTCTGGGAGTTGAAGTCCAAGAACATCTGGAGGCCCAAGGTTGGGGACCACTGCTCTATATCATCTCAGCTCACATAAGGTCTCCTACTGAATATCACGTTATTTTCTTATACTCTTGGATATATAGCTAAATGTTTGAGATTGTCAAAAAAGACACCATCTGTTTCAAACCCGTTGGTATATGCATTGGTATATTTTTAAAATATTCCAATTCACTTGATTAAAAAGGTAGCATCTTTGTTTGTTTCCTTACACATAAATAATCAGGCTTAGTTTTATCTTTAAGAGTGTGTTGTTAAAATTTTGTTAGCACAAGTGATGTGTGTCTGGTGTAGCTAGAGTAGTGTGAGATTAGGATTGGAGAGGCTCAGTTCAAATTCTCACTTAACCGTAAAGCTCAGTGAATGACACTGGACAAGCTGCTCACAGCCTCACTTACTTCACAGGGTTGTGGTAAGGATTATGTGCAGAGTGTTGAGGATGCAGATACAGTGATACCTCGACTTACGAACGTCTCCACTTGAGAATGATTTGATTTATGAACGGCTCTGTTCACAAAAAAGTTGCTTCAACTTGCGAACGGAGCCTTAACTTATGAACGAAAAAAGAAAAAGAAAAAAACCTTTCCTGCCCTTTTTTTGACCTAAATTCATTTTAGGTCAAAAGAAGAAAAAAAAATTAAAAAATTCACCCCTAGTGGTAGAGTACAGATTAACCGGCATTGCATTAGTTCCTATGGGAACTAATGCCTCTACATATGAACAGCGCCTCGACATAGGAACAAAAAGTAGCCTTAACGGATTAAATGGTTTTCAATGCATTCTTATGGAAAAGTTTGCCTCGACTTACAAACTTTTCGACTTACGAATGCCATTCCAATATGGATTAAGTTCGTAAGTCGAGGTACCACTGTACATGCAAACCAATGAAGGGTGCGTAGTATATGTCGCTTTAAGTTCAACAAAAGAAAGGTAGGATATTAATAAAGGTATAGATAATGAAATGAGCTGACTGGATAGCTCAGTAAGTAAAGTAACTGTCTATGGATTCAAAGGTTGAGAGTTCAATTTCCGATTGTGCATCCCACGACAGCCAACTTGTGTGGCCTTCTGAATACTGTCTATCTAGAACCCCCTGAAATGGATCACCATAACTCAGAATTGACTTGATTGCACACAGTTATTAGCTGGCTGGATAGCCCAGTGGTTTAGGTATCTGGCTGCAGAGTCCAAGTTTGAGAGTTTGATTCCTCATTGTGCTTCCTGCGAGTACAGCCAGCCTGTGTGGCCTTGGGCAAGCTGCACAGTCCCTGGACAATCCCAGAAGGGAGTGATAAACCGTTTCTGAGTTTTCTCTACCTGGAAAACCCTGAAAAGTATCTCCAAAAGTCAGAATTAATTGGACAGCATGTTGTTGTTGTTGCTGTTGTTGTTGCAGTTGCTGCTGTTGTTGTTAATGAAATTGCAACTCTCTCTCTCTCTCTCTAGTCACTTTATTATGAAACCTTTACTTGTTCATAAGTTCCTGAGGGAGAAAGAGACTGAAAGTCTGAACAGGAAGGGGAATTTGTTACTAGAAAGGGGGACCGACGGGACCGAGCCCTCACATCTATCCCACTCTTCAAACAACAAGGTTTCTGAAAGTTAAGCCTACAGAAGTTGGCTAATAGCTAATAACTAAGGCAAAATATAAGTACAGTAGTCTCAATGGCTAGCACATAAAATTCCGTATTTTTCGCTCCATAAGACGCACCTTTCCATAAGACGCACCGATTTTTTAGGAGAAGAAAACAGGAAAATATAATCTGTTTTCTTCGCTCCATAAGATGCACAGATTTTCTACCCCCCTGTTTTGTGGGAAAAAAGTGAGTCTTATGGTGCAAAAAATACAGTAATTCCATGGGAGACTCTGGCTGTGAACTCACACAACATTTTATGGCAACATGCTACATGGCGCTGCAGCCCTGTATTCTGTTCATGGGCATAGTATATGCCAAACGAAACTTTCTTCTGTGTGCATATGGTTGCAAACAAGGTGCATGTTATCATCCCTGTTGGTCAAGTGTCATTACAATATGTATGAATGCCATCGGCAGTGGCATTGTTATGAATCTGGAAGGGAAAGTGTCCGTCATGGTCTCCATAGCCAGCTCCTCCCCACCATATAAATAGAGTCCAAAAAACACAGGATGCTGGATTGTTCACATCAGCAAATGAGGAGCAGGTCTTTTCCAAAGTCAAGTGCTCTTAATTGTCTATTCATGGCCACAGCACCCTCAAATGCTTCATATTACAACAGTAAAACTGAGGGAGGATGCTTGTGAAGGAGAGACGGAGGAAGAAGGAGGGAGAAGTTTACTGATGTTGCTTCATTTTCTGCCTTCCTCTTTGTCTGCCTTTCCTTCCCCCTCTCCTTTCCATCAGCTGACAAGAAGACCCGAGGGGAAATAACCGTATGTGAAAATCCTTTATTTGATCAGAAGATGAAAAAAAATGAGAGTGTTGGGAACAGATTACGAAATGTTCTCACTCTCAGAAGAAGGGAACAATTTAGATATTTGTGTTTTTTTAAAAAAGAACCAATAAGGAAATACTGAATTTCACTCCAATGAAATGGACAAGAAACTTTTAATCTTCTTCCTTCCAAAAGATAAGAAAGACAGGCTCCTGCCCTTCAGAAATTAAGTGTATGAAATACACTTCTCCCTCCAACAACACTCGGGTTAGGGCCATCGGTCCCCCATGTAGTGCAAAGTCCATGTATAACTCTTAAGCTCACCCCCAAATGTAACTACGAAGCATTAACTGTTAATACACAGAGAGACAGAGAGGGAGAGAGAGGGAGATCTTCTCTGATCTGAGTCAGGCTCCCAGCATGCCCTAGTACCTTTCCCGGCCACTAGTATATGGAGCTACCGTAGCAGGACAGGGGGCTGGCTGGGTTGGCACCATCAGACTGGGGGGCCACTGCATTGCCAACAGCAGGGCACCAGGTAAGCCCAACACCCACCTTTCCCAGGCCGCTTCCTGGAGACGAATAGCAGCACAGTATTTATTGCATTTTAAAAAATTTATTTATTGAAATATTTATTTCTTGGGGGAAAAAACAACCATGTACAGGTGTACCTCGGTTTATGAGTTTGATGCATTCTCCGGGATGTTTCGTAATGCAAAAAAATAATAATAATAATAACAACTGAAACTTGGTTTCCCATAGGAATGCATGCACGGGGGCGGCACTATAAACTTCCCAGGCGCAATGCAAACTTGCTTGGTATTGCGGAAAAAAATTGTAAACTGAGCCATTCTTTTCAATGGATTTTCGTTCATAAACTGAAAATTACGTTAACCGAGGCATTCGTAAACCGAGGTACCTCTGTATAATCAAATCAATGCTGCTCAAATCTATACAATTCGAGGGAGAAGTGTAACAGGTTTTCTTTTTAAAGATGTTCTAACTAGATATTAAGTGCTTAAACTGTCAGAGTAGTATAGGTAAAGGTAAAGGTTCCCCTTGACAATTTTTGTCCAGTCGTGTTTGACTCTAGGGGGCGGTGCTCATCCCCGTTTCCAAGCCATAGAGCCAGCGTTTTGTCCGAAGACAATCTTCCGTGGTCACATGGCCAGTGTGACTTAGACACGGAACACTGTTACCTTCCCACCGAGGTGGTCCCTATTTATCTACTTGCATTTGCATGCTTTCAAACCGCTAGGTTGGCGGGAGCTGGAACAAGCGATGGGCACTCACTCCGTCCCATGGATTCGATCTTACGACTGCTTGGTCTTCTGACCCTGCAGCACAGGCTTCTGCGGTTTAGCCCACAGCACCACCACGTCCCTTCAGAGTAGTATAGTGGTGGCTAAAATATTACATTGGATCAAGAAGTGTGGGCAGCCAGGGAAGCTGCATAATGATGAAGCAATGTGCAGCAGAAAGAAAAATACAAAATGAGGCACGCTTTGCCACCTTGCAAGGTTCCAGTGAATGCAAGATTGTAACTAGAAGAAATTCTAAAGGGCCCTGAGAGTAGGGCAGAAAAATCAAAGCCATTTGCATGATGAAATAAAATGTTAAAAAAACTGGAAGATAAATTATGGCACATCACAAACGTCATCTTTTTTCTGGATCCATGTGCAATAATATGCTTACTCATACCTGACACAGGGCTTACGGGGAAGGTGATGTATTATAAGCATCTGCAGTAGAGACAAAATGCAACATTTAAGAATGATAACAAGTGCTATGCCAAAATTGCTGTGGCAAGACCCAAACAACAATCCTTTGGGTGTGTGTGGGAGCATAATCTGTGTGATCTAGAAGGGCACCCATGGAGAAACCTGAATAAGAGATGGGTCACTGGACATCAAGGCCAAGATCATTCATACAATTACAGTTACTATGTTCAGATGTGAAAGCTGGGCAAGAAAGAAACAAAAATGATCCAGCCGCTGGAGGGTCCCTGGACCTCGAGCAGCGAAGCTGGCTTTGCCTTCCACCCGGGATATCGCGAGACGGGCCTCACGTGAACCCCAGGTGGGAGGGGAAAGCCCAGGTATTTAAAGGGCCTTCCCCTCCGGAAACGCCCTCTTCTTTTCGGGAGAGGTTGGGAGTTCAATTCCCCACTGTGCCTCCTGGGAGAAGAGCCAGCCCATGTAGACAGAATGCACAGGCCCAAAGGGGTCCCAGGAAAAGGAGGTGGTAAACTATTTCTGAATACTCTCTACATAGAAAACCGTGGAAAGCGTCATCATAAGCGGTGAATCAGAATTGACTTGATGGCACATAATTATTAACTAGGCCAAATCAAGCAGAGATAAGGAAACTGGTGCTTTTGCACTTTGTCAAGATAAGATACGCTGAAGGTAGGAAGAAACGAGGAAGACTTAACATAAGGTGGATGGACTCACTGAAGGAAGTCACAGCCTTTGGAGTGCAGAACCTGAGCAGAGCTATTAATCACAGGACCTCTTGGAGGCCATGAATTTGTAGGTCCATACATTGGAAGCAACTTGTATACCAACTATACCCCTTTCCCTTTAAAGCATGTTAGGAATCCAATGACGATGCAGCAGCATCTGCTAAAATGCCTTTCTCCCAGTGGGAATCTCTGTATTTATTTATTTTATTTATATCCCACCCATATGGTCTAGTCGACCACTCTGGGCGGCGTCCAATAAGGCGTATACGAAAACATAAGAATTTTACAAACAGTCCATAACACATACAATAATAAAACAAATAATAAATGAAAGAAAAAATAAAGAAAGAATTAAATATTGACAGGAGGGAAGGCCTGAACATACAACCATTTTTTTAGTTGACTCTTAAAAGTGCCCAGCGTAGGGGCCGCACGAATAACCAGAGGAAGGTTATTCCAGAGGCGAGGAGCCATCGCCAAGAAGGCCCGGTTTTGTGTCCTTTCCTTCTGGGCCTCCCTCGGCGTTAGGCTCCTCAGCCTCACCTCCTGTAGATGGCAGCAGAGGGAAATGGGGCGCAACGGTGTGGAAGAAATGGCAGTGTTTGTGACAAAAGTGAGAAAGGCATGGATGTACACAAAGGAAAAGAAATCCAACAGGGGGCAACTTACCCGGAGTAATATTTATGTTATTTTTCAGAGAATATAGCAAAGTCTATGTCTGAACAATGATATCTGGAATTTACCTACCTTCCGTGATGTATTTGACCTATAGCTTCTACCCCTGTGCTCTGCCAAGGGTATATTTCCATTTTTATGACTCATATGAAAAGTACTGTAGTTTGGAACACTATAACAAACAGTCCTTCTTTATCTTTTCAGGCCTTCATTTGTCAAATGATGTTACCACACGCAAAACCTAGCCTTGATGCTTATTAGTGGTAAAACAATGGTGGTATTGTTTTAGCTGTAAAGGAAAGGTGAGAGCATGCAAAACACTGAAAACACCATCAGCAAAGAAGGCAATCAGTATGTAGTTGACGACATGGTAGATTTCATGTAATTAAAAAAGATACTAACAAATATGCAAATAGTTGCTTTGTTTATTACTTTTATATTCCAGCTTCCTTTCAGGAATATATTATCACAACATTATACCAATATTTTATACCAATAGATTATCACAACAACTTTATGGGTCATTTTGTGCTGGCCCACTAAGCTTGATAGCTGAGAGTGAAATCAGATTATGTACTTCATACAATTTGGCAAGAAGTGGTGCGTTGAGTGACAGATGCTAAATATTCATCATAGTACAGGTATATGATTTTCCTCGTCTATGTAAATTGCATTTAGCATGCTTTGTTTTATACAGTAGTTGGTTGTTCAAAAGTAAACAGATGCTTAATTACCAAGTGTAATTGCTAAAAGCCATCTCTACAGAAATCTCACAATGGGAAAGGTAAGAACTAAATGGCACCTAACAGCTGCTAGCCATTTTGTGAAATACCTGCAAATGTAAAACAGCATAATTATATTTTCAGTTCTCCCAGTTATCTTCCTTTCCCGCTTTAGAAACTTGCTTTGTAATGCAATATCTGGAGTCTTTCCTCCTCTGGATAAATGTGCAGGGGTTTTTTTTAAATCCTTCTTTATTATTACTAATACTGTATCTTATACTGCACTTCATACTCCTAGAGGGGTTACAAAAACATTTTAAACAGCTAAAATGTAAATATAAAAAAGAGCAAAAGTGTGAGATCTTAATCATTATGCAGTATAAATAATAGGCATAAAATTGTATCAGACAATTAAAGGTAAAGGTAAAGGTTCCCCTTGACAATTAAGTCCAGGGGTGTCCAGCTCTAGGGGCCAGTGCTTATCCTCGTTTGTAAGCCAAAGAGGCCAGCATTTGTCTGTATGTAGACACTTTCCGTGGTCACGTGGCCAGCACAACTAGACGCAGAACACTGTTACCCTCCGACCGAGGTGATACCTATTCATCTACTGTACTTGCATTTGCATGCTTTCAAACTGCTAGGTTGGCAGGAGCTGGGGCAAGCGACGGGACCTCACCCTGTCATGCTGATTCGAAATGCTGACCTTCTGATTGATAAGCCCAGTGGTTCAGTGGTTTAACCCGCAGCGCCACCCACGTCTCCTATCAAATAATTAACAGCATTGAAATGGCATCTGAAAAATATGGGGAATTTTTTTTTAAAAAAAGCCTCTATGCTTTGTCTCTTTTGCTAAATAAATAAATAAATAAATAAATAAATAAATAAATACATTGTGTCTACTGTATAGTTTGATGTAGCATTGTGGATGTTGTTATATAGATATCCTGCAGACGGCATCACCATTTTGGTGGACGCATTCTGGGAACCATAGTTAAAAAACGTAACATTTCCAAATTTTCACAACTTCCTCAACTGATGATTATGCTTCCTGTAAGGGTGTTTTCTTGACACTCTTGACAGGCTGCTGCAAAACTCACTTGGCTTTAAAAAAAATCCTAAGTTTTCATTTGAAATATGTAAAGTAAAAGAATAACTACAGCCTTTTCATCTTTCAGAAACCACGTGAGCCTGATGTGCATTCCTGAAGTCAGATGAGGCCTCTGAATTAACCACACTTTACTTCTTCCTTCCCTCTTACACTTCTGAGGCAATTCTGTGACAAATATTATAAAAAGAGAAGCTTCCTCTTGTATCTGCCTTTACAAATAATTGAAGTATTAGGGAATTGATCTACTGCAGATCCATGTTGCAAGTCAAAAATGCAGTTTTTTAGCATGTGGATTTTAAAACCACCACTAACATGGATTTTATGGCCTTCTTGATGGCCCTTCCAGTTCCATTATTCTGTGGTTCTTGTCTTCATCAGGAAATGACAACAAGGTGTTGCAGGTCCCCAACTTTACAAACTGTTAATGAGAAACTCTAGGTTTCACTGGGTTTAGTTTACTTTCCTTTGGATAAGAAATCCTCGGTGACTTATGGCAATTTTATAATGTCTGCTTTATTCACAAATATGCAAGCAGAATACAGTATTTGTTATGGATCATCAGTTGCTTCTAAGTTACACATCACCTGTAATAATAAACAACTTCTATTTGGTTCTGTTTTAAATGACACATTGCCTGGACCTCTATTATTAATAATAAATAATGTTGATGTAATCAACTGGTGGCAGCGATACAACACGTCGCTGGAGCCGTTTGATGGGTGAAACATCCAAGGGACAGGCAGGAACGTGACAATAGTCAAGACTAAGTAAGATAAGAGGGATATCATATACGGCAGAATAAATACCAACTAATATCAGTGCAGAATATTGTAAGTTTAAAAGAGTAAATACTTTCTGGAAGAGCCCTGAGTGAACAAGGAAGGAATAAGTAAAGCACTGATGTTGCTTCATCACCTTCCAACCTTTCAAATTTTTACCAAATTTCTAGACTTGCATAAAAAAGAAAACAGTGAAAACATTTGCCATAATGGTCACGTTTCTACTGTTCCTTATACAGAATTATCTATGCTGTCATCTTTGGAGTTTAGTGAGCTAAGAACTGTGCTTACACGAGCTATACTGGGTAGGGCCTAAAATCCCAGCTCTCTCTCATCCTGGTGAAGTGAGTGTGTTCTGTTCCATGAACCAAATGTAGTGGATGGTTAAAGAGGCAAGAAGGTACAGTTTTTAGTGTCATACTAGAACCCAAGGGAACTGGGTTCAGATCCCCACTCTATAATGACATTTAGGAGGTATCTTAAGGGAATCCCATAGTGCAGTGGTTCCCAACCTTGGGTCTCCAGAGGTTCTTGGACTACAACTCCCAGAAATCCTGGCCAGCAGAGGTGATGGTGGAGGCTTCTGGGAGTTGTAGTCCAAGAACCTCTGGAGGCTCAAGGTTGGAGACCACTGCCATAGTGTACCTTGCCTTATTTTAGCTTGGAAGGGTAAAAATAGGAGCAAAACCACACATGAGGAAAAACACAAGAATTCATAAGAGATAATCAATAACATAATTAATGCAGGGAGAGATCTTTGGTGGTATTTAATCTCTACAGCTGGTATCCTTTGCACACATGTCTGGGATTAAATCCCCACTGAACACTATGGGACATCTGAACTGATAGGTATTATTATTATTATTATTATTATTATTATTATTATTATTATTATTATTATTATTATTATTATTATTATTATTATTATTATTATTATTATTATTATTATTATTATTATTATTATTATTATTATTATTATTATTATTATTATTATTATTATTATTATTATTTATGTCCCACCTATCTGGTCGGTTAAGACCACTCTAGGTGGCTAACAGCATAAAATAAAACACTGCACATATATAAAACAATTTTACATAAAAATAAACATAATAAAATAGACAAATAGAAGGAAGAAAGAGGGCATCAGGGATTGACTGGAGGGAAGGCCTGCCGAAACATCCATGTCTTAAGTTGATTTTTAAAGGTACCCAGCGAGGGAGCCACACGAATCTCAGGAGGTAGGTTGTTCCAGAGGCGAGGAGCCACCGCTGAGAAGGTCCAATTTCTTGTCTTTTCCTTCAGGGCCTCCCTCGGCGTTAGGCTCCTCAGCCTCACCTCCTGGCTCGCACGAGTGACACGGGTAGATCTTCTGAAGAAATATGTTTAGGATTTTGCTGTACATTTTCTTTCAGCTAGTATCTTGTCTAAAACTTTAGCTCAAGCTGTGAAAATTGGCTGCTTCATTGTGGCTTCCTTCTCCCCCTGGCAATACATGTTTCCTCAGACTTTTTATTTAGTCAGGTCTCAACAACTAGTGGAGGGAAAACAACAATGTCTGGAAATGTCCTTTTTTTTTATGCCACCTATTTATCTTAGCGCTATTTTTCTGTCCATTACTTCATAAAACAAAGACTAGTCTAATGTGTTCAGACCATTTTCTTGTATCATTATGATCAAGAATTTGCCCCATAGCTAGAGATACAATAAAGGAATTTTGGGGGTTTCAAGATTATCACCAACATTATCTACTTCATACCTCCTGACACTTTTTGAAGGACAAACTGTTGCAAAGTTTTAAGTTTCTGGTAAAATTCCAGTTTTTTGCTGTGCAATAGAAATACAGAGATTGACAGAGGAGAACAGCTAAAAGTCCCCCAGAGTCCACCCCTTTCTCATTCACTGACACTTAAGAGTCTCAGTAACCCATTCAGTGACATTTGCAGGAAAAAGAAGAAAAATATTTTGTTACTTACTGCTACTTGAAATTACAGACCTGTGTACCTGTATACTGTTGATCTCTTCAGCAACCAGCTGAGCAGATCATTAGCAAACAAATAACTTCTTCCAACCCAAAAAGAGAGGGAAAAGACATAGCAGAGAGGTGGGGCTCTTTGAAATCAAAGTCTGGATGGAATTGTTGGTTAATGCTAGATAGACACCCCAGCCCAGAAAAATCCCTCCCAGACACACAAATTACAGGTACCAGGCAAGGGTGAAAACAAAAGCTCCAACACAAAGTGCGCCTTGCCTCAGAAGCCTCCAGATTTCCAAGGTTTGGGATATATTTCCAAGGACCAAAATATCCATTAAATCAAATGCATGAATACATGCAATATGAACAGTTATAAAAGTGCCCATTAGGAAAAGCATGAAAATAACCGTGTATTATGGCAAATGTATATGAAAATGTATACAAATTTCCATGTGGGAAGGGGGGAAAATAATAACCTAACACAAACAAAGATATCTAGTTTAGTGTACTGGATAGAGTGATGGACTAGATATGTGACAACAGGGACTGAATCCCAGCTCAGCCATGGAAATTTACTGAAAGAGCGGAGTTGGTAAAACTGCCCAGAGCCGACCTTTGGTCTAGATGGGCACGATAGAAATCCAATAAATAAATAAATAAATAAATAAACCACTCCTTCAATATCTCACTTATTTTGAAAGCCCTGTTTAAGTCACTGTAAGTTGGTTCCATCTTGACAGCACAGAATGACAACACAACAGATGGGAACAAGCAATGGGACAGTTGGAGTTGGGAGGAATGCAACAACATTGAGACAAAGACTTTTCCATAGCTACTCATAAAGATTTCAGTGCCTTGAGACTTCGTGTCCAGGGCCTGGGGATTTTGTCACAAGAAAGGTGGCATTCTGATTCTGCTCCTTAGTACAAGAGAATTCTGTGTTTGCAAGCCTTGTTTCTTCCATACTAAGGGAGACCATTGAGGGTACCTTGCCCAGGTCCCTACTTTTACAAATCTTCAAACTCACACATGTTTGGTCAAGCCAAAACATGTTATTAAAGCCTCTGTGAGAGTTCAACTGTTACTTTCATTAAGTCAGAGCACCGCTTATTATACATCTGACAAATAGCTGTATTACAGGGAAATAGAACTGTTGAGTTGACGCCTGTGAATTTGTGCATACATATTTTGGTATGGAAGGGTTTACATATCACTTCCATGTTCTGTAACGGGAAGAGAAATGACAGCAGACAAAGCCGGGTCAGACCCAAGAAGCCAAACTGTCAGCAATAAATGCCCTGAAATACACTTCAACCACAAAAACTGTGTAGCAAAATGCTGAACGTCTTTAGACATACAGGAAGCTAAATGTGAAGATATCTCTAACCAATCAGGAGCGTCACAAGCTTCAAACCAAGAAAGCCTTCAAAAGTGTAGGAGATGTGAACGGTTGCTGTGAAAGCTTTCTGACTCTTGCTTGCTTTCTTTTTTCTAAAAAAAGTCTTTGTTATGTGTTGCAGGATGGTACGGCGAATGTGAAATCCATCATGGCAAAATTTGGCAACAATCTAGTGGATGAGATTCACAACCGGCAAGCCAAAGTTGCGAGGCAACCTTCTTCGATCACAAAAGCTGCTTTTGACAAGTTTAGTCAATTGGAAAATGCTGGCCCGCCTGCAAAACCCAGCAGTTTTACTAAACCGGCGTCTCTCAAACCTCCTCTGGGCGCCAAACCTTCTCTTCAGGACACGTCAGACAAGGATCCAAAGCCACCACCTCTGAAGAGCAATTTGGTGGCCAGCAAAGTTGCTGCGTTGGCCCAGGCGTCCAACAGAGAAGCCAATGAAAGCTCTGGAGCCCCAAGGCTTCCGGGTCCCAAACCTACCGAAGAACCGAAACAGGATTCTAAGCCAGTGTTTCCCAAACCTTTTGAGAATAGGTTACCTGGCTCTACACCTCCAAGAAATGAACTCAAGCCTCCAGGATTTAGGCCAGGCTTTACACTTCAAGCCCAAGAGAATGAAGCAAAGCCTGTCTTTCCAAAGGGAGTGAAAGAAAACTTCAGCATTCCTCCCCAGGAGAATGAGTCCAAACCACCTTTTCCAAAGCCACCTCTTCGGCAAAAGCCAAGCCCACAGGGTGTCCACCATGAAGAAGCGTCCAACAAGAACGCCTTTTCGAACCGGGTGCCTCCAGGACCCACAAACCTGGTCAAAAAGGCCAATTCATTTCGATCCACCAAAGACACCGAAGAGAAGAGCGATCATGGAATGGATTCTACCCCTAGCCCCTTCTCACCTTTGAAACATGGCGGGCCACCGAGCAATCGGACACAAATCCTCCAAAAGTCTTTTACGCAGCGGAGCGAGGAGGTGAGGCCAAGCGTTCCCAAGACTTTTCATAAACTCAACCAGGAGATTTTTGAGTCAAACTCTGGTGCACCTTCTGCTAAATTCCCCAGTTTAGCCAGAGTGACGACAATAGGACTTGGGCCCAGTAACTCAGAAAAAGAAGAGAAAGATAAAAAAGGACCCAAACGAAAGGTAATGCCTCCGTTATTCAAATTAGGCCCACCACCCCAGAAACCTAACAGACCTCCAGTGGTTGACCTGGAAAAGTACCGGAAAGCTAATGGAGAAAGTGAGTAATTTTTTTCTTGTTGTTTACTATTTATTTTTATGAAACCAGTAATTTTCAGAAAGTTCCTCTATGCTTCTACTAATGATCCAAAGTTTTTTGAGTTGTGACCCCCTTTTATAATAGCCAAGTAACTTGTGACACTCACATTTACATAAAAAGGCACTTTTAATGAGGTAAAGTCATCCCTTCTCAGAAAATAGAGGCTTATTTCTCCCACAAACGGCTTGTTTCTCATATGTACACCTAATTTTAATATCCACTTCCGAAAGGTCAAGGGAGAAATTATTTAACAAGGGCTACAACACATATACAACTCGTGACCCTCCAGAAAAGACTTTGCAATCCCTTTGGGGTTATGACCCCCAGATTAAGAAACACTGTTCTAGACTAGAGGAATATCACAAAAACATGTCATATGGGAGACCTTCTCTGTGTTATGTTGAATATCTATAGCTATTGATAAGCATCATGTTTCTAGCTGGGTGCTCACGATAGGTACAAGCTCAAGGTTGCAAATAGCTCTGTGCAATATTCCCCTAACTGTATAGTAAAATCAATAATAAAATGAAGAAATCTTGTTTAACTACAAATATCAAATTAGAAGCAGTAGTAGAACAGCAGATTACAAGCAAAAGAGAACAGAACAGCAGAGAGAGACGTGGTTTTAAAACTCAGCTTTAGAATTATTTTTAAAAGCTTGTGAGAACAAAATGGTGGCGAAGGACCTTGGATAAGAGTCTCAGGGCATGGGTTGGAAAGAAGATCATGGTCTTCTCTCTCCTTCTTAAGCTTTTTAGTCATGAAGCTTCCTTCATTTCAGAATCAGTGGAATGCCCTCTGCCTTGCTTTAAGAATTTTTTAGAAGCATATCTCTGTTCTTTGCGTCCCTTTATCAATGCTTGGATCTGTTTTCTGTCATTACCAGTGGTGGCCGGTGCCCCCTTTTTGGGTGGCAGGGAAGGAACTGAGAGGCAGTGTCAGGGCCAGAAAAAAACATATTCATACATATGCAAATATATACACATAAGAAGACAAGTGAGTATTCATACATACAAATAGTAGTGGTAATGTAGTTGGTAGGTGTGCTAGTCTGTTGTTACACAAGGGGAGCCAGAAGTCTTGCAGCACCTTTAAGATTTACCAGTTTTCCATTTTCATAAGCATCTTTGCGTCCAAGCATGGAGGCATTCAAGAGAAAATCGGACAACTATCTGTCAGATCTGCTTGACTTGGATTCCTGCATTAAACAGGGAGCTGGACTCAGTGGCCTTATAGGCCCCTTCCGACTCAATAATTTTATAATTCTAAGTGTGCTTGGGCACACGAAAGCTTATGAAAAATAAAAACTACAAAACAGGTGGGTAGGACAGGTAGGACCCAGACCTTCCACGTCTCATAAGGAAGCTGACAAGAGTGGACAGAGCAGGGTCATCGGAACCAGAGGTAGAACAGGACCCCATTTGCCCTAATTAAAGTGCCTCACATTATTTATTACAAAGCTTTTGCTATAAATTGCATTTCCCCTTTACCTCTACCTTCAAAAACAGGGCAGACATTAAAAACAGCTTGCTGGGATGGCATGACTCAGTCAGGAAAACATTGGCAAGGAGTTGAATAACCTCATTTCAAGCAACAGTATTGCTTCATTCAGAGTCAGCATCCCACTTCCCCTGCAAGTACATTAAAGTAAAAAAATGATGCAAGGGTAGGTATGGTCATGGATCTTTCTTTCAAAATTCTTTTAACCAAGCCATTTGCAGGTAAACAGAAAGGCCACAATACTTTCACCGGCAGACACAGGAGTAAGCACCACATTAGGCATGTATTTCTTAATCAGTTGTCAAAATTAGAACACAAGCGAGCACTGTGTAAGAAGCACTGAGTGAGCAAAAAAAAAGTTGACTGTATTTTAAATAATATGCAGCACAAACACAATTTAGGGTACAGCTACACCAGCAGCAGGGAGTGAGCTCTAGGGGGCGGTGCTCATCCCGTTTTTTCAAGCCGTAGAGCCAGCGCTTGTCCAAAAACAGTTTCCGTTGTCATGTGGCCAGTGTGACTAGGGAACGCTATTTTACCTTCCCACCGAGATGGTACCTATTTATCTACTCGCATTTTTACATGCTTTCGAACTGCTAGGTTGTCAGGAGCTGGGACAAGTGACAGGAGCTCACTCTGTCGCGTGGATTCGATCTTGCGACTGCTGGTCTTCTGACCCTGCAGCACATAAAGGCTTCTGCACTTTAGTCCGCAGCGCCACCACGTCCCACCAAGCTTGATTGTTCACACGAAAATGGCGCCTGCCAATATTGTGAAGTGGCTTAATAAACAAGCTACTTCAGGATATTAGCAAATTAATCATTTCCCTCGCTCAGCAGAGGGCGGGGAATGTGAAAAAATGGTTTTGACTGTATGTAGGCTACTTCAGTACTATGCACTCCTTCAATTTATACATTCTTTTCTTTGTCTCACTTTAAAGAGCCCATCGACAAAACCCCCCTACAGTAGGTTCCATAGTGGTGGCTTTGAGTGCAGGCAGTTTCTCAACTGGTTCTCTAAGAGAAGGCACTGAAAAGCAGTGGCTCACTTATTAAGCCTCTTCACAATAATGACAAATTGAAAGGGGAAGGCTTGCTTTGGATTGGTTCCAGTGGTCCCATGAGCTGGAAGTGTTCCAAACCAGAGTGATCCTACCTGCACCAGAAAAGTAGAAGTTCCTTAACAAGGGGCCAGAATGGTACAGGTAGGAACACTCTAGGGATGGGATGGTGCACTCTAACAAAGATATCATTTAATTGCCATCTTTAAGAACACACCAACCCATCTATCCCTGCAGGTTTTCAAACAGTGAGCTAAACAACAGCCTCTTAGCTACAGGTATCCATCTGGAGAAAACAGGTGAAGCCGAAAGAGGATGTTGTCATTCAAGAAGTGTGGGAACATTTCACTTCATGTTTTATGTGCCGCAACACACCTTCTAAAATCCCCAGACTATCAGTTTGTTTGATCAAGTATTTGAGAACTTTCCCTCAAATGTGAACCAAGAAAAAAGAGGGAACTCAATGTGAACCCTCACCCAATGTGTTATCAGATCAGATCAGGTCAATGGGCAAAAATGTGGTACAAGCCTTTGTCATGGATAGAGACAAGTCCAGCACAGCCCCTTGATGTTTGCATGTCTAAATAGGTGCCAAACTACATGTTGCAAATTGAGTGTCAGGAGTAGAGATGGTGGCGTTAATGAGGGTCCAGCCCCATGGGGCTGGACCGTCCACTCACTGATCTGCTGTGGATGGGGACGGCACAATTCTACCCATGGCTCTGCAGCGTGTGATCCGCTCGCCACTCCTGGCAGGAGGTGGGAGGACAAGCCTCGCTGCAAGGACCTTAACAAATCACAAATAAAAAAGAATCACATTTTTTCTGATTTGTGCCCATCTATACTCCTAACCTCTGGCTCTGCAGCCAAGTGCCTAAACCACTGAGCTACTCTGTTTCCCTGAAAATAAGCCCTAACCTGAAAATAAGCCCTAGTATGATTTTTTAGGATGCCCATAATATAAGCCCTAACCCCAAAATAAGCCCCAGTTAAGTGAAACCCTGCCCTCCACCCTTGTGCAGCAACAAGAAGAAGATGACATGACTGTATCTGAATAAATATATTGTTGTACATGAAAAAAAAATCCCCTAAAAATAAGCCCTGATGGTTTTTTGAAGCAAAAATTAATATAAGACCCTTCCTTATTTGGGGGGAAACACGGTATTAAGCCAGATCTTCTGGCTATAGGAGAAACAGGAGGAATGAGAAACTCATGCTGTGACAATCAGAAAATTTCTGCCCCAGAAGAGCTCCCTATTACCACATGTTGTCTTTAATGTATATATGATCCCCACATAGAAAATCCAAATAGCACCTCTCCTTCATGTTAAAACTGCATACAAGATACATGTATGTAAGACTAATTTAAGAACTTCTAGTGGTGCTAAAAAGTTGCTGCTCAAAACAGCTGTCAAAGCTTAAAAGTCTTTAAAAGTGACCCTCCTGATATTCTTGAAGTACAATTCCTATTATAATATAGTATTCATAATCACTGACCTTTAGGGTGGAAGCTGGTGAGTCTGACAACTTCTGAAGGGACAAATTGCCCAGTCATGGTTAACGGCAGACATAACATTGGTAGAGCAGTAGACCTTTTCTCCGGGAATCAGCTCCTGGTGAAATAACTTCATATTGTACTAGCAAATACTGATTTCTAAAACTGTTTTCATAGTAAAACAGGCAGAGGACATTTTCAGGGGAGAATCAAGCATTCAGAAGAAGATGCTCTAATATTTTAAAGTCCATCAGTTGTCTCCAGTAAATCTGCTCTTCTAAGCAATTTTCTCAATACCTTGGCTTCTGATCTAAAGGTCAAACTAGATGTTAAGGGAACTGCAATGATGTACTCTTTTTCCTTCCCACAATGGGATTTATTCTGTGATAGAAACAGACTCGCATAATTAAGCCTGCATTTATCTTCCTGAGACTCTTCATAAGACAGAGCACACTAAGTTCAAGATACATAAGTGAGGTAAATAGTACATTGTTGCAGATGTCTTTCTGCCTTTGGGAGAGCACCTTTGCCAAAATGTGTTAAGTGTGTCATGCAGTTTGATCCCCAGAGTCCAGAAAAATAAATACATGAATACACAACTAAGGCGGTATGGTGTGTACTGAGAAACAGCGAGAGCATGGTCTGTTTGACGATGCTTCTCAACAAATGATCTGGGACTCCCACATTAACAGGGAAAATGAGATTTGGTACGTCAGTTCTTCCTTTGCCATTTTGACTTCCAAGGAACGTTCTACGTATCATTTTTGAACAAAAGCCAGCTGTGGACATCACTGATTGGCTAGGGGTTATGTTGTTTTGCACTGATGCGTAGGACACCATAGCAGCTTTATAGAGTACATTTTTGTTTGAGTTTTCAAACTTGTAGCTGTGTTAGTCTGTGCAAGCGTATTAGCAAGAAAAAAAATACAGCAAAAGCAAAAAAGACGTGGCATGTTTACTACTTATGCCTGAAGAAGTATGCTAATTCCCTGAATACTTACATTAAAATATACAGTGGTCCCTCGATTTACAGACGACTCAACTTACAGACTTTTCGAGTTACAGACTTCTCTGGCCACAAAATGTAGGTTCGACTTGCAGCCAGAGAATCAACCTACAGACCAGAAAAAAAAAACACGAAATGGAACAAAAATGGAACAAAAATGGCTGGTTACGGCATTAATCAGTTTTCAATGCATTGTAGGTCAACGGACACTCAACCTACAGACTTTTCGACCTGCAGCCACCATTCCAATATGGATTAATTCCATAAGTAGAGGGTCCACTGTAGTAGTTAGTCTTTAAGGTGCCACCACAATGTGGGTTTTTTTTGCTTTTTGTTTTTGTTTTGTGTTTCTTGCTAATATTTTCGTTTTAGCAAATCTCAGGAGCAATCGAAAAGAGAACCGGTTATCAAAGCAAAAACAAAGCAAAGTGTGCCACTTATATATCGCCCCATAATGCTTAAAGTACTCTTTGGGCAGTTTACAATTTAATTATGCAGGCTACACATTGAGTACCCATGAGCTGGGTACTTAATTTACTGATCTCAGAAGGATGGAAGGCTGAGTAAGCTTCGAGATGACAACCTGAGTCCGTCAGGATCAAACTCTGGTTAGGAGCAGAGTCTTGACTGCACTATTGCAGTTTAGCCACTGCGCTAAGGAGCTCTGTTAAAGTATAGATACTGTGCAAGCATGACAAATTTGCATAGTATTTCATTCCATGAGACTTTGTCTGCCACCCAGACTGCAAAGCTAGTGTTATGTTGTCTATGGAGAACTCACAATTTTTCCTGAATTCTTTTTTCCTTTACTCTGTTTTATTTTTTCTCTCTGCTTTCCTCTGTCCCCCCAGGTCCTAATAAACCACCAGCAGCAGATGTACCCCCTCCACTTCCACCATCCCTTCCTGCCACAACAACTGCTACCTCACCACCACCACCACCACCACTGCTGCCTCCTCCTGTTCCTCCAGGTTCCCATCCATCAACACAAGCTCCAGTTCTTCCTCCAAGGAACATCAAGCCAAGGTCAAATATATATATATGAGATGTGCTTCTTTTACACCACTGGTTCCCAACCTTGGGTAACCCAGGTGTTCTTAGACTGCAGTTCCCAGAAGTTTTCACCACTAGCTGTACTGGCCAGGGTTTCTGGGAGTTGCAGTCCAAGAACACCTGGGTTACCCAAGGTTGGGAACCACTGTTTTACACTTTTCTCTTGTTCCTTAGAGGAGTGGTCCCCAACCTTGGGCCTCCAGATGTTCTTGGACTTCAATTCCCAGGAATCCTGGCCAGCAGAGGTGGTGGTGAAGGCTTCTGGGAGTTGTAGTCCAAGAACATCTGTAGACCCAAGGTTGGGGACCAATGCCTTAGAGAACTAAGGGGCTCTCTAATCTCATCTCTGTTGAATTAGTCTATCTTTGACACTTAACCATACTTTTTGCTACTATGCAACAACATGAACCCAGAATATGCAGAAAACCCAAGCTAGACATGACGCTGCAGTCGCATTTCTTTCCTCATCTGTCTGCTGTGTATCTATTGCGCAGGCATGGACATCTTATTTTAACAGGAAGAGGAGAAAATTGAACCAGAGGCCTGTGTGCCACATATGGGCCTCCTGGTGTCCCAGTAAGCCCCAAGAATACTCTCTTCTTGTACCCCTTATTTTTCAATCTAAAATGTTGCTCATAAATTGCTCTGTGCCCTCAAAGGGCAATTTTGCTATGTTTGGGACACCCACCAAGCATAGTTCTGCCATACTTCTAAGTGGATGAAAGGGAGAACAAATAAGCATGTTATGGGATGTGGGAGTGGTTATGGTCCTGCAAGATTCAGAGTGCTCATATGTGAACCAGATCTCTGGAAATTGCTTCCTCCTCCATTACATGCTGTCCTAGATTACTTTTCTGTTAAGATATCCACTTATAAATTGCCCGAAAAAAGAGGCAATGCAGAATCAAAGAAGAGGGTAAAAAGGGAGAGAGAGATTTCAATCAAGTTTACATCTCCTAATTTTTATAAAAATATTTTTTTGTCCCTGCTTTGTATTTATTCAGCATGTTTACTGAGTTTTAAATACATAAGCAATATATCTCTAATACTTGGGAGGATTTTAGGCAGCTGACCTTGTCGTCAGGTGTTACTTCTTAAAATGCAATCCTAACTGGCAGTTATAGCCAAAGGCCACCTGAGCTGGCATTAGACTAGATCAGGACTTCCCACAGATGTACACAGATGTTCTTAAACTACAACTCCCAGAAATCCTGGCCAGCACATCTGGTGAAGGAGAAATGAAGAAATACCAACAAGTATTTTCTGATTTTCAATTGTGACAGAACTTCACAACAACAACAAAAAAATAAGAGTTTTGAGAAGTCATCTTTTTCTAAACCACAGATGGCTCCCACAAAGTTAAAGTTCCCAGTGGTTCAATAAATCTTAAACTGGGATTTCACCCAAAACAGCATGAAGGGAGTTTCAGATGGATCTTTTTTTTTTTTTTTTGTCTTTAACTTTATTCACCATTTCTCTGTCTTTTTTTAAAAAAAGACCTCCAGAAGATGATGAAAACTATGATGATGCTGATTCAGGAGGTAAGATGAATCCAATTTAATTCATATTATGAATTACAAAACTTAGGACAAAATTAATTTTGTAGCTTGCAATGCGCTTTTTCGAAGTTCACCCACACGTCTCTTCCAGAAGCTCTCTTCATACTACCCACTCCCTTGTTTTCTGTTTTCTATCTTTATTTTTATTTTTTTAAGTTAAGGTGCAGTATGCACTCAGCATGCTCAATCATCTTTTTGTTCTTTTGGGTTCCATGCTCACCAGCACTTCAGTTTTTCTGATTATTTTTGTACCTCTTTTTGTGCAATGCAAAATGAAAATAGAAATGTAAAAAAATCTAGAATTCTGAGCACAAATCTATGGCAGTGATAACAGTATATATCTGACAGCTGCATCTGGTTATTTTATATTGTTTTATGTATTCTGCCTTTCTCCCAGAGCTGAGATTCCAGACAGCTTACAAACTGCTATTTAAAAGATAGAAAAATAAAATACCATAGAATTCCAAATATTAAAATAAAATTCAATTCATTTTAACATTAAAATTAAACTGTTTAAACGATGTAATTTAAAAATACTAACCATAGTTTACCTGTAAAAACAGAACCAGCACAGTTTAGTACACTTTATACAGCTTCAGTGCAATATAATTTTATATTGTATTATGCTACATGTTTATAGTATAAAATGCATTCTAGGGCATCCTTGTACACTTATAGGAGTAAAATCATGATTTGGTAGCAATTTCATATTATATGGAGCCCCAGTATTTGAGTCTGACGACAATTCTTGCATGTTCAAATGTTTATCTCTGTTCTACAGCAGCCTTATCCAAGCTGGTATTTTCTAGATGTGTTGGGCTACAACTCCCATCATTGTCTGGGGATGATAAGGGTTGTGGTCTGAAAAATATGGAGGGTACAGGGTTGTGGGAGGCTATTATAGAAAGATTTTCAGACAAAGTGTGTGGAGAGGGCAATTTATGCACTAGTTCTGCTTTAATTGCAGCTAGACTTTGCTAAATTATGTACCAAGACATTTGTGCAAAATAAAACTATCATATTTTGCCTTTTGATTTTCCAGGAACAAGAAAATCAGATGAGGTTCGTATTCACTTCCATGATATATAAATGTATCGCAGTGGCTGAAATCCTGTTGTGCAGCTAGCGGTACATGTGCAAAGCTAAGCTGCAGAAGCAGTAAAAAAAATGTTAACAAGGTGGAAGTAACATCCATAAAACACTTCTACAAAACAATTGTACAACTATGACATAAATTGTGCAACTGCAGTGTGAACAATGGGATTGATTGCACAACACTGGCTGCCCAGGTATAAGGCCCAACTCACTTCTGTAGGTGTAACTGTACATTACTTCCATCTGAACAGGATTTCAGCCAATGTATTATGGTTAACACATCCAGGGATGTGTCTTCAGTGCTTAACCGCCCATCTTTTGGATGCAAAGCTCTTTGTAACAGCACGATTTGTCTACCTTGTTATTCATTCCATTTGTTGCCTGCCTATTTTGTTGCTAGAAGTTCTGTTACTGTCTTGTGCAGCCTTCCCCAATCAGATGTTCTCAAGTGTGAATCCCAGGATTCTGGACTACTGCACATGCTGGTTGGGGCTGATAGGAATTGAAGTCCAAAATATTTAAATAGTGCCAGGTTGGGGAAGGGCTGGTTGTGTGCATGTGGGTGGATTTATGCTGGTTTCAATCCACATGAATGTTTACATTTAGTTGAATCTAGACTGTTTCACAAAAGTTTCCTATGACAGTTGAATCGCAGTGGTCATTCATGCAGTATGTTCAGTTATCCTAGGGGCAATGCTAGGAGCAGGTGTCCACATTGTAACTCAAATAGCTACACCACTCACTGGGATTCTGGGTCACCCATCCTCCTGTGTCATTACCACCGCCATCTCCTCCATCTCATTTTTAAAAAAATGCAATTGACATAGCGTTGAATTGATATAACAGCTTGTGAAACTGCAGTGCTTATTGACATAGCACTAAATAGAAAAGGCATAGTTTAAAAGAAAACTGTTTGATGAGGGAGGTAAGGCATGCTCACATGAAGGCAATCTTCCTGTTATACTGGCATGCTGCACCATGCTGAAGGATAGACCAATATCTCAAGTGAGTGCCTCCTCTCTCCCCTTTGAATAATTATTTTGTTATGCATATCCAATGTAGTGCTATGTCAGAGAAGCACTACAGTTCACGAGTTGTTAGAGCAGTGCAATGCTATGTCAATTGTAAGTTTTTTTTAAAAAGGCTTCCCACCAACCTCATCCTAGGACAGACAAGACTCTGTTCCTTTAGATTGTTAGTGACCACATATGCCACAATACAGAGAAATGTGATTGGAATGGAATGGAATGGCTACAAAAGGAACCATTCCCTCTGCCAGCTGAACAAAAACAATGAATGGCCATGAAAAAAAGATGGGGCTTACTCACAACTAGCTGTACATCATGTAGTTTGTGGAACAGATTTGGAATATAACCATGTCAACCCCAGCCCAAACCACGATGTAAGCTGCAGTATAGTCATGGCTAGAAATTGGGATTCCAGTAGAATTCCATTCCAGAGATGGTTTTGCAGGACACCTTCCCTCCTGATGTTTCAGCCTTAGCCGGTTATGTGCCATGTTGGCTGACGATCACGACAGTCATAATCTAGCATATTGCAGGGGGGTGGTGTGATGCTGGGGAGCTCTGCACTGGGAAAGAGCGCTTTATGGTCTTTAGAGTGCTTCACAACCCCATGCATATTTGCATTCCTTGGGGGGTGTGTGGCTGAGCTGAAAGGAGGTTGAAAGTATACACATGGAAAGGGATGAAAAAAATGGATGGAGAGCCATAGTAAATAGATATATCATAGAATCATAGAAACAAGGCCATCAAGTCCAACCCCCTGCTCAATGCAGGAATACAATCAAAGCATATCTGCCAAATGTTTATCTAAGTTTTTCTTGAATGCCTGCAGTGTTGGAGCACTCACCAACGCTCGAGGCAACTGGTTCCACTGTCGTATATATGATTAAAGTATTGTGGCACTAGATTCTACCACAGAATCTGCATGTGGAAAGGTTTTTGAGCTCTTTTTGGTGACTCTGAGAACAGGAACAGCTAATCAAGCTCTAAAAACAGATCTTGTTTGACCAATCATTTGGTTAGGAAATGATCAAATGAGGTTTGTGCTTTACCCTTAAATAGGGATGTAGTTTTCTGTGTCCCATTTAAGTGTATCAAAGAATACTGAGATTTCTATTCTTTTTCTCCTTTTCTTATAGCATCCAAGCAGTGATGGGGAAATGTATGAAGACATACAAGACATGAGGTATGAAAAAGGTAGATTTAAAGATAAAATGGAACTCAGAGGAACAGAATCCCAAAACTGAATGATGGTGGGAGGGGGAGAGGGGGGGAACATATGACTATAATAATGCAAGTTGTGAATAAGTAGTGAACAGCACTGTAAAAGATTCAAAAAACAGAATCTGAGGCTTCATTTACTGTTTCCTAGAGAGTGATGAAAGAGATCAGAATTCCCTAACTTGGTACCCTCCAGATGTTTTGGACTACATTTCCCAGTATTCCCAAACCATGATGGGTGAGGTTAATGGAAACTGTAGTCCAACACATGTGAGGGTCCTGGTTGGACGAAGACTGCTATAGAGAGCCAAGTTTGTCATTTATTAATGCCAAATTCTTGCACATATGTTTGCAGAAAAGTGTCCCAGAGGCAGAGTGCAGAAACAAAGAGAGTGAGAGTGTAGATCTGTAACTAACAACTCTGACAGCTAGGATGTGTGCACCTTCTCCCATCCACTCTGGCTTGAGACGCAGGCATGCTCGCACCCAAGAAAATGGAGGAGGAAAATGAGGAAACCCCATAAAAAGCTAAAGTTTGTGCTTTAAAAAAAAAAATTAAGTGGGGGTGAATAGAGCCTGAAGTTGTTGCCATTTATTTTCCTACCACTGACCATAATTTAGAGATTAATCTCCCTAACCATGAGTCTGCAGATCTAGTCACAAAAATGAAGAGCAGTTGGGTGGTAACCATAAGCTTTAATTCAAACATTATCTCTGCCATCAACATATTATCCCTTTCACCCTGTAATCAACATGTTATCCCTTTCACCCTATGGAGAAAGAAAGAAGCACCTGCTTGCTGGGAGTCTGTGCACAAGAGGAATTATTCTAGTTTTCCATAGCTCTTTCCCATGGGTAGAGACAGAATAGGTTCATTTTGGCTTTCATCCTGACTAGGATTTTGTTCTCTTGTCTGCCAGATCAGAAATTCATCCCTTATCATTTTGCAGATCTACAGGTAAAGAAGACGAAAGGAGAAAGGAGAAAGAGGAAAAGAAAAAATCTGACCAAGAGAAGAAAGAACATAAGGAAAAAGAGAAAAAGGAACAAGAAGTCAGAAAGAAGTTCAAAGTAAGGCTATATATGAGGAAATGATGCAAAGAAAAAGTCAGATAGAAATATATGCATACATCGGCAGACATTCTTGCTATTTCACCTGACTGCAGAAAATTCTTGCTGGTTCAATCTGAATTTAAATTGTTTGTTTCTCGAACACATTCATTACACACGTATTCCACTTCTCTGTCGAAAAGGGTTCTCAAGGTAATTATTAATAATAAAATGGAGGGTTTTTAAAAAAGTTTATTTAAAACGTTAAGGTACAAAGTAATCAATTCAAAGTGCTGGTCATTACCTATAAAGCCCTATATGGCTTGGGTTCAGGCTATGTGAAGGACCATATCTCTCCTCAGCCTTTAAAATTGTCAGAGGAGGCCCTCCTCTCGGTCCCATTGCCAGTACAAGCACAGCTGATGGGGACACGGGAGAGGGCCTTCTCGGTGGCAGCTCCCAGGTTATGAAATGCTGTCCCTTGGAAGGTCAGGCAGGCCCCCTCCCTTCTATCCTTCCGCGGACAGCTGAAGACCTGTCTTTTCAGGAAGACTTTTAGCAGTCATGACTGAGTCCCTGAATGCTTAAGTTAGCTTTTAAGGTTTACTTGCTTTTAATTATTCAAGTGTATTTTAATTAGCATACAGTTTAATTGGGGTTTTTAATGTGTAACTTATTATGTTTTTAATTCTTTTCTTTTTAACATTGTGAGCTGCCTAAGGCCCCCTTATCAGGAGAAAGGTAGCCTACAAAACAAACAAACCCACAAGCAAAGACACAACAGTAAAAGAAATAAAGAGCACTCAGCCAATCCAATGTCTTCAGAAATTAACCATCTAACATACCAAAGGCTTGTCTGAATAAGGTATTTGCCTCAAAGTGAGGACAACAGAGAGAAAGAGAGTAATTGAGGTTTCCTCTGCAGAGAAACCCAAAGGGTGGAAGCAGCCATTTTGTGGGTCCCCTTCATGTTTCCAACGCTGATGGTAGCAAAAGAAGGACCTTATTTTTTTTATTTATTTATTTTATTGGATTTCTACCCCGCCCATCTAGACCAAAGGTCTACTCTTGTCACCTGATGCTGGTGCTTCCAGTGTGGGCATACTAATCCAGGAGATCCAAAGTTACTCAAATGTGTGTCTGTTCAGACTTACTCAGAAATAAATACAACTGCACATAAGTGACTGTACTCAGAACTGCAACTCCCTCAAGGAGCCATGCTTTGTATTTTTTATATTTTAGCTTGATGTTTGTAACTGATATTAAGTATAGATTATTGTCAAAGATTGGCTGAAGTCTTCAGAGAAAGTGAATCTAGCCACCCATAGCAATAGGTGTAAGTAGCTGTATATCTTTGGAAAGATCTTATATAGATATAACAGGTATTTAAGTGTTTACCAGTTTTATGAATAGATTTCATTGTTATTTAATGGATTGTCTTTTATATTCCTGGGCAGCCCCATAATTATTCTTGGGCCATTAAGGATCATTTTCGTTTTGTTTGTTTGTTCAGTCGTTTAGTCGTGTCCGACTCTTTGTGACCCCATGGACCAGAGCACACCAGGCCCTCCTATCTTCCACCGCCTCCCGGAGTTGTGTCAAATTCATGTTGGTTGCTTCGATGACACTGTCCAACCATCTCATCCTCGGTCGTCCCCTTCTCCTCTTGCCTTCACACTTTCCCAACATCAAAGTCTTTTCCAAGGAGTCTTCTCTTCTCATGAGATGGCCAAAGTACTGGAGCCTCAGCTTCAGGATCTGTCCTTCCAATGAGCACTCGGGGTTGATTTCCTTTAGAATTGATAGGTTTGTTCCCTTTGCAGTCCAGGGAACTCTCAAGAGTCTCCTCCAGCACCACAATTCAAAGGCATCAATTCTTCGGCGGTCAGCTTTCTTTATGGTCCAGCTCTCACTTCCATACAACACTACAGGAAAAACCATAGCTTTGACTATTCGGACTTTTGTTGGCAAGGTGATGTCTCTGCTTTTTAAGATGCTGTCAAGGTTTGTCATTGCTTTCCTCCCAAGAAGCAGGTGTCTTTTAAATTCGGGGCTGCTGTCTCCATCTGCAGTGATCATGGAGCCCAAGAAAGTAAAATCTGTCACTGCCTCCACATCTTCCCCTTCTATTTCCCAGTGGACCAGTGGCCATGATCTTAGTTTTTTTGATGTTGAGTTTCAGACCATTTTTTGCACTCTCGTCTTTCACCCTCATTACAAGGTTCTTTAGTTCCTCCTCACTTTCCGCCATCAGAGTGGTATCATCTGCATATCGGAGGTTGTTGATATTTCTTCCTGCAATCTTAATTCCAGTTTGGGATTCCTCCAGTCCAGCCTTCCGCATGATGTATTCTGCATATAAGTTAAATAAGCTGGGGGACAATATACAGCCTTGTCATACTCCTTTCCCAATTTTGAACCAATCCGTTGTTCCATATCCAGTTCTAACTGTTGCTTCCTGTCCCACATATAGGTTTCTCAGGAGATGGATAAGGTGGTCAGGCACGCCCATTTCTTTTAGGACTTGCCATAGTTTGCTGTGGTCCACACAGTCAAAGGCTTTTGCATAGTCAATGAAGCAGAAGTAGATGTTTTTCTGGAACTCTCTGGCTTTCTCCATAATCCAGCGCATGTTGGCAATTTGGTCTCGAGTTCCTCTGCCCCTTCGGAATCCCGCTTGTACTTCTGGGAGTTCTCGGTCCACATACTGCCTACCTTGTATGATTTTGAGCATAACCTTGCTGGCGTGTGAGATGAGTGCAATTGTCCGGTAGTTGGAGCATTCTTTGGCACTGCCCTTCTTTGGTATTGGGATGTAGACTGATCTTTTCCAGTCCTCTGGCCACTGTTGAGTATTCCAAACTTGTTGGCATATTGAATGTAGCACCTTAACAGCATCATCCTTTAAGATTTTAAATAGTTCAACTGGAATGCCATCACCTCCACTGGCCTTGTTGTTAGCCGGGCTTTCTAAGGCCCACTTGACCTCACTCTCCAGGATGTCTGGCTCTAGGTCAGCAACTATATTGTCTGGGTTGTCCGGGATATCCAAAACTTTCTGATATAATTCCTCTGTGTATTCTTGCCACCTCTTCTTGATGTCTTCTGCTTCTGTGAGGTCCCTTCCATTTTTGTCTTTTATCATGTCCATCTTTGCACAAAATTTTCCTCTAATATCTCCAATTTTCCTGAACAGATCTCTGGTTTTTCCTTTTCTGTTATTTTCCTCTATTTCTTTGCATTGTTCTATTAAGAAGGCCCTCTTGTCTCTCCTTGCTATTCTTTGGAAGTCTGCATTCAATTTTCTGTAACTTTCCCTATCTCCCCTGCATTTTTTTCCCTTCTCTTTTCTGCTATTTGTAAGGCCTCGTTGGACAGCCACTTTGCTTTCTTGCATTTCCTTTTCTTTGGGATGGTTTTTGTTGCTGCCTCCTGTACAATGTTACGAGCCTCTATCCAAAGTTCTTCAGGCACTCTGTCCACCAAATCTAGTTCCTTAAATTTTCGTTACTCTAGACAAAGTCAGTTTTGTAGTTTTGAGTACTGACAGAATCATGCAATAAAAATAATAGTTAACCAACAGTCCTTCTGACAAGGATCAAAGACCGGGTCTCTGGTGTCATTAGATTTCCACTGCAAATAAACCTAACAAATAAACCCTGAAGCTTCTGCTCCCATTTTCAATTAACCACAGTTTAGCAAGTTATCTGAAGCATAAACTATGGTTTATCTTAACTGTAGATAATGTGTAAGTGTGTTATGTGGGAGATCTAGCATATATGGTATGGTCTAAAATAGGCTTTCTTCCACTAACCAAAGTTATGATTAATCAGAGCTTGAGAATGTTACTTTTTTGGACTTAAAAAAATGGCTGGCAGATTGTAGGAGTTATAGTACAAATAAAGCTCCCCTCGATACTCTAAGACAGTGATGGTGAACCTTTTTGAGCCTGAGTGCCCAAACAGCAACACAAAACCAAATTATTTATTTCAAATGCCAACACTGCAATTAAACCTGAATACTGTGGTTTTAGTTTAGAAGAAACAACTCATGTCATTTACACATTTGTCTTTCTGGTTCTTTATTGATTCCTCCAACTAACACCTCTTTTAGAAAAAAGTCAAGTGCAAAATGCTACACTGAATTAAATGCACCCTATTTATAAAGCTTATTAAGTATATTGAAATCCTGAACTGGTTTCCTCCAAAGTAAACTAACCCCAGAAAAGCAGCTATATATAGGAGTGCAAATTTTTAAAGTGCATACTTACATTTTATACACTACATAAAGTGTATACACACATTTCACTTATTTGAAATGTAGCATTGGAAAAAAGATTTACAGATATCATGACTTGTCAGAAAGATAAGTAGAGCAAATTAAGTGTGGACTCTCACTAGAAGTTAAAATAACCAAGCAAAGGGTATTGTACTACAGTGGCATCATGAGAAGACAAGCTCACTGGAAAAGGCAGCAATGCAGGAAAAAATGCAATGCAGTAGGAAAAGAGGAAGACTGCACATGAGATGGATTGACTCAATAAAGAAAGCCACAGGCTTTTCTTTGTAAGACCTTTTGTTTGGTGTTTCAGTCAAAGCAGTACCAGGAACAGAGAGACTGGGATTCAGATTTGGGGAATAAACTATGATACTTTTGCCTGCTCTCTCTCTCTCTCTCTCTCTCTCTCTCTCTCTCTCTCTCTCTCTCTCTCTCTCCCCATCACTGCTCTAAGATAAGCCAATGCTTTGTCCATGTTTGGATGACACAGCTTGCAAAACCAGAAGCGAAAACTTTGCACGGCTACCCTAGAGGAAAAGGGGAAATGCAGGGATACAAGATGAGCTTACACTCATTTTCATATAAATCCCAGCTAGCTTCATCTTTCGGTTACAGTTTTTCCATGTTGTTCTCTAATAAAATGTTAAACCTAGTTATAGACCTGGTGTTCTTGTACGCTAAATTCTTTTCCCTTGTTTTGGGCAGCTCACAGGTCCCATTGAAGTCATACACCAGGCCCGAGCTTGCACAGACTACAAAGGAGGGAAGAATGACCTGTCCTTCAAACAAGGGGATCAAATTGAAATTATCCGCCTCACAGACAATCCGGAAGGGAAGTGGCTAGGAAGGACAAGAGGCTCCTGTATGTATAAAACGCAGGAGTGGACTCAATTTCTGTTGATGTGTTGCATCAAAATAATTTTCTCCTCATCACAACAGCTGAATTCACACCCTGTTTGCAGGGTCTGTACGGCCTCGGTGACTGAATGTTTATTTGCTTATTCACTGAAGTATTGCCACCCCATCCTTCCTTCTCTGAAGGAGGAGACATTCCAGGGATTTCTGGGTTTGGTCTTCTGAAAAGTAAAGGTCATCAGAAAAAGTGAATTATCCCTTTGTAACAGTAGTGTTTATTTACAAATATACAGAATGTGTATAGGCTTAAAGTCTCCAACCAACTGTCAAAGTTCACTTCAGATCTTGGAAACGTTAGTTTCTTAGACTACAACTCCACAAACTACCAAACCAGAAGAAGTAAAACAGCCGAGCCGAGCCTCTAGAAGCGTTTTTGGGTGCTGGTGATCTCCTTAGAGATCTGAGGTGATTTCTAAGGAGATCACCAGCACCCAAATACATTTCCAGAGGCTAAACTGGCCTGTTTGCCTCCGCCTCTGTGCCTAACTCAGCACTGCAGTCTGTTGCTAATGACAGACACTTGGTAGAAAGAGAGGAGGCTTCAATTTTGCAGTTAGAAGAAGAGGTGCCTTAGCAAGTGAAGAACATCAGCAGCTCCACAAGTAGCAAATGAGGTTGCATTTATCTGGAAACTGGTCAGCAGAAGGTAAGCAGTGTGTTTCGCTGGCATACTGATTTTCTTTAAGGTGTTTTTAGTCACCCAGAACTCTCAGGGAAATATTTTAGGTTTGTGTTTTCCTTTTGAGGTAGGCCCAGAGAGCAATGAGTTTCCTTGTAAGTAACTGTATCGAGGTAGGGGTTAATCCACTACGTTGCAATTAAAAACAAAGACATCAGTCTGGTTCAGGTATTTATATCCAAATGCATGATGGGCCCTCCAGAAATGTGCAGTATTAGCCAAGACACAAATTCATTATATCATTGACAAGGTTTAATAATGTACAAAAGCAAAGCAAGCATTTCTACTATTTGTATAGTTTATTCCACTTCTATTGAATTGACATAATTTTTCTGATTAACTAGCATGTCGGCTTTACATTTGCCATCATCAATTGCCCCCAGGGACCAAATGAGGAACAGATGATTTTGGCCTGCAGGAGATCTCCTTGCATTATGGTTTTCATTTTTTAGGGTTGTTAAAATGCACCTCTCAATTTAAGCTTGCAGTTTCTCTACAAGTAGAACTGAGGCTTTCATCTGGACATATCGTGAGAAGCCAAGACTCATTGGAAAAGACAGCAATGTTGGTTAAAGGTGATGCCAGTCTGAAAAGAGGGAGTGGATTGACTCAATAAAAGAAGGAGCAAACTATAGCTTGTAAAACCTGAGCAGGACAACGATAGGACCCTCTGGAGATAATAAATAAAATAAGATCACTAATTCATGCAATCGGTATAAGTTGGGAGCCACTTGAAAGCAAATAACAACAATAATCTTAGGTTACCGTGAACCTATAATGATGGTCATTTGCTACTCTACAAATGCAGGAACAGATTATAACTTTATTCAACCATTAACATTTTAAAGCAAAAAACAAACAGCAAGCTTTCGATGATAAATCTTCTTCTTCAAGGCTGTGCATCAAGTTCTTTTCGGTAGTTCCAAAATTATACTCTTGTTATTAATTCACATGTTAAAGCCAGGTTAGCTTTTTAGTTGGAAATAGCTGCAGTATGCAGGTAGGTATCAAGCTCCTCCTCAGCTAGCAGTTTGGAATTTATGTCCCATCAGTTAAAACAAAGGACAGTCAGCCAGTCTGGATCCCCCTTATTCCTTATTCTACTCTGTGTTTCAGATGGCTACATTAAAACTACTATGGTAGAAATCGACTATGATTCCTTAAGAAGGAAGCCACGACCCCCCATGAATGTTCAGCCAAGGCAGCAAGACAGTGACCAAGAGGTGTATGATGATGTTGGGGATCAGGACAGCATCAGCAGGTATATCAGAGTTAAAGATACAGTTTAGTTCTGGGTCAATTGTACATTATAGGCAGCAAATTATTAGAAATAGGCAAGTGTTGCATACTGAAAGAGGACTGATTGTGACAGTACACGTTTTTCACTCCACCCACAGTTCGCAGATTGGCTTACTTTGTTTTGCAGTTGGACATTAGAAGATAAATATGCATTGTTTGTAAGTGTGATTGTCCAGACACTAAAGCGTCTGGAACACTAACATCATTTCAACTTTTGAAGCATAATGGACAAAATCTTGTTGCCTAATGTGATCAGTTATACTAGAGTAGGCCCATTGAATTGATGGGGATTTTTAGTGACTCACCTGCTCCATAAATTCCATTGGCTCAAATGGGCCGAGTCTAAATGTGACTTACTTTAGCACAGTAAGTCATAGTAAGAGTAGACCCATTTGAATCAATGGAACTTATAGAGGTGTTGATTCACCAAACCCCCATTCATTCCATCACCTTACTCTAGTGTAAGTTACTATGCTGAGCAACAGGATTTCAGTCATTGTTTGACCCTAAAAAAAAGAGTGAGTAAGAAAAAAAAAAGCAAAGCGTGCTGCTTATATATCGCCCATAGTGCTTCAAGCACTCTCTGGGCAGTTTACAAGTTAATTATGCAGGCTTCACATTGCCCCCCCCCCCTCATCTTACCGACCTCAGAAGGATAGAAGGCTGAGTCAACCCTGAGCCGGCTACCTGGGATTGAACCCCAGGTCATGAGCACAATTTCGGCTGAAGTACAGCAGTTTAACCACTGCGCCACGATTCTCTTATACAGTGGTGCCTTGCATAGCGAGGTTAATCCGTTCCGGATTAACCTTCGCTATGCTGAAGCATCGTTGAACAGGGCAGGGAATTCCATTGGAACGCATTAAACATGGTTTAATGCGTTCCAAATGGGCCGAATACTCACCGTTCAGCGATGATTCTTAATGGCCGGCAGCCATTTTCACGCCCTCCCCTCGCTTAACGAGGGCGCGAAAACGCTGCGCGCGGCCATTTTAGGCCATTTCCGGGCTTCCGGCAGCCATTTTGGCCGCCGAACAGCTGATCGTCGGGCTTCGTTTTGCGAAGATCGGTAAGCGAAACGCTTACCAGTCTTCGCAAAGCGAATTTTGCCCTATTAAAAAAACGTTGAGCGATCGCATTAGCGATCCGAAAAAATGGATCGCTATGCGATTTCGTCGTTATACGGTGCGCTCGTTAAGCGAGGCACCACTGTATGTGCAGCAGAAGAGGTGTAACAGAGGTGTATTGTATTATGAATGGTGCCATTGTTTCTAAGTTGCCCCAGGAGGAACCTGTAGAATGCTGCTTTGTTTTCATGGCTAGAGATGGAGATATTTGTATTCGTTTATGAATACAAATATCCCAGTCCCAGCTGCAACTGATGCAGGTATGGCCCTTGGAACTGGGCTGTCCATTCACACACCAGCGCACCACCAGCATCCCTTTCTTCCCGCCAATTACGGAAGTAGCTCCTCTGTCTCCCTGCTCAGCTGACCACTCCAGGCAGGATGACAAGTCTGCTCACGTGACTGCTGAGTGGCCAGCTAAGCAGGGAGACAGAGGAGCTACTTCCGTGATTGGTGGGAAGAGCAGGAAGCTGGCCACATGGTGACACATGATTGGACAGGTAGGTTCTAGGGGCTGGACCCTCATTAGTTGCAGCTGGGACTGAGATATTTATATTTGTAGACGAATACAAACATCCCTATCTCTACTCATAGCTGTGGCAAATTATTTTTAATTTTATATTGTATTTGCTACTGGTGCTGTAAATATGGCTGGCACCCCTCCTGAGGGAGCCTCCAGAACCCTCACACCATAACTCTTACTCTGAAGGGCTCCTTCCTCACAGGAAAGCATTGTGTCTGAGGCAGCCATGGCAAGTGCCTGTGTCATTTTGCAGAAATGATGGAGAATACTGTTTAAAGTGTAACTTGAACTTATAGTGTAGGCTTTAAAGAGTGTTTACAGCACATACAACAAAATGGCAGTGGTGCAGGGACTCTCCCTTGCTTTCAGTACTTCTAGCAAAGTACTTCTCACCTTCTGTAATGTTGTAATCTTGGCTAGCTAAACTAGTTAGAACCTTGTTTGCATTTTTTAGGCAATTGGATAGCTTTGCATAGGTTATGGAATGCAGCAGACATGTATGAATAAATAAACAAACTGTGACCCTATATGTGTTTTTTTAGGAGTAGGTCCCACTACGTTCTGTAGATCTTACTCTCTAAGAGACATATTTAGAATTGCAGCCTTCAAGGCAGAAGTAGGGAACATGTGGCCCATAGGCTCTAGCCAGGATGACCAGTTGTCAGGCGTGATCTGATTTCTGTTCCAAAAATGTACAGAAGGCAAAGGGTTCCATACCCTTGCTGTTTTGTGTCCATTTGTGTGTATGTGTTTTTGTGCCCTTAATATTTTGTTCTCCTTTTCCTTTTATGGTCAAAGTGGAGGTCAACTTACCACACGAGGTAAGTTCTCCTTTTATAAAAGAATTAAACTCTGTCTGTCTGTCTGTCTGTCTGTCTGTCTCATTGAGCCAGTTTTGAAGGAACTGTCAAGAAACAGAACTCAGAATGAGGTTGTGACTTAAGGCCACAATAATATTTAAAACCAGCAATTGGGAAGTTGGCTATCTATTCTATAAAATCAGTCTCCTTATTGTCCATTCATAAAACTCTTCCAAAAAAACAACCACAAAAAAAGCTCTATTTACCTCAGGCTGCCTTCCCTCTTCAACACTCGTCTATGCAGAAAGCTCATTTTCCTACTAAAGGTGCCGATATAATATTGTTCTATTCATAAATTGGGTCCCCTTGCTGGGAGATAAATGAAACAAACAAATGATCAAAAAGCAATATTTGAAAGGGAAAGACCTACCTGTTACCAGTTTATTTGTGATCTTAAAGCAGTTTATTTATTTATTTATTTATTTATTTATTTATTTATTTATTTATTTATTTATTTATTTATTTATTTATTTATTTATTTATTTATTTATTGCATTTATATGCCGCCCATCTAGACATAGTCTACTCAGTTGGCTTTGACTGTTTTTTCTCTTATCTCAGAAGAGACAACTGGATACATCTGAATAATGTTGCAATTCAATCATCTCTTAGTACCCATAGGAACACCACTTTAAAATGTGGAACTGCTGTATTGTCTCATTTGACCTTTAGCATTCAAAGCCCTTCACCCTAGCAATGTTGGACATTCCTGAGGGCTCTTCTCTCCTTTGTTCAGCTTTGTGCTGGAATTATAGCTGTGTCTTCAACTTGCATCCTCCCTCACACCATCCCTTCCCTGCCCCCTTCTTAGCCAGCGGATCTTAGTCAATGAAACAGTTCTGATGGCACATCACTCTGTCAGCAGGTCAATGACCAAAAAAGGTTCAGTCAGCAGTAGGGTATTTCTGCCTGCAGAAGAGGTGTATGCCTAATTTTGTCCCATCATGGCTGGCATCCCTTTGAGCTCGGGCTGCACTGTAAAGGCAGTGAAATGACTTCTGAGTATTCTCTACCTTGAAAATCTTGAAAATGGTTGCTGTAAGTCAGAATTGACTTGATGGTACATTATTATTATTATTTATGTTTTGACTCTTCTGTTATTCTTTGCCCACTAATCCACTCTGCCTTGACTCCCTGGTTCAGATATTAGTGTTAAAGAAACTACACCCTGATTTTAATACTTTTGTCTCCATTTCAAGTTGGATTCCCACCTCCACCATCCTCTGATGAAATATATGATGGAGTTGATGATGAAGATGATCTTCCAAAGCGGTATGTTGGAAAGATAATATATCTAAAACTGGATATTTCATATAATAGGTCCATTAAGTTCCATACATGAGAAAGGCACCATAGCCAGAACTGATTATACAAATGGTCCACAAAAATCTCCATGCTTTCAAAGTCCAGGAAATAGATTGTTTATTATATCCCTAAGCTTTGTCCTGTTAAATCCAACATAGCTGAAATATAAAATGCTAATACCGTAAATCAAGGCGATTAGGACAGAGATAGCTTGTGACTGGGGGTAGGGGGCAGCTGCCCTGACTTTGGGCCCTGATCCATGAGCTGTCCACCGATTAGTGCTGATATGTCTGCACTCTGAGGAACACAGCTTTGTACTCCTCCAACTCTTTCTAAAATTCTAGGATTTTCCTTTAGGATTCGTACCAAGCTAAATCAATTAACGTAGAAAGGTCACAGAAACACAAAATATAAGTATATTACCTTCCTGCTTTTATTATATTTTGCAGTATTATTGTATTTATTACTTTTGACCACGGTGAGCTTGGGTGGTATATTAGCATCAGAAATAAATGTGTGCATGTGTCCATAGCCAGAGGTTGGGAATTCCATTCCTCATTGTGCCAGCCAGGAGAAGAGTCAGCCTGTGTAGCTTCAGGCAGGCTGCATGGTACCAGGACGTCCCCAGAAGAAGGAAATGGTAAACCTTTACACAGTACCCTGAAAAGAATAGCCATAAGCCAGAACCGACTTGACAGCTCAATTTTTTAATTATTATTTTTAACTGCACACTCAACTAGAAGCTGCGCCTGACAATTATATCTGCTGTGGCTGTGTTACCAAAAATACAATGGTTGGTTATCAAGCATTGAATTTGTAGCTGCATGCAGTGGTGCCTCGCTAGATAGTTACCCCGCATGACAGTTTTTTCGCTAAACATTGACTTTTTGCGATCGCTATAGCGATTTGCAAAACAGTGATTCCTATGGGGGAATTTCGTTGGACAATGTTTGGTCCCTGCTTCGCAAACCAATTTTTGCTAGACAACGATTTTGACAGCTCCCTCCGTGCTTGCAAAACGGGTGTTTCCAGGACCTAAGCTTCGCAAGACAGCTATTTAAACAGCTGATCAGCAGTTCTCAAAGTGGCTTTCCTATGGCCGATCTTCGCTAGACAACAGCGATTCTTCCCCATTGGAATGCATTAAACAGGTTTCAATGCATTCCAATAGGGAAATGCTTTTCGCTAGACAATGATTTCGCTAAACAGCGATTTCAGTGGAATGGATTATCATCGTCTAGCGAGACACCACTGTATTTGAAACATTTCAGGCATATCCTTCACAGGCCACATCAAATTCCTGCTCTACACTGCTGTTGAAACTGTCTTTGTCACAGCAAACACATAACATAGTAGGTGTCATGCACAGGTTGCGTAGATGGGGTCCTTGGACAAGCTGCATATATACACTTGTAGGCTGCTCACACTTCATTGCTTTGAGTCAAGAACTACCAGAATATGTGCAACATTCAGGTTTAACTGTGTTAAGCATAGAGTGGCCCTCAAATGCATTCCTAAAGGATCAGCTGTATGAATGGCCCCGAAGTTTATAGGATTTTTTTAAATTAATGTTCAAAGTGCCGTAAATATACCAGCCAGCAAATGCAGCTGCTGAAAGTCATTTCAAACGTCTTGCATTTCCTTTGCCATGTGATAATTGCATACGTACTCCAAAGGTCTGCATCGCAGGATGAAGATACGAATGACTCCTGGCCACGGGGCCTTTTGAAGATTTTAAAGGGGAAAAATAACCAAAAGAAAAGTGTACGGGAGACAACAACTAAAGACAATGTGGTAGAAGATAATGGAAATTCCTTGTAAGAGACTGCTGTGGAAAAAAAATCAGTTCACTAAAACTAATGTGTTGTTGATCATACGCCACTAACCACTTCTCACAGCAGCCTAACCAGCCAAATAATTCAAAATACTAATTGAATAACTAAAGCTATGAAAGCACTACATCTTGAAAGTTGGGCCATGTTCTATCCTTGACTACTTTTTTTGTGGGGGCTACACTGTGAGTATCTATTAGCCAGTGGGACTAATAGATGTTCTGGTTGGGTTTTTTTTTTTTTTTTTGGAATTGTAGCTTTTTGAATCCCTGGTCATGGTTAAATATCAGCTAAGGCAGCTGCACCAGGAGGCAAAGAGAGGTGATTATCATCTCGGATGGTGTCCTCAAGGTGCTGTCAAGGGCATCGGAATAGTAACAAGACAAATTGTTCCCGAGATAAAATCCATTGCTACTCTTACATGCCTCCAATTCATTTCAGTTGGGTTGGCACAAGAGGACCTACGGTTGATCATGAGTCTTAAGGGAAGCCAATACATGCCACTAGAATGTTGTTGCTCAAACAACAGAATAGCTTCATTTGGTGCTACCTTTGAAAATCTTAACATGGCCCAACTTTTGCTCTGTTGTTTTGTTGACATAATCAGGGTAGATGATTTATAAGGAATGTTTAAAGAATCACACAGTAGTTGAAGGTGTTGATGGAAAAATAAAATGCCCTGCATATGGATTCTCCTTTGTTTTCCTCTGGAAAATCACGGGGCTTCCATGCCAGAGAAAAAGGAAAAAGCTGCTTTCAGCCCAAACGCTTCTCTGTTGTCTAGAATCAGTGGACGAAACACTGTTGCTTAGAATAGTTACTTGCACTAGAGTAGGCCCCTTGAATCAATAGCAGTTTGGTGAATCAACTAGTTTCAAATGGTTATCAGTGATCACAACATTACACCAAATTGAAGTTAGTTTTATTTTGAATAGGAAAACTCATTTTATTTTACTTTTCTTCATTCATCCTGCATCTGAAAACAGATTGACTTGCTTTAAGCTGACTTCTCAGCCTCATGCTAGTTGTCTCATATGAAGGTATTAATTTTAGAAATCAAGGTACTGTATTGAACAAGGGCTATTTTAAGGGGCAATGGCATTCTGAGAAAATAGGTGATGACAACAACTGAGTTGAAGCAACATGGGTCTGGATCAGAACGTAGAAAAGAGACCTTCTTCATCTCCAACCTCCAGAGCCTCCAGTGAGCATACCTTGACTGGTTTCTTGGAATAAGTGCAGATCTAAGTGAAACAAATCAAGCTGTGGGGAATGGGATGGGAGGTTGGAAGTGAGTAACAGATACTGAATAAATCCTTCTATATGCACAGACATATGACATGATATAGCCTAGGATAAAGTGCTTATTATATAATTAAAACAATTTAATGTCATTTTATGTGTTTATTTTACTTCCACACAGTGATTCTTCAGCAAAGCAAACACGGAAGGGTAAGTAATGAGATTAAAAGAGCCAGTGGTTTTTAGATTGTGATTGTTTTTTAAACCTCAAGCTGAAAAATTATATTTTTGTATTATTTTGTAATGTTTAGTTTAAAAATATAATTAAAAATTAAATTTAAAAAACAAAACTGTATCCTGGAATTATCCCATCTCCTCTTCCTCCTCGGTTTTTGCCTAGTGGTCATATAGAAGGCCCCCATCCTCATAGTTGAATTGAAATGGGGGCTTCCACTGGCACAGAGAGGGAGAGTCTCATCCAAGCTAAATTGTTAGTTGATGGTCAGTGGTTTCCTCAGCATGAGAGGAAAGGCTTTTGCTTTCACCCCCACCAGAGTCCTCTCCCCAGTTTCACCTTTCCAGAGCTCTACTGCCACAGGGCCTCCCATGAACCCCAAAAACTAATCTGCTGCCCTCAGATTTGATGAAAAAATGCCATTGTGCTGTTGTGGCTGAAGCTGACTTCTCTGTAGGGAACTTTGAGGACCTTTTCTCTTGTCCTTTGCCTCAAACAGATACCTTTGCTCAGACGTCAAGTGTCACATTTAGTGTCGTAAGTCGTTTTGCCCAAAGAATGGAACTGTGCCCTAAGCTTTTCTTTCTGCAAGCTGCGGTTGATTTCTATGCAGAAATGATTATTTCTCTGATCACTGTTAGGTCAGAACAACAGAAGGAGCTTATTCACTGGTGGAAAATATCTTCAAGCTACATTTGACCCAGGCTTTCCACTCCTGTTCCAAATGCTAGCCAATAGCAGCCCTGCTATGTAAAATGCAATGGATTATTTACATTTCTGATGCTATTTCATCATAACCTCACATTTTAGGCTCCTAATTAGGGTTGCTAGGGTTGCAGTGTCCCAGGCTGTTGGCTGAAATAACAGGAATTGCCACCTAAGTAAGTAGTAAGTAATAAGTTGCAACTAGAATAGGCCTATAGTGTTCACTTGTTTTTTAAATGTGATATTTCTGCCATGTTTTAAAATCTGTTTTATTGGCTGTGAGCCACTTTGGGTCACCTATGGGGAGAAAAGTGGCATATAAATAAACAAACAGACAAATAAATAAAGAAATAGAGTCAATGGGGATTTGGTCAGTTAATTCCAATGTAGCTTCTGTTGATTCAGTGGGCTTAGTCTGGTTGCAACTTAATACACTAAGGAACAACATTTCAGCCTGTGGTTCTTTAGGTCTGTGGGAGCAGAGGTCATAATCCAACTCAGTTATATGTACATAAGCTAATGGTACTGTTATGGTGGAACAACCTTGACCCTTAGTTCACCTAATAAATGTTTGCCTGTTCATATTGACAAAAGCCATTGATCTGACAGATTACATACTGATTTATAACTGTTATGGCATGGCACAGCAAGAGAATCCTATACCCAATGCACAGTGACTATATATTAATTTTCTTTTAAAATTTATTTCTACTAGAATCAGGAGACAGCGATGTTTATGATGACGTAGAGCCAACTGACTTCCCTCCACCACCGAAAGAACTCAGGTGAATGAACCTGGGTTGTAGGGTTGTATGGAATTGGGGGGGGGGGGAAGAGAGAGACAGGTCTTGCAGCCAGAATTCCTGAGCATAACCCTGCTTCCCAAATGAATGCATGTTGTTCAGTTCTCCTGTTGTGAATTCCCGCAGTTCTGTCACTCAACAAAATGCGAGCTGCTTTCATTGTTGGTTTACATTGACACCCAACAGTTTGGCTAGTCTCTGTTGCAACAACAGACAATCAATAATTCTGACCAACACATTGGGTTGGGCTGCTGCTCAGTGGTAAAGCAGATGTTTAAAAGGTTGCAAATTCAATCCCCAGCATCTTAAGGTAGGGCTGGGGAAAAGTTCACACCACAAACATCCTCTGATAATAAGAACTGAGAATACTCTGCTGGATGAACCAATGATCTGGACTAGTATAAGACACCTTCCCATGTTCCTCTGTTTAAATCTGCATGTGTGCAAAGCTCTGGTTAATAGTACAGAAGGAACAAAGATCAATGAAAAAAAACATAGATCCATTGATTAAACAAGGTATAGGCAAATAAAAGGTTTTAGTATCCTCAGTGTATTTTCAGTTTAAGGTTTTCCTTACCTCTGTAGGGAAATATATAGCACTTTTAAGAAAGAAACAACCTCAACAACCAATTGCAAGATGATAACTTCATAGTTTTATTTCTAAAATTGTATCTGTTGCATATTGTTGGCTGTTGTTGAGAAACCAATTGATTACTGGGTTTTCTTCTTTGCCTTTGGTTGGTTATCGGGAGACTAGCTTTTTACTTCTTGTCTATTGATTGCATTTAATGAGGATTTTGCATGCAAATAAAAGTTTACGACTAAGCTGCAAATCTACTAACTATATCCTGATGACCTTGCTTTTGGTTTCCTTTTTCCAACTCTTGATGTTTTAGCTTGGGGATAAATTCAAAGTCTTTGGGCTTTGGGAGAGCCAAATCGGAAGAACGGGATTCACCGAAACATAAGAAAATGGAGAAAGAAGAAAAAGAATTCCGGAAGAAGTTTAAAGTGAGTTTTTCTATTTGTTTGTTTGAAATCTGCCTTCAGATACCTGACTTACGAGGGGTTGTAGTCCAATAAATTCCCCTCATAATTGGCTTACAACAAAGTCTAGCAACATGGAGCCCAAACACTGTGTTCAGACTCATGATCCCAGACAAGGCTCTTCAGCACCCGTGAGCACCTTTCTGCTCTCTTCTAAGGGGTATCAGGGGCAATTTTGCCATATTTTGAGAGGCCTTGCTGCTCCATAACCTGCCACATTTCTTATTTTTTTTTATATATCTGGCCCCACTAAAAACTGAAACCAAGATTAATTTTAAAAGGACATTAGGGATTTTTTTTTAGCTAAATGCCTCCTCATTTATTGTAAGAAAAAAAGGGGTGTTGAGTCCTTCTAAGGTCCAGACATGGTCATGTGTGATCCCCAAATCTCTGGCAATCACTCTGCCTTAGCTTAGAAGATCTCTACTGAGATCACTGAGTATTACTAGGGGGTAAGTCTTTGAACTCACCATGTTGATTGTGAGTATGTACTGTACTTCACAATGATGCTTGATAACCGGCTTACCTGGAAGTATATCCCATTGGCATAAGTGAGTTACTGCTGTGTTTTAAAAAAAATTCTATTGACAAAGATCAGCAATTCCTAGTAGTAAGTATTCCATTAGACATGGTGAGATTTCAGTTCTGATAGTGATATTTAGGATTACATTATTAAAATGTTACATTACGTAAACTGACTATGAAGCGCCCTCTCTCTCTCTCTCTTTCGTGGGGTAAATATATTTCTTTGTTTCTCCTGGGAAAAACATGTGAAAATGCTATATTTCCCCATTATTATACTGTCAAGCTAATCTTGTGGTGTGACTCTTAAGAGGAAGTTATCTGATTCTAAGAGGAAGTAGAAGCCAAATTATTTAGATTCCCTATACAATGTGAACAAAACTGTATATAGTTCTGACAGATAGTAAAAACCTGCTCTGTTTGCCTGCCCAGTGTGCCTGCTTTTCACTTGAGTGATAACATTGGGCCTAATACTCAGGTGTGTTTTAAAACAATAGGACAGTACTGTGTTATATTAACATAAGAATATTAAAAAGTGCCAGTGTAGATCAGATCTCAAGGCCTATCCAATCCAACAGTTCTGGTTCCACAGTGGACAGGTGGATGCTTCTGGGAAAACTGCAGCCGGTAAACCAATAACACCAGTTCTCTATAGTGTCAGTGGTGGAGACCTCCTGGCCTCCAGGCCTGAACCCAGCCAGGGAAGGGAACTATACAGATGCTCCCTAGCAAGGGTGACAGTTACAGGAGCACCTATGCAGCTGGGACTTCAGCTAGAGAAATGGTTGCACAGAATGCAACGTCTGTCTAGAGGGGCGGGGTAAAAATCAAATAAATAAATAAAATAAATAAATAAATAAATAAATGTTCCTGCACACCAAAGCCAGACCCCTGAGGAACAATGGCGGGATACAGCCATGCATCCAAAATCATCTGACTTGTAGAGGGCTAAACATGGGGGGGGAGGGGAATCTGATTCTCCACCCAACCATTCTTCCACATCCTATCTATAAACTCTAGTCATTTAGTCATTTAGTCGTGTACGACTCTTCATGACCCCCATGGACCAGAGCACGCCAAGTCCTCCTATCTTCCACTGCATTCCAGAGTCGTGTCGAATTCATTTTGGTTGCTTCGATGACACTGTCCAACCATCTCATCCTCTGTCGTCCCCTTCTCCTCTTGCCGTCACACTTTCCTAACATCAAGGTATTTTCCAAGGAGTCTTATCTTCTCATGAGATGGCCAAAGTATTGGAGCCTCAGCTTCAGGATCTGTCGTTCCAGTGAGCACTCAGGGTTGATTTCCTTTAGAATTGATAGGTTTGTTCTCTTTGCAGTCCAGGGGACTCTCAAGAACTTCCTCCAGCACCACAATTCAAAAGCATCAATTCTTCAGCGGTCAGCTTTCTTTATGGTCCAGCTCTCACTTCCATACATCACTACAGGGAAAACCATAGCTTTGACTATATGGACTTTTGTTGGCAAGGTGATGTCTCTGCATTTTAAGATGCTGTCTAGGTTTGTCATCGCTTTCCTCCCGAGAAGCAGGCGTCTTTTAATTTTGTGGCTGCTGTCTCCATCTGCAGTGATCATGGAGCCC